>NW_027397074.1:43341352-43588171 GCF_003265705.2 Callorhinus ursinus | reverse complement strand
GGCGGGGGACTCGGGGAGGGGGGGGGGGGGGGGAGGGGGCAAAAAAAATCCCCCCCCCCCCCCCCCCCCCCCGTTTCTGGGAACCGGAACCAGTCACCAGTGCGGTGGTGGGAAAACCTAACGCACTGGGCATTTTCTTTATTCCTTACCTTTGTCTCTTAAGAAAGATTTCTGAACTGAGAGTGGTTGAAAAAAGAGCATGCTCTTTTTTTCTTTTCTTTTTTTTTTTTTTAGTAATTCTAGTACCGCATCTATTTGGGTGGCTATTAGAAGCTTGGATTTTAAACCACTGTATTTTTACAGCTGTAGAATCTAGTGCTTGAATTGATTTAACAAGCAGCCCTGGGTTTGTTTTCTGGCCTAAGTCTGCCACTGGTGCTCTGGGAAAATTTGATCTTGGGCCTATTTCTAGGAAAGTGTTCTGTAATTTTTACTTAAATGTTGGTGGCTCCACCTTCATTCTGAATGGTAGGGAGCACATGATAGATGAATCAGATACTCAAGCCTTGAAAATTAAAGCTTGTCAATTGAATTGGGAGCCCAGAGGGGCGGTTTCCTTGGGCCTGGTCTGCGGCCAGCAATTACAAAGGCTTACAGACCTGGGCCGTCCCTCCTTGTGACATTCCCCACAGTGTTACTGTCTTTGGCCACACAGTCAGGTGCCTGCAGCCTGGGTTGTCACATGTTACCTCATTGGAGGTTAGGAGGCGGCTTTGGTGGTTTTTAGTGCAATGGTTCTGGAGGTGGGGTCCTGAGACCAGCCCCACCTGCACCACCTGGGAACCCATTAGCAACGCACATTCTCAGGCTCGGTCCAGAGCTACGGGATCAGAAGCCCTGGGAGTGGGGCCCAGCAGCCTGAGTTGTGGAGGCTCTCCACTTTTTTTCAATCATTGGGCAACCATCTTTTATTTAGTTAGTTAATATTCAGTAAACAGGCTCTGTGCTGGGTGTCAGGATTGGTCTAGGGTGGGGGAATCAAGGGTGAACCAGCCACAGTGCGTGTCCTGGGGAAGCTGAATACAGCAGTGGTTCTCAGCCCTGGCTGCATATTAGAATCACCTGAGGAGCTTTTAAAACTCCAGGTGCCTTCACTTAGTGGGTCTTTCATCCCAGATCAATTAAATCAGAATCTCTGGGGCAGTACCCAGGTGTAAACTACTTTATAAAGCTCCCCTGTGAGAAACGCCCGCCTGTGGGAGAGGATGCCAGGCGGGCAGTTTCACACAATATGGTGCGTGTGACGATGGGGGTAACCAGAGGCTTCGGTGGGAGCAAACGCAGGAGTCACTCTCTCCAGGCTTGAGTTGGGGGATAAAGAGGTAGAAGAATGTGCAAAGCTTTTCTGAAAGTTTTATTTAAAGGAAAGCTAAAAGGAAGGTAAAAACGTGGTTTAAATATGGATCCACAAGTGATTTCAAAAAGAGTTGTGGAGGAGAGTCTCAGGAGACTGGCTTTCTACAGTGCCTGTAGTTCATCTTCCCTGTATGCATTTTAATTCTCAGTGGCAGCAGACTGTAAAGGGCCAGCGAGCCAACACCTAAAGTGGGTGGCATGCCCTTTCATCCCGTGTTCCTTCATTGGAAATGCCCATTTTGACTGGGTCTAGAGGACCTAGAGTTTGCACTTCTGTTTTTACGACGAAGCAGCTTAGGGGCGCCTGGGCGGCTCAGTCGGTTAAGCGTCTGCCGGGGCTCAGGTCATGATTTCTGGGTCCTGGGATCGAGCCCCGCATCAGGCTCTCTTCCCAGTGGGGATTCCGCTTCTCCCTCTCTGTGATATGTCTTCCTCTCTCAAATAAAAATAAAATCCTTAGGAAGCAGCTCAGGGATATAACCTACATCTTTCACTGGTCTTCAGTGCTATCCTATTAACAAATTTTCTTTCCAAGAATTTTGATCTTTCCATTCTTTAAGAAACTTTTGTTTTTAAGAAGGAGATGTTTATATAGTAGTTCCTTATTCATGAGTCTCCATTTTTGATTCAGAAGGTCAGGTGGGGAGATTTAATGTGAAATATTAGCTGTCTTTACCAATTGCTGTACCCTGTTACCATGCTGTAAGCCAGAAATAGAAGCGACCTGTTTTCAATGACAGATGAAAATTTAGTGCTGTGTTGATGGTCCAGAATGAAGATTTTTTGACACAGTGAATGAAATATACCGGTGCATTTCTGGTTGTGATTTAGCTGACCAAGTAGTTCAGTTATAATTATATTATTTTTACTCCTGGAGATCATTACTCTGAATGAAAAATGCTTCAGTGTCCAGACTATTAAGATGTGGATGGTGAACATTATTTAAACCAAAATTATTTTTTTCTTTCTGGACTGTTTAACAGCTTTATGAGCATGTGAAGGCTGGAATATGGTTGTTAGCATTTAAAATCAAATGAAAACATGGAGATGTTTTTGGGGCTTAAAAAAATAAACTTGACTGTCAGTTATTATATGTTCCCTTCTGTGGCCTATCTCCTCTCGTCCCTTAAGCCCCTGATAATGTAATGGGGAGACACGTCTAGTAAATATACAGTCGACATAAATCTGAGGACATGAATATTATAAAAGGGCATTGAGGAGAAGGGCTGTGGGGAACTGGCTGGAGGGGGTTTGTTTATCATGTTTTATGAGGGGACAATGCTCCTTGGGATTGAAATATCTTTTAATAGTAGGTGTATGTTTGATCTGATCTCTGGATCACTGTGGTGTTATTTTTCTTTGCAAATATTTCCCTGGGCTCTGATTACCAAGGTGTTAGAAGAACTTAAAATGTCCTCTAACCCTCAGGTTTAAAAGGCTCAGTGTTTATAAGCGACAAAGATGATGTAAATGCCCAACAGACTGAATAGTGGTCTCATTATGACACTTGCCTGCCTACCAGTCCTATAAGAGAGCAGAGGCTGATGTTTGTTGTGTTTAGAAATCCTTGAATGAATAAACATTTTAAAGAGACCAAGTAGGAGATGAGTGCTATCTTCTCTTTATCACACCTTTTCATGCTTAAACTGATTAAATAATTCTGTTGGGCAGTGCATTTTAGAACCCAAAGTTAAAACCTAGACTTCATGAAGAGTCATTGAACTAAATCTGAAATGTAAACTTTCAAGAGACTATAATTGAATAGATTTAACCTCTGTTTATGGAAAGGAGAAATCTGTAGGTGGTTATCTTTTTTTCTCTTTAAGGACCTTAAACGCTGCAGGTCTTGTGTCTGTTGACTTGATTTATGAATATTTTGCTCACTAAAATTGGCCATTAATTATTTCCTTGGGTTGCAGCAATAATTACATCTTTCAAGTAAAATCTAATTAGCATAATAAGCAGAAAACACCCTGCCAGGTGATGGGGATTGTGGGAGCTAGTTCGTCACCGCCAGAGATAGCCAGATCACCATACAGGAAGCAGCACTTGCCACGAGCTGGCTCCCAGCAGTTACATTTAGAGGAAATAGACCAGATCACCCCAGAATGGGAATTTAGATGAAGTAGCTCTGTGGACACTACTATTAGAAAATATGACTTTGTGACGTATTACACAATTATACAGTTGCGATGTCATTGAATAATCCTAATACCTTTCATTTATAGATCTTTTCAGTAATCACAGTTAACTTGCCAGCCTCTTTGCTAAATGCTAAGAGAAACGGGGTGCTGGCTTTGAAGAAGCGGAGTCTGTTGGGAACATAAACACTTTCCAGTGTAATTCATACTTTTAATAGATGTATGTCCTGAGGTGAAATCTACCAAGTAGTTTCCCAGAATGCTTTGGAGGGGAAGTACCCTCTGTAGTAGACTCTGGAGGATGGATCTGAGGATGACAACAAGTGGGGAGGAGAAGGGGTTTCTAGTAGGGGAGGGGGCCAATGTTACAAAGTCTTACCAGCAGAATACTTCTCTCTCCTCCCACCCTCTAATCTCCTACTGGTGCTTCCCACTGGTGAACCTGACCAGAGGGCAGAGAGTCTGGGTGAACCAGCTCAGGGCACAGGACAGGGCAGAGAAGGGCAGGCAGTGGATCTGGAGAGGTAAACATAATGAGAACAGCAGGTGTGGAGCATGAACAAGGTGTGTACAGAGTCTGGGAGTGGGGAGTTGCTAGAGCATAGAGAGCAGGAACAGAACTAAGGAAGATGAGTTTGGAGCCAAATTGTAAATGATCTATATATTTTACCTAAGTTGTTTTTTTATCCTATAAGCAATAAAGAGCCATGTTGTGGGTGGGCTTAATGCATTGATATTATTGATTTGTAATTTAGCAAGATTCACATTTTAAAAATCCCCATTTGGGACTCATCAGTGGGTCATAAAATCAATTTAATGGGTTAGCCCAACATTTTTAAAGATATATTATCAGAGTGCGTTGCATATGGTGAAGTTGAGTGATGTTTTGTGAAAGTTCTGTATATTTCTCTGCGGGTGGTGTGCTGGTTATAATTTAAAATATATATCCTACTTTGTGTTGCAGGGTAAATGTTGAGAAAACACTGAGCTAGATTGTTGGTTAGAGCGTGGAGGTGGACCAAGGGGAGGAGAGAAGGTCAAGCAGGCAGCGTGGCTGTAGACATTTGGCATCTAACACACACATTTAAAAGTATATGTTATCTCAACATTCCTTTTTAAAGCCGTTCCTTTTAAAATATCTTTATGATACTGAATCCATGTCTCGAGTATTAAACCTCATCTCAAATAAGCCAAGAAAATCTATCAGTCTTTGCCTTCCATTTTTCTGAAGCTCAGCTGATAGTAATGTTTACCAAATCCCAAAAGTCTCCTGAGCCTCTCAGAGGAATCTGATGTCTTGCAGTTCCTTTGATAACGTCTATTTCCCTTAAGCATTATAGAGTTTTGTATTTGGTTTGAATGTGTGATAAAATCATTTGAATGTGTCTTGGTTTATAAATGGAAAGGCTTTCCTTTTATCTGTAGAGCAAGTTAATCACACTGTTTCTAGTTACTCACAATGGCTTTCAATAAAGTCAGCTGAAAGCTAGCCAGAAAGTGTTCAGTCTCTACTTAAAAAGACCTGTGGCTCTTTGGAAAAGCAGTTGGAGAATTTCCTGACTCTTCCAGGAGAAATTAATGCAGGTGCATATGCACGCCCTTTCGAAGCTCCAGGAATGGCAAAAGAAAATGAAATCTAAGTTCAAATAACCCTGGTCACTCTTTTAACGTATAGTTTAAGCCTTCTCTTCTCCATGCAGTATTTGCTAGAGAGACTAACAAGTAAGTATGTGGCTGCCCTGAGTTATTCCTGTTGGAGAAGGAATAACTCCAAGGCCACCTTAAGTTGGCAGCTGGAGGCAGAGCCTTGGAGTTCATGGTAATAGTTCAATTAAATGCAGGATTCTCACCTCAAGCTTGTGAGGATGATGGTGCATTATCATCTCCATTTCACAGGTAAGGAAACTGACTAAAAGCTGTAGGTTAGAAATAATTTGAACTAGGACTAGAATCTGTATCTTCTGGTTCTAAATCTGTGTCCTTTAAGATCAGGCACCCAAAGGAGTAACTAAATAGGAGATGCAGATGTAGTAACTACAGTTAAGCCTGTGTCACCAGTCCTGGTTTCCATCAAAATTTGTCCCTGTGTTTCATTCCAGTGCTTCTGAAGCATGCCAGTGGTTATCCAAGAAGCATTTTATTTATTTATTGGTGGGGGAAGGGAGGGAAAGCCACTTAGTGATTTTAATTTGAGGGCATTGAACCTGCCCAGCTAGCTCAGTCGGTAGAGCATGGGACTCAGTTTGAGAGCACTGATACTGAATAGTGTGCTAGGATTAGGTGGTGGTCAAGGTCAGTGGCATGCACTTGGAAGTCAGACCTGGATCTGAGGCCTCATCTCCTAGTTGTGTGACCTGGATCTTTTCTGAGCCTTATATTTTCCTTTGGGAAAGGGATGGGGGAGATATTTCCTTTGCAGGATTCTCATGAGGACTGCCCATTCCTTACTGATTCATAGTAGGGATGTGGCAAATGGCGATGATACCTTTATGATCAGTTGTTATTGCTACTTAAAAACAATATTGATTGTTGGGGTGCTTGGGTGGCTCAGTCGGTTAAGCATCTGCCTTCAGCTCAGGTCATGATCTCAGGGTCCTGGGATCGAGTCCCACATTGGGCTCCCTGCTCAGCGGGGAGTCTGCTTCTCCCTCTCCCTCTGCCTCCTCCCCCTTGCTCATGCTCCATCTCCGTCTCTCTCAAATAAAAATAAAATCTTAAAAAAACACAAAAACAATTGATCACAAATGTAGTCCACAATGTAAACACTAAATGCTTTTAGACCTGAATGCCTAAAAGAGTAATAGTAATAGCTGTGATTTATTAAGTACTTAGCATGTACCAGCCACTGTGCTCTGTGTTGTATATGGCTTATCTCTTATAATCCTTTTAATAACCTCATAATGTGTAGGAACTATAAGTCACTGTCTTCCCTATCAGAAAGCTGAGACGGGCTGAGAAAGTTGCTCAAATTGCACAGTAAGCAGCGAACTGTGCCTGTAGCTACCAGATTATATTGCTGGTCTAAAGAAAGTAAGCCTTATTTAATAAAAGGCAACATTAAGTCCACAGTTGCTTCCCAGAAGTCCTTCCACAAAAGCCAGGGATGCCAGGAGCCATCTGCCGGGTGCCCAGGCCTTCCCAGCCGCCCAGATTCACCCAATCCGCAAGAGGGATCTGAGTTACAGCCCAGCACGAACCCCGAATCATTAGCAAGAAGAATGAAGGCTGAAGAAGAATTCTCAGAATAGGGGAAAAATGAATCCCCGACAACTTCATCACCTCTGTAGCTGGTGAGCCTGTACGCTGCACTCCTGGCTGCAGTCTGGGCAACGAGGCGGTGGTGTGCATGATCCCATAGCCCGCTGGCCAGCCAGCGCTCCGCAGATCAGACCTTGAGCCACCTAAGCTGCAGCCAACGTGCGTGCTCCTGCTTGACAACTCAGGACAGTCAGGTCGCTAGGTCCTGAGCATGTGCGTGCTCGCTTGCGTGTGTGCTCGCTCTTGATTCGGCTTCCTGGGAGATGAGAAGTAACGACGGTGATTCCCTTTGCCAAATCCTTGACTTAACTGGCTTCCAAAATGCAAAACTAATATGCTCGGTTGTGACCTGGTTTGCAACTGAGATGAATATTAACAGCACAGGAAAACCACACAGGTTCAGGCCAATCTGAATTATGGAAAAATCTGAGCCACAGAATAGTTCAAGTGATGCAGTCTTATTAATTTTAGGACCACACTGGGAAGAAAATCAGTGACGAAAAAAAAAAATTCCCGGCTAGTGGTCTTATCAGGATGTTCTCAGGAATAGATGAAAATCACTCACGATTCAAGGATTGTTGATATTTGGCTGGTTGTAATTTGTTTTTAAAAATACTTGAGCACCTTAACCTGTCTTTATAATTATTAAGCTTAACACTTCATAGAAAGTAAAAGAGGGGAGACCAGAGCTCCAAGTGAAGTCTGAATCTAAAAGGTTTTACTGGATGTTGGATTTATTTATAAAACCTTTAAGTCAATTTCAGTAATTCATTGCCAATTTCACAGTTGCCTTTTTAGAAATGCAAACTTTTGTTTAATGACTTTCCCAACCAGTTAACTCTCTATCCCTTTCCTGGTTCCCAAGCCTTCTCAGAGTCATATTAATGATCGTCAACCCTAGTGACATATTAGAATTTTGGAGATGAGTCCTGGGCATCTGAATTTTTTTTTAAGCTACCCAGGGGATACCAACATGCAGTTCTGGGTGAGAACCATTGGTCTCTAGGTAATTGATCGTATAAAAATGAAACCAAATGATACCAAACTTGTTTATAGGACCTGTAGGCATCGGGTCTCAGAACTCCAGCACGAGGGTTTCTTCTTGGCTTGGAAAGACCTTTTCTAACTGGCTCCCCTCTGCATTTATTCCTGTCATTTCTCCAGAGCCCTTGAAAGTATTTAAATCACAAAACCTATGTAAACAGTGGGTGATTCCTACTTAGAAAAGCAGATATTTTCTATGCTAGATTATTTTTATTTTTATTAAAGATCGATGTAAGTCAGATCCTCTAATGTCTGGTCTCCTTGACAAGTTGGGACTGTTTTTGGGGGAGGGAGAGGTCTTCAGTGCCTAGCACCCAAAACTTGACATCTATTTGGCCTTCTGTAAATATCAGTTATTTTAATCTTGATTTCCTAATTGGGGTTCACGTCCTTATCAACTTTTTCTCCTGTAGAATCTAATCTTGTCCTAAATTTATATTTTGGTCAAGGGAGAGGGAAGGAAATTTCCTCAAGTGCAGATGGGAGAGATGTCACAGTGGATGTAGGTTTCAGGTGAATGCAATTCATGGTGTCAGAGCTGCCCTTTAAAGAAAAAAAATTTTGGCAGATGGGGGTGGGATGGGTTACAGGGGGAAAAAGAGGAACAAATGGGAACAGATCTGCATTAATATTCAGACTGAGTCCCACTCTTGTGTCAGTGTTTGTAGGTGGTGTTATTACATGTAGTATTGGGTGATGGGAGTTGTGCACACTCTCATTTTTCACTTTAATTGCTTGCCTGAAAAGATCCTGACAGCTTCAAAGGTTACTGCTGGTTGCATTGTTCATAACTCAGAAGTAATATGCATGTGCAATTTGCTTCATTATTGCCCACTAATAACCAATTCTGGAGAAAGTCCTAAAGCCACCAAAGGGAGCTATAATTTGACATGATGGTTTCCTCCTGCTCTTTCTCCCATTCTTTATTCCAGTTTAAGAGTGAGACACAGATTGTACTGATGCAGGTATGATTTTACTCAGATTTTCTTTCCATGTGTTTTATGATAAATTCTTAGTTTTTTTAAGTTCCCCCCCAAAAAAAGGGTAAGACAAAAAATATTTAAAGTTTCAGATTCAGTTTAGAACTTTAGGTCCAACAAAACAAACTAGCATTCCAGTTATTCTGTGTTCTGGTTGATTTGGTTTGGCTGCACGTGACTCACTAAAACCCTTAAACAGAAATGTCTTCAGTGGAAGAGTGTATTTCTCTCACTTTCCAGCCATCTGGAGGCGGTCAGTTCTGGAGTGGTATGGGGCTTCACAGGATCACGGATCCAGACTCTTATTGTGTTGCTTCGCCATGTTGGATTTCCATTCCCAAGATTATCTCCTATCCAGAGTAGATGCAGGAGCTCCAGTTATTCTTCCAGCCGGCAGGAGGGAAAATTACCCCAAAGAAACGTGCATGCTTTTAAGGAGGCTTCCCAGAAGTCTTACATCTTATTGGCCGGGACTTAGTCACATGGCTGCACCTGGCACGCTGGGAGATGTAGATTTCTACAGGATGGTGATGTTCCTAATCACTGTGGAGGAAGAACAGAAAAGGATGGCAGCCAACAGTTTTTGCCACACTGTGTGAATGATGAGTTCTTGGGTTTTCTCTGCATCATTCTGCCTCTGACTATAAAATGGAGATAATCTATAACAGTTCAGCATTTAATTGCAAAACACTTCATGGGCTGAAAAATTGAGTAGTAGCTACATCTAACACTGCTCATTTAATCCCTCATTTCTGCCCTGGGGCAAAAGTATTATCTTTACCAACATTTTTTTAAAAATACTTATTAGAGGACTGCAAGCTGGGGGAGGGGCAAAGGGAGAGGGAAAGAGCATACCCCCTGCCCAGTGTGGAGCCAGATGTGGGTTCTCATCTCACCACACAGAGATCATGACCTGAGCCAAAACCAAGAGTGGGACATTTGACCGACTGAGCCACCCAGGCGCCCCATACGTTTATCAACACATTACAGATGAAGAAAACTAGGACTTAAAGAAGTTACACAGCTAGTATTGAACTGAGGCAGTTTGACTGGGGGGGGGGTGTCACATTATAAATCCTAAAGCAACACCAAGAAATGGGAGCAGAGCTTCCAGTGAGAGGGTAACTGCAAGGGTGAGCCTTAGAGACTCTGGTACCAGATCCTGTAAAACACTGAACTCTGGGCCCTTTGTGACTCTGCACCCCCAACCCCTGTTACACTTCCTGTGAAATTTACCAATTACTTGGTTTCTAGTGCAGTACAACGTTTGGCTTTTCTTCATACTGGGTAGGATTTCTTTATCCCTGGTAGGTCCTCAGTCAGTACTTACTGATTAGTTGGCTGAGTGATATAACCAAGTTTTTAGAGTTGGGTTTTTACTATATATCATTGTTCTGAGGGACTTGCTCTGCTTCAAGGGCCTTGCTGGAATGTGTGGCTGTATGATGGGATCCTCAGCACTCAGTTTCTGTGTGTATCATGACTCCTTTATCTCTCCTGCTTTGAGGCCCAGGCTTCTTGGTTCTGCAAAATGTCTCCCCACACATCAGAAGCAGACCTCCTTTTCTTGTCTGTCAAACCCTTTTCACTTTCTAGTTACTTCCTTACTTCTGATAATGAGGCACTCAGATCTGTAACATAGAAAAATTATGTCTTTCCATTTCTACTTTCACCAGATTTTCTATTTCTGTCTTCTTTCTCCTCAGTTCTCCACCCCACCACTGGTGGTTTTTCTAAAACACAGACCTATCGGTTGACCCCTTCAGCTGCTCTCCATTGTCTACAGAAGTAAGTCTGAATTCTGCCAAGCATTTCAAACCTTACAGGATGTGGACCCAGTCTGAATTGCAAGACTCTTCTTGCAGAGTTCCAGTCACACTGGATGTCTTGCCCATCTCTACTTCTGTTCATCTGCTCAAACTGTTCTCTATTCTGACTTACCGTTTTGTCTCTTTTCACTAGAGATTTAGTTCAAAAGTCATGTAAGATTTTCTTTCGAGAAGTTTCTCATTCTCAGAGAATCATGTTTTTTTCTACAGCAGTTAGTAGGATTCTCTATTGGCATATACATCACAGTCTGGGATTATTAACTGTGAATTGTGTCATTTTTCTTGCTCAGTTGTGGACCTACTGACTTAGAATTTCCCTTGAGCAACTAGCATATGGCAAGAATTCAGTATGTCTTTCTCGAAACGAATTCCATTTCTTTGTTTCCATAAAGAAAGTCCAAGCTCTTAAGTCCAAACAACCTCTTGTATCCTTCTTTTGCACCTTCCTAACAGCCTTTTGGCTTCTTGGATTCAGACAATAGAAAATAACGAAAATTATCATTGACAGGCAATCTAGAAGCAACAGTTCCATTTCTCATAATGTTCATGTCGCTCTAAAGCCGGCTTTCTCCTTGTTGGCACTATTGACATTTTAGGCCAAACAGTTCTTTGTTGGGGGGTGGAAAAGGAGAGTGCTGTCCCATGTGCACGTTGTAGGACATTTAAGCAGCATCTCTAGCTTCTACCCACTAGATAACAGCAGCCCCACCCCCACCCCTCTTGTCTCCAGACATTGCCAAACATCCCTGGGGTGGGCAGAGTGTAAAATTACCCACAGTTCAGAACTACCGTTTGAAAGTTCTTCCATAAATATTCTATAACTAATGAATATTGGCCCTACGGCCTTTCCATAGTACCTACAGACTTCTCGCCTGTGCTTTCTGCTTCAAACTTAGTCATTTTTAGATTCCCTAACCTTACCTATAACTCCCTCCGCCTCCCTCCCTTTAAAACCCAACTCAGTTCCCATTCATCAGTAAGTCCTTCCCAAATTAACCCTATCTACACCCCCATTCGAATATTGCATCATTGTGTTGCCCTCTGAACAACTGTAGGTATATTTTTCATGTAACTATTTCTATATACTGGTACGGTCCTTTTACAAGGGTCTATTTTCCTCTCCTGTCTATCTGACTTTATTAGTCGAATTGTCTGAGCTGGATGCTTATCTTAGTGTCTTTTGTGTTATGCATGTCCAGGGCACGCATTTATATGTTCAGCCTACATCCTAATGCACAGTGATTATTTACAAAGCACTGGGCTTACGATGTGTGTCATCTAAGGACTGGTCCCCTAAGGAGCTTCCGTTTTGATGGGGTGTTTAAATAGATTTGCAAATATGTACAGCACAACAGATGGTAGAGGTAGTATATAGGCCAACGCCTTGGAGGATGGGTAGGGTTTCCTTTGGTAAACAATTTCAAGCAAAAGGAATGGGAGTGTCTTCGCACAAACAGTTCCCTCCCAGCCTTGAAGAGAGAGGACTTCGGAGCCTCAGCCTCCCTGCCTTTTCTTTTGTCACCTAGCCTTACCCACGAGCAGCTGTCTTCTCTTCCAGATGCCTGCTTATTAAAGGCCCTTCCATTGGCCAGGAGTGACATGGACGCTCTTGTGTGGCATACTGCTTGGATCCATCATCAGGTTCATTTCTGGGGAAAGTAGACATGTAGGTTTATGTATACACACACCTTCATGAAGGATTAAATGGGACCAAGTTTTGGCCTTACTCCTGTTTAAAAGAATTTTATTATGTAATCCTAGCACCTTAGTCTCCAGGGCTGCTGTATACAGAGGGACGGGTTATGCACTATACAAGCATACCTGGTGGCCACGTCGGTCTCTGGCCAGTCCCGTGTCCCAGGTAACAAGGTGAGAGCTTGGGTGGATAAATAACATTCTGTCACCATCAAAGAGTAGGGACTGATAGTGTCATAGATATCAGGCCTACACATTTCATACTTAGGAAAAATAGCTATGACTCTTAAGGGGTCTTCAATGACCTTAGGAATTTGATGGGTTGGTAAAAAGTTAGAAAGCATCCCAGTCAGAACTGTCTGTTTCTAATAACTTGAACCCTCTGGCCATGCCAGAAACTGGGAAGGCTGCAACATGTCGTGTTTATATATGAATTGGCCTCCTAGAGCATTGTCCCTACAGTCGAATAATGTTTATTCACTCACTTGTAGGGAAAAACTCCAGCTACAAATGTGAACGTGAATGCTTTTTTTTTTTTTTAATAGGTGGTGTTATTGTGCTGCCCAGTGTCCCTGACTTTTAGATATTTAACTCATAAAGTTTACAGCAACACTTAAGTGCATCTGGATTTCACATTGAATTTGGGAAGGCAAGAATCTCACTGTAATTTCCACTGACTGCCCTGTAATGGAAATTATGGCTTGGGAAAAGTTTCAAATGACAGGTCTATAAACTAAGGAAAAGTTGATCCATTCAAAGGCTGGTTATGTGCAATTGTAGGATTTTTTTTTTTTTTTGAAAGGACCATTTCCAACAAGAAATATTTATTTCAGCAGCTGGAGTAAACTAGCCATGAATTAAAAGTTGTCTTTGTAAATTGTTGGTTCATCAAATTCAGTCCTGAAAATGGAGCGAATGTTGAAATAGAACTATGCTGGGCCTTTAAGAAAGCTAGAAAGATCATCTGTATGGAGTCGAGCATTACAGCTGGATAGTTGCAATGAGTTGACTTCAGAGGATGAGCTGCCTTTTGAAAGGTCAGAATGCTGACCTACTGGGACTCAGGATGCAGGTCTTCCGGTCCTAGCCCTACCACTAGCTGAGTTTGTGCGAGCAGCCATGTCACTTGACCTCCCAAGTCTGTTGCTCTGCTCCTGTCTCCGCATCTCCCTCCACCACCATTGTTATCATGTATCCCGTTCATCTTCACAACTTTCCTTCAAATGTCTGATGATCCTTCCTTGACTGTTCTTGGCTCATATTTAAGACCGAGGCAGTAGAAGGGTGATGGGAGGCTCTGGATGGAGGCATGGATGAGGCTTGCTGATCATGGATGTAACTATGTGGAGATCATTTAATCAGGGAATTGCGAGATGTCAGCATCAGATGGTGTCTTTTCTGCACCCACATAATCAGAGGAATCCTCTAACTAGCTGCCGGTGTTCTTGGAAGCAATGGTAGTAGGCATATTTCTACTTTCATCCCCTTTCAGACCTGATCTGTCCCTTCTCCCCCTTTGCCATGTTTGGTTTGGTTCAGTGTCTCTGGCTAATCAATCCTTTAAACAGTCTTCGAACTTCCCCTTCCTTGCCCTTCCGCCTCCCCTGGCACCTCCAAGCCAGAGCCTCTCAGGGCTTCCACAGCAGGCTCACGGGTCTCCTCAGCCACTCAAGGGTGTAGCTGCTGCTACTTCCTGGGTCACTTTCCACTCCTGCAGGGCTTTTCCATCTTCCAAAATTCTGGCTGAAATCACTGGCCTGCTGATGTCTCCCCTTCTTCTCTCCCTGGGGAGTTTTCTATTGCTTTATTTCTACTTTAGTGGGGCCTAGGATGGTGGTGACAGCAACCAATGCCCTTGATCAGTTTGCCATGTTCGACCAAAAGTTCCACTTTGTGGTCTGACAGTGAGCGTATACATTCAGTAAGTGTGCATTCTCCTACACGTGAGGCATTGAGCCAAGAGCTGGAGAGGTGAGAGAACATGAGACGGTTCTTCTCCCCTGAGAAGTGTGGAAGGGGAAAAGGGTATACCCAGATGATTCCTCTGTGGGGAGCGAAATAAAAGGAGTGCTGGCAGCGGAGCGGTGCAGAGAAGAGGATGTGGTGAAGGCAGCCAGGGGTGTTGTGGAAGGCCACACTGAATAAACTAACACTCTGTGGTTTTAGGAGTTCAGCTATTAGGAGAAGACTGAGAACAGACTGTGCCCATTAATTATTACGGAGTGAGTCCAAAGAAAAGTGGTGTATCCAGCCCGGATCTTCAAAACCCTACATCTGACTGGGTGGGCCTTTGCCTCTGCAGGGTCTTCCAGCACTGCCAGTCGCCCACTGCCTGCCCACCCACATCCTCTCCACCTCCCACTGCTGCTGTACCCACTGAGGAAAGAGCCTGGTGTTTGGAGGATGCAGAATTTGAAAAAGGCCTTCTCAGGGGGACATGATATCCCCTCTTCCCCAACTGCTGCCTCTCAGCTTGCAAATAGCTCATTGCTAACAGAGGCCTCACTAGCCTTGTTGAGAGGTAGGACAGCTGGTTTTTCACTTTCTTAAATTTATAAGTAATTCAGGCCTATAAAATCCTAACGGTGTAGGCTAGCTAAAGCATAGCCAAAGCCCATGAGCTTATTAATTAGCCTCAGTTAACCCAGCAAATAACCTTGATAGTTTTCATTTTGGCTTGAAGATAGTACAACAAAAGGTTCAAGGTGTGTCACAAATCCACTTAATTTGCCATCGGTTCCCAACACCAGAGACAGCAGAGCTGAGGAGCGGGAGCCTTACTGATGGAGCAGGGTGGTCTTGTCTTGGTCCTGTCACAACCCCGCTTCCTACTGAGAAGGGTCCGAAGCCTGTCCTGGCCTCTCTCCCGTCTGCCGTGCTGCCTTCTCCCCACCCCACCCCGCCACTTGAGAAGTTGTGGAAGCTAGTGCTGTGACATTGAGCCCTTTGCCATCCAGTTGAATCCGTAAGGCCATGAGTCCCTAGGACCCCGTGAGTTACAGGAATCTTCCATTTTGTACCTGTGGCTAGTCCTTAATGTAGAACTGAGCATTCAGGCTCTTAGCCTGAGGGAGCAATGCCAGAAGAAGCACATAGCTATCTATTTTAGAAGATGTTTTAGAAACTGAAGCAAGCTGATAGGTTTTTATCACCGGGGTAGTGCTAAATCTTAACTTTTGAATTCTCTTAGCCTTCAGTCAGCTTGGAATCTGTGAGCATGCAGGGGGTGGCATGAGGCAGAAAACCAGAATCTCTCCGTGCTTTTTTTGGCTATACCTTGCCCTGCTGAAAAACTTTGGGTCTATCTTCTTCTCACTTCTTAGTGCTATAAAAGTGGTAGAGTGCTGTTCTGTGTGGCCACAGACAGCCACATGATAGAAAGGCTTGCCGCCTTACCAGTTGCCAGCCTGAGGAGCATCCTGCGGTGATGAAAAAAATCAAGTGTTCCTATCCCACAGACCATTGACCGAGGCGGATTCTATATCTGGGCCGTGGTAGCTGATGTTCCAGTTTCAGGTTTTAATTGGCACTGTAAACAAACAAGCGAGAGAACTGTCAGGGAGATTGTGGGCTCGAGCCATTGCCATTGAGATACCATTTCTTCCTGTAGCGGCTTATCCTATGCAGAAAATTTCTCCGTGCTGTGGCACGTGGTAGAAGGAAATTCTTCTTAACGGAATTCAGTAATCTCCAGTGGATAGTGTTACTCTCTCCAGCTCACTCTGACAATGGATGCTCCGTGTTCCTGAGGAGCACGTCATCGTCCTGCTGTGAAAATCCTCATCTCTTGTTGCTCTAATCCTTTCCTGTAGAGTTTCTAGCAGCAGGCAGTCCCTTTTCTGTCAGGGAGGGAGAAATAATAAAGGCAGCTATTCTACTTGTACTGAATGTGAAGTGCTCAATGGCGTCATTAAATCCATAAAATGGTGAGTCACGATCACGGCACACCAGTCAGCCAGGAAGCGAGGGACGGGGCTGATGTTTATTTGCAACCAGCAGCTGATGCTGTTCCTCCAGTAGCACTTGTGTAGACCTCTCCTGGTTTGTGGGCACCAAGTGCCTGATTTCATTTTTAAGAACTCAGAAGCTTTAGTGAATGTTCTCAAGGTTGTCCAAGGAAACATTTTATCTGAAAAAGATGTTGAAAGCCTGGTGGAAGTCTGTCTAGAAGTCCAGCTTTCTTGTGGTTGCCAGAGTCGACATTCTAGAAACAAGAGAATCTTGCTTGAGGTGCTTCCAGATGGTCTTTTTGTCATGGAGAGGGTGGCATTTGGAAGCTTCTGGAAGTCCATTTCACCACTAATCATTTGAGGGTATGTGAGCGTAAGGCTAGCATAGGTTATAGAAGGTGGTGAAACAAAGGAAGAAAACAATATTTCAGTACCTTGCTTTGCAGCTGGAATGCAAACATTCTTGTTTGTGAAAAATCACAGGGTGTAATCTGTGTGAATGTCAGTGGTCAACACCATTTGAGCATTAGAGAACTAATGGATTTTGTATAAGGTACTTCTTCCCCTTCCCCAAAGAGGTCTTGGAGTGTGAAGAGGAAAGGAATAATATAAATATATGTTTGTGTGTATACCTACTCACACACCTAGTAAAAGAAAAGTAAAAGTCAAGGTAGCTTAGAGAAGCAGTATTTAAAAGAGTTGAGAACTTCTAACTTGGAAACAAAGGAAAGCTTCGAAGGATGGTTTGTGGGGAAACAGACTGAGCATCAATTACAAGAATAAAGGCAACAGTGGAAAATATAAAAATGTTTATTGGCCTCCTCTTTTCCCCTTTAAACACACACTTTAGACTCAGAATGGTGCTCTTTTCTTTCAAAATAATACACCTTATGTAATCATGTGCCAGATGGCTCTGAAGGAATGGGTTTTAGTGAAATCAAGTTCAGGCCCTTGTCTCAAAAGCTAAGCGCTTCCATCATCAGGCGCTCCACTGAGGTCAAAGTGTCTTGTGATCATTTGAGAAATTTTCCACATAGACCTTTGCAATCATTGCCTTGTTCTTTCTTATCTTCCTCTTCATTTTCATGGTTTTTGTTTCCAATCTCTTGTTTCTTACCTTGTTAAGCACCTACAAAGACCTTGTAGGATTGGTCTGTCAGTCACCATTTGCACACATGGCCTGCCCAGCATTCCAGTGGACCATTTTGGGGATAAAACACCTTTCCCTGGTGAGCACTGTTTTACTGACTCCTCTAGCAAACACAGGGCGAGTGCACAAAGTGTTTCTCAGAAACACAAATAAGCTGTGGGGTCACGGCAGACTTAGGTGAGTGTGAGGAAGGGTTATATTTGAAAACCTAAGTTTCCCTTGAGTGGTTTCCAGTATGTAGAGAACCGTGGGTTGTGTCTGCAGGCTAATGATCTACATACAGCTACAGTTGCATATGTAATCATTGTAAGAGGGAGAGGAAATGCTGGGTTACTGATTCGTTCTCACTCATGCTGCCAAAACCTTGAGACCCGACTTGATGGAGCCATTCAGAGAATCTTTGTCCCTTTCAGAATTTGGCTTTCAAGGACCTGCAATGGCAAAGACCCAGGAAGCAGGATTTCTGAATAGTAGGTCTCTGAAATTCTTGGCATAGGAAAAACAATAAAGTGAACATGAGATTCTTAACTTTAACACCAAGAAGAAAATTGCCACTACTGCCTAGTTTTTGTCTGGGAGTCAAAAGCATTGTAAATTGATTTTTTATGCTATCATTTTTGCCACCCGTGCTCTCTGCCACTGTGCCTCCCCCCCCCCCCCCCCCCCCCCCTCACCTGTTAATGTGCTTTGGAGTTAGTGTATCTTACATCAACCACGTGCAGTAAATGCTTCCTGTACAAAGGTGCTTGAAACAACATCTGTCATTACATCAAAGAAGGTGTTATTGCCAAGTGCAGCTGGAAGAGTTCTAATAATGAGATGGTTTTAAATGAGGTTATAATGAAATCTGTGTGAAATGTCTGAGCCTTTTTCTAGGAAAATGAAAATGTGTGCAGTTCTCCCCCTTTATAGTCTTATTATATAAACGTTGCTTTTGCATGTGTTTAGTGCAATCATTGCTCCATGTGAGAAGCTTGAGAATGCATTTCTAGTTGTGAAAAGTGCATTTTGTATGTGTGCCATGTTGGAGAGGCACCATTACAGAAGGTTGCTATGGTGTTGAATTTGCTCTCTCCAGGGGGGAAAGCCCCTTTGATGAATGGTATTTGTGGATTCTGAACCAACGTGAGAATTCTTGATTGAGAGAGTCTAGAAAAAGTTATAATAAACTCATTATACAATTAAAAAGAAGAGCTGCCCTCCAGAAAGTGAATCCAAACCCAGGAAAGTGTTCAGTGAGCAAGAACAATACTCAGTAGGTTTTCAAACTGATGGAGCTTTCCATTGGCAACTAATTTGTTCCAGCATTCAAGTGAGCATAATTAACAGAGACTTTCTTTCTTAGGCCGATTACCCTCCAAAACCCGTGCCAACATTGTAACTGTAAGCAGTGAAAACCAATATTTATGAGGGGGATCGTGCAAGAGTTTGTGTGACAGATGGACATTTTATCACTGTTGATGTTAGGAATTCCCTTGAAAAGTAATGTAATATCTTGTTATTTATGAATGAATGAGCAAATGATGGTGCTTTGCTGCCTGGGTTTTCTTTAAAAAGAGGAATGTTAAATCTTTTCTCTGTTTAGCCCCTGTTTCTTTCTTAGGCACCCTCCTATGTTCTAATGCAAAAGCTGAAAAAATCATAATTGTGTTTTTATTACAGATACAGATCCACGTGTTTTAGAAAAACAAGAATTACAGCAGCCAACCTATGTTGCCCTCAGTTACATTAATAGGTAAGCAGTTTTCAGAATTTATAGCAACCTCGTATCTGCCACATGTTTATTTTTTAAATGTATCTTTTTAACAGTAGAAAAAATTGTTTGCAGTCTTAAACTGCAGATTATTTAAACGAGATTATTTAACATCCACCTCTATACAGAATTTTCTTGTTTCTCTGTTGCAGAGATGTGGGATTGTAGTTTTCTGTGCATATGGCTGAAAACATGACTGATTTATGATAAGCTCATTCTGGAAGTATTTTGTATGCAAAGTTAGAATATGCTCTTTTGACTTCATAGAGCAGTTTGAGAGATTACTGGATTTATGTTTGAGTGAAACTTTGAAATCCTGGGTGAAGAAATACTTTATGAATTCAGAACATTGTTGGAATCTCAGAATATATCAGGATGTAGCAACTGAAATAATTTAATATCAGAAAGTTGTTTAATAGCAGCTCATTTTTAGTGAAAAACATTCTCGGCAACCGACCCCGTCTGTGTAGGTAACATGAGTTTTTACTGAAACTGAACGCGTGAGCATGAGTTGAGAACACTTAGAACTTGATTTATCAGGTCTAAAAGAGGACTTGGTGTTTCAGCCAACTTAATTAAGGAGGCCGTGATTTGTGGAGACAACCTAAAATCAACTTATGTTAAGAAAACACACATCCCCAAAGAGAAAAAGGCAAAGCAAAAAGCAAGACTGGCTTTCAGTGAGAATGAAAAACTCTGCTCATAATTCAGTGCATGAATTTCTATCAACTGTCCCTTTTTTTTATATGAGGCGAAGAGTGGTTTCCATCTCTTGGTACCAGAGCTGAGGTTCAGGGTTTGAAGTAGAAAACTGGGAATGAATTATCTATACTGTTCATTTCAAGGTATTTTTGGGGAAAACTTACTTAAATCTTTAGAGAACTTTGAGTTGCCTTGTTCCATTTCAAGTTCTTTTATAAAGCATGTTTTTAAAATGATTCATTAACATAAACCTCTATCTGCGTATTGACTGGATTTCCTGCTTACCGGCCTTGCTGGTAAAGTATCTGCAGGGTCTCATTGCCCATCATTTTTTAAATATTTTAAGTAGAACACCTTCAGAATTGCATCTGATACAAATGAAGGTGTATGTGCTTACCTGGATTTCTCACAAAACTGGTTTCCGGTGTTTAGCATAGGTTTTGAAAAGTCCCTAATTATACATTAGAATCATGTGTCTGTGATATGTTAATTAGCCTACTAATATTGGGCAAGAGGATCAATAGGCTTATAGATTAACTGTGGCCCTGAGTAGGACTTTTTAGTAGTGCAGCTATTGTGTTTTGGGTAAAATGTTACCTATGTGTATACAAATTCCTATAATACCAAACCTTATTGTACTAAGAATCTGAGATTTTCACATTCGGTCTTCATATTGTCAGCCATGTTGTCAGCAGGGGTTTTACTCATCAAAGAAATA
Organism: Callorhinus ursinus; assembly: GCF_003265705.2. Classification (NCBI taxonomy): domain Eukaryota; kingdom Metazoa; phylum Chordata; class Mammalia; order Carnivora; family Otariidae; genus Callorhinus; species Callorhinus ursinus. Next base: position 43,567,595 of record NW_027397074.1, on the reverse strand, counting down.
CCCTGCCAGGTGTGACTTGGGACTATAAAAGAAGACGAAGAATAGGGACAAGGGCCACACACAAAACACCACCAGAGAACTTGAATCAAGTATGATAGTTTAGCATAAACTGTGTAGTAGGATAAGCCTGAATCCCAGAGAATCTTGGCATAGGAAAAACAACAACGTGAACATGCAATTCTTAACTCTGAATTCTCCACGTCCTGTCCCAGATGACACAGAGTAGACCTACGAGGGGATGGACAGGTTTGTTGCTGATCTTTAAGTGAAGAGAAGGATTGTGTATGGAGAATTGCCCAGGTTACTAACAACCTTTCTCACTAGAGATCCCTTTGTGGACAGTGTCACATTGGTAATGTACTGAGCACATGATAGACACTGTGCATATTTGTAGGTGATGGATAAAACACCTAGTAAATGAGAGGGCTGAGCCATGGCTAGCTCTGAGGAGGAAGCCAAGTCTGGCCATAGGGAGAGAGAGGCTAAAAGGAGTCTTAGGGCCCTTAGACATGGGCCCTTCACATGAAGCCAGTACAAGATTTAAGAGAATAATAAGGGTTAGGGAACTGGAGAGAAAGTCAGCTTGACAGCAGTATCGTGAATACAGCAGGAAAGAGTACTATTAAAAAAAAAAAAGTTGCACAAATAAAATAATTTTTTTTCTCCAACCTCAAGGGGAAAATGGCCTAATTTTGCTGAGCAGTGAAGATGGAAAAAGAATATTTCTCTGGTCATATATCTGTTTATACAACTCTAATGTACTTTTGGACATCTCAAAATTGAGATGAAACTTTCTTTGGCAAGAACGTTACCAAACACTGAAAGCAACAGAGTTTGGGTCCTTAAAATGGAGCTAGCTTTTTGGATTCTAAAAAGAAAAGAACTGAGTGGAAATTGGAGCCTTTATTTATACCTATTTTAAATTGCTTTACTCTTGAACATAGTGTGTCGAACAAAACTTTAATTCCTTGAAACGTGGGTCTGTTATAACACCTAGCAAATTTTAAAATATAAATGGATTAATGAGAATGAGAATGAATTAGGGTTATGGGAACACTTTGGGGCGGGGGAGATGGATATGAACTTTAAGGATAGGAAGCTCTGTTAATTTTGTGATATGAGGAACAATGATAAGTCCATGTAATGGGAAATTTAATTACTGAGCCTGTATAATATTCGTGTACCTGGGAAATATAAAGGTCAAGAGGAAAGGCTACAAGATTTTGAGAGAGAATATAGAAGAAATAACAGGTGTGCCTGGGTGGCTTAGTCGGTTGAGCATCTGCCTTGGGCTCAGGTCATGGGGGTCCTGGGATCGAGCCCTGCGTCTGGCTTCCTGCTCAGCAGGAAGTCTACTTCTCTCTGTCCCTTTGCCTCCTCCCCTCTGCTCATGCTCTTTCTCTCTCTCCTCAAATAAATAAATAAAATCTTAAAAAAAAATACTAGAAAGAGCGAACATAACACTTACTTTGAGCTGTATGCTAAACATTTTTTTACATTGCTTATTTCAGTCTTCACAATAACCATATGAAGGGGGTACTGTGATCCCCACTGTACAGGTAGGTGAAGAAGTTACTTGTCCTAGGTCCCCAGGTGCTCTGCAGGGGATTATTGGGTTCAAACCTACATTATTAGGCTCCAGAATCTAGTTCCTAATTACTGTACAGCCTGATTTGTTGGGATATCAGAGAGCAACAGACTAGTTTAGAAAAGTAAGAGGAAAAATTGGAAAACTAATGTTAGAAAGAATGGTAGGACAGCTGGGCAGAGGGGACACAGAGATACCTGAAGATCAGAGTGTATTGCCATGCTGTAGGTAACCGGAGGGTAGCAAGCTAGTAACAGTAGGAGAGAGCCGGAGCTAAACCTGCCATGAGAGAGGTGATCAGTAACTCCTAAGTGATGCATTGCTACGGGCAAAGCAAGTTGAGTGTGCCAGGCACATCCTAGCGGCACAGGCCTCCACTGTCCTGTGAAGGGGCGCCTTCCTATCTCAGGAGGAGAGAAAGGGCAGAGCTCACAAGCACGGGGCAGAAACTGTTTTCCACTCACAGTCTCACCAGTAGACAAGTGATAGGTGAGCTGCAGGGTGAAGTCATATGAGTCTCCATAAAAAGGCTGATGAGAAACACTAGCCTATACCTGGGGGTTTCCTTCAGGTTATTGTGATGTGGTTCAGGTGGCTGCCTTGAGGGGACAAGATAGCTTATTAGTAACTTGTGACCCCCCAAAACGGGTAACTGAGATAACCTAAAGACCTAATAACCTACATGGCCTCAGCTGCTAGTTGTACTATCTTTTCTACAAAATGTTTTTCTTAATAGAAATTTCATTTTAACTGTAATTTTTCAAGTATGTATATCATTTTGGGGTAAGCTATAAAGGCATATCCTGCTTAGGCACAAATTGGTACCTTTCTTGCAGTCAGTACCTTGTCATTTACTACCTAATAAAGATTTAATATTTTCTCATACCTAAACTACAGCTCTTCTCGAATTCTCTTTGTAAGACTCTGCATGGCCACATTGGTAAGGTTTGACCTCCTCTGAAAATGGATATTTAGTTAGCTTCGTGTTTGCTACTAAATAGCGAATTCTAAAATGGGTTTCCTAGAGAACAGCAATTCCAAGGGGTATTTTCTTGTGTCTGTCTCTTACACACACCTCATTTACTCACCAACGATTCTGTGGTCAGTTAAGTTTGGGAAATTCTGAGTAAAATAAAATGGGTTTCTTTCCTCTAGGATTTATCAGATCTCTTCCTTTGCTGCTGTGCATTTTAAGACTCCAAAGAAAATATATTTCTCATAGGGACCTGATCCCAGAGCACTTTTTCTTGAAGCATATGATGGGACTAGTTCTGCATCTACCAGTAGGGGGTTGCTAGAATTATATCACTTTCACCTATATGCTCAACTTCCCCAAGGAACCCTGAAGCCTTTTATTCAGGAAAACTTTGTTCTTTTTCTGATTCAGAATTCAGAACACTACGTTTTTCCTCATGGTCAGGGACAAAGAAAATTGTGCCCTTATATGGTAACTCAGTCAACTTGTGCCTCTCTTATTTGTTTGAGAGTGAGGCGGGGAGAGGGAGAGAGGAACCTGAGATCATGACCTGAGCTGAAGACAGACCTTGAACTGACTGAGCCGCCGCCTCTTGCCTCTTTTAACTTCTCACAACCTTCCCAGGCCCTAGTTGGCTTCTGTTAAATAAAACATATTTTCTTACTTAGAAACTATCACAGTTTATTCCCCCCATCTCCAGTGTAATTCTCTTCTCTCTTTGAGAAATAGAACAATGCGGTGGTTATAAGTTGGGAGGAGTAGGGAGCCTGGTTGGCTCAGTCAGTAGAGCATGTGACCCTTGATCTTGGGGTTGTAAATTCAAGCCCCACGTTGGGTGTAGAGATTACTTAAAAACCTTTTAAAAATATGTGAGGAATCAGACTACTTAGGTTTGAGTCTTGTCTCTGCTATTCATGAGCTTTGTAAGCAAGTTGACAAGTCTCAGCCTGTTTCCTCCTCTGATGACACTTTCCTTATTTTGCGTGTTAATTCATGCATACAAAGCACCTGCAACTGTGTCTGTGACTTAGTGTTATATAGATAAAGGTGTTTTTTGGTTTTTGGTTTTTTTTTTTTTTTAAGATTTTATTTATTTGACAGAGAGACAGCAAGAGAGGGAACGCAAGCAGGGAGAGTGGGAGAGGGAGAAGCAGGCTTTCCGCAGAGCAGGGAGCCCGATGCGGGGCTCGATCCCAGGACCCTGGGATCATGACCTGAGCCGAAGGCAGACGCCCAATGACTGAGGCACCCCTAGATATGGGTTTTTAAATTATTTTTTATATTCTGCTCAGGCAAGTCACCCTTTTCTCTATCAAGTCAATAATTAGAGGAACAACTGCAGAGGGGAGGCATTGCTTTGGAGTGGGACCAGAACCACTCCCAGCAAGAAATAAGCTCCATGAGGGCAGGAACATTTGCTGTCTCCCACAACTAGGTCCCCAGTCCCCAGAACAGTGCGTGGCAAATAGACTCTCAGTATTTATTGAATGGGTGAATGAATGCATTGTGAACTTGTTTCTGAGTCAGAGAGAGTGAATAAATGGAGGATTCCAGGAACTCTAGGGATGCTTCTCTGAGCCCTCAGGAGCCTTTGGTACTCACTTGCATTGAGAGGGCTGCATGATAAAAATGGAACGTTTTCTTCAGCATTCATATGGAATGCAGAACTATTAAGATCTATTAAGTGGTGGCTATCACTATTTCCCCTACCATAAATAACTGGACAGATTTATGAGATAATGGTTTGTAGGCTCTGGATAATTGGCAGTAAAGACTAGTCCCTGAAAGAAAGGAAACATGAGGTGAGCCTTCTTGATCATTGACTCACTCTGAGGACAGTTTCCCTACTGCAGTGGAGTACATTAGAACCTAAGCACAGCACTGCAGTACCACCATCCTCAGAAGAGATAGGTCAGTGGTGGGGTGACTAAAGCTGCGAGAATCTGTAGCATGGGGGGACTGGAGATGAGGGATCTGTGCAGAAGAGGGCCACAGAAGTCTGCATGAGGGTCCTTCATGAGTCCATTGTTCAGAGTGAGCTGCACGTGTTATTTGGTGTAAGACTGTGAATCTTACCAGAGCAGTGAATACATGGGTGAGAATGAAACCATGAGACCAGAGGTGAGGTGGTGCTGGTAGGCATTGCATTCCAGCCCAGCCAGCATGGAAATGACTGGTTAACATCCTACTCTTTTAACTGAGATATTAGAAATAAGAACTTTGTCCTGGAGTGGAGCCTGCTTTAGAGCCACTCTAACAACACCTAAAACCAAGCCTCTGTACAATCTTCAGAGGAGACAAAGTTCAGGCATGAGTCCTGACAAGGTAGATCTTCTTGGGAAACACTTTGGGCATTTCACAGATTTGCTCTAAGAAAGTATAAATCTAGGTCTATACAAGTTCAACATAATCAGCCTGAAATTGAACTGTCTGCTAGAACAAAAATCAGTAGTCTTCATAGGAATGAATCCTATATGACAATGTCTAATATGCAGTAAAAAATTACTAGACATGAAGGACAGGAAAATCTTAGACAAGGAAGAAAAGTAGTCAGTAGAGACCCTCCCTAACATCTGATATGGCCCAGATGTTAGTTTTAGGAAACAAAGACTTGAAAGCAATCATTATAAATGTGTTCAAGAACTTGAAGGAAAAATACACTAAATAAGAGGTTGTTTGGAATGAAAATACAATCAGTCTGGGGATGCTTTTTTTAATCCTCCTACCAGAGTATAAACTGCTTAATGAAAACTTTCTTCCTTTTTCCCCACTTTTATTCCCACTCCAAAACCTCACCTAATTCCCCCAAACCATCACTCTGGCTGTTTCAGTTGGACTCATTTTTGCCAGATTATAGTCCGTCATAGCCTCATAAAAAAAGCTGTAATTAGCCAAGTGTGCACTGACCTTCTATTTTATACAAAGAAGACCGAAACATTTGAATTTTTTTTTTTAATCTAAAGGCAGTAGGTTTTGGGTTTTTTGTTTTAATGAAACCACCTGCTTGTGGTCTTCTGAGAGCATTCTGTATTTATTGCAATACAAGACCTGCTTTCCTTTTTCCATCCTTTTGTCCACCAGATCTGAAGTTCTCTGTGCCCCAGCCCCATACTGAAGTTTGTGGCCTAATGTATGCCATAAACATGTTGCATGCTGTTAGATCTCAAACACCAGACGTTGTGCTACCATTTTCTTAACCCGTGTTTTTTTATGAACATCAGTTGAAACAAAGCCGAGATGGCTGCCTGCCAGATTTTCCTTGTAATATCTCTAACCTGATTTGGCTTGCTCATTGTGTTTTACAAAAACCATGTACTCTCAAGGGACACTGGGAAGCTGGAAAGAACCCGTATGTGACATTTTGGCTTCCTTCAGCAGAATTAGCTTATGCTGCTGGCATGGTGAGAGAGGGGTCTTGGCAGAACTTGATGATATGATTTGCTTGCTAGGCTCTGGGCTTCTTGCATAACTAACTTCTTTGTTGTCCAGTTTGTTCTTAGGGCAACCAGTGTTTTAAAGCCAGTTGCTTATACAGCTCCCTGTTAGGCCATTTTTTTTAGTCTGTCTTGTGTCCACCTTCAGTATTTATGACTGGTCTTTTTTTTTTTTTTTTTAAATTGCAGTAGAGTTAACAGTGTTATATTAGTTTCAGGTGTACAATATAGTGATTCAACAATTGCATACAACACTCAGTACTCATCACAACAAGTGCACTCTTAATCCCCACCACCTATGTCACCCCCACCACCCGCCTCCCCTCTGGTAACCATCAGTCCTGTATATTTAAGAGTCTGGTTTTTGGTTTGTCCCTCTTTTTTCTTTGTTCATTTGTTTCTAAAATTCTACATATGCGTGAAATCATATGGTATTTGTCGTTCTCTTATTCAGTTAACATTAAATCCTGTGGGTCCATTCATGTTGTTGGAAATTGCAAGATTTCATTCTTTTCATGGCTGAGTAATGTTCTTCTGTGTGTGTGTGTACACACATACCATTTTATCCATTTATCTATCAGTGGACATTTGGGCTGCTTCCAGAATCTGGCTATTTGTAAATAATGCTGCAATAAACCTAGAGATGTATGTATCTTTTCAAATTAGCATTTTCTTTTTTTCTTTTTTTTTTTTTTGGCAACTACCCAGTAGTGTAATTACCGAATCATATGGTAACTCTATTTTACATTTTTTGAGGCCCCTCCATACTGTTTTCCAGAGTGGCTGCACCAGTTTGCATTCCTACCAACAGGGCATCAGGGTTCCTTTTTCTCTACATCCTCCCAACCCTTGTTGTTTCTTGTATTTTTTATTTTAGCCATTCTGAGAGGTGTGAGGTGATATCTCATTGTAGTTTTGCTTTGTGTATCCCTGATGATGAGTGATGTTGAGCATCTTCTCATGTGTCTGTTGGCCAGTTTTATGTCGTCTTTGGAGAAATGTCTGTTCATGTCTTCTGCTCTTTTTTAGTTAGATTACTTTCGGTATTTCCAACTGTGACATTTCCTTGTTGATCAGAGTGTCCAGTGCCGCCTCTTTTGCTCTCTCCCTGGCACTGTATAGGTTCACCTTGAAACCCCTAGTGTCTCAGACCTTCCTTTCTTGCCTCCCCATTTGGGCTGGTTGCTGGATATTAACTTTGAATTTATCAACTTAGATTAATTCCAATGTGCCATTGGTCCTGTTCACTCATTATCTCCACTCTCAGCTTCAGATAAAACTAACAAGTGTCTCTACTCAGGCTAGCTGCTGAGAATCACTATAGAAAAGCACCTAGCAGTGTGACTTGTCCCACCACAAACATAACCTTTCCAACGTTAGCTGGGCCCTCAAGACTGTCCCATAATCCTTTTTCATCCTCCGTTAAAACCTTGCTAAACTTATCACCATCAATTTCAAGTGTACCCATTATACTCACGTTCCTGAAGGAATTCCCAATCCCCTTACCAGCAGATATAAAGACTTTCTGTGTCCACCCTCAACTTCCCTTTTTGTCATCTCCAAATTCATCTGGATCTCTCATCCACATTGTCTTCATTCTTCCTCCCTTGTTCAAAGCTGGCACCACGGCTTATACTCTACACCCATCTCTGTTCCTGGTGGCCTCAAAATCCCTTTCCCTGGCTTCATTTAGTAACAGCACATCTACCTGAAGGTCTTGTCTGTCCCAAGAATTCCCTGCCCATTTCCTCTTCATGGATAACTTAGGCATCTTCCTTGACACCTTCACCTACTTGGCCTCCCTGCATTTGATGCCATTGGCCACTCTGTTTCTGAAACCCTTTCTTCTCTTGTGCCCACTTACTTGTTCCGTCCTCTTTCTTCTCCTACTTCTTTACATAGATGGAGGCTTCTCCCTAACTTGTATCCCTACTGTTTTGTGTTTCCATGTATATTCACTCCATTCTGTGAGTGCCTCTGTGGAAAGGACTCCCCAGCCCGTAGCCTTAGCTTCCCTCCGGTCTTTTGTTTCTAACTGCCACCTCCTTAACTGATACACGAATGTGCAGAATGGGCTCCACTCATCCAGTGCTAGGTCCATTATTTCACATCTGTCTCTGAAACTGATCCTCCTTTTTGGATTTACAGTGTTTAATGGTACCTACTCCTTCATTAATCTAGGAAGCTTGGGCTCTCTGCTTGCCATCTCTTTTCCTCCCATTTTCAAATACCCAAGCCCCCAAATTTGTAATGTCTGCACCCTAATCACCTCTTGAATGCTTTCCCTGCCACTGTCTTTACTTGAGCCTCTAACTTCCTGTTTTGGATTGTGTCTGTTGAATACCTGTCTCCCCCATGAAGAGTATGAGCTCCATGGGGGCAGGAACTTTGTCTGTCTTGGTCATCACTATATCCTCAGCTTCTAGAACAGTGCCTGTTAAACATAGGTTTTCAATAAGTATGTTTTGAAGAAACGTGGGAATAACAGTCACAGGTGTGTGTGTGTGTGTGTGTGTGTTGTGTTGTTCTCTCATTATGTGTTTTACTCATCTTCCTAATTCCTGCCTCTTCACACCTGACTATGTCAAGTACTTGAAATCAAGGGACTGTTGTGCATAGTGGCAAATCTTGACATAAGGGATGACCTTGGAGATTCTCCCCCCACCCTCCTCCCCACCACCATAGACATTTACAAAATGACTCAAGGCGCTATACCTTTTATTTCATTTGGAAATTCACATCACTGGCAGTAATCTACCTGATTTATCGTTTTCCCCTTATATGCAGCACCTCAGAGTTAATTAATAAGGCCATGAATCTTCCCTCCATAGCTCTAGCACACTCCTATTTGTGGGATACTCATATTGCTGAGACTGTTGATTTGGGACTCAAGTTGAAACATTACTGAATTTTCTCACATTGAAGTTCATTATGCTGAGCCTAAAGACTAGTCTTGCCTTTGAAGGCCCCGTCACTGGCAAGCTTTAAAATAGCTCTGTGTTCCCAGTTTCTAAATAACTTATTTTCATTTCCGCCACCATGGCCAAGACCTTGCCTGCTGGCTCAAAGTAGTGCAGCGAGGTCAGCCTCCTGTCCCCAGAAAGACCTCTCCCTCAGCCACAGTGTAGACTCTCACCTCTGGTTTGTGTGTAGGTTGTTTTCCAGCAATAGCAACGTGGACTTAGGACAGCCACACAGCTATGTCATCCCAAGCAACACAAGACCATTCAGCCTAAACAAATGAGGAGTCCAGTCATAAGAAAGCATTAACCTTAATTCCTTAGAAGACCAACGCTAAATTTTATGGAAATTGTCATGCTAAGGACAAATGAAATGTGTAATACAGAAAATTACTTTGTCTTATCATTTTCAATACAGAGTAGCTTCTGCTGAGCCCTTACCCTGTGGGGCGCTGGGCAGTGCACTTGGCTATGTCATCTGTAGTCTCAGTGACCCTATGTCACAGCTCTTCTCTCCCTTGTACATCTAATGAATTCCTAAGAAGGCGGTGGAAGCTCTTAATCTTTTTAATGCGTTGGACCCCTTTGGAGAGCTGGTAAAGCTTATGGACTGTTACCCAAAATGTTGTAAAATTCGTAAACCAAACTACATAGGGTTATGAAGAAGATGAATTATATTACAATGCACTCATCAAAATACCAAAATCATACATTTGTGGTGTGGTAACATGCTGCTTTTATTAAGGCCTTTAAGAAAGCTTAAGTGGTGGGTTCATAGCCTCCATAATTTCAAATTAGTGATGAGTATAAATATTTTCAGACATCTGTTACAATTATACTATGATATCAAATTATTCGTGACTTCTGTGGATGGAAAGTCATAGGTACGGTGAAAATACTGTGACCAGTTGTCTAGATTCGTTATTGAAAGAAATGCTACATTTCAGTTAGAGTTCAGTTAGAGTTTCAGTTTAGAGGTTACTGAAGGTAAAGATGTCAGGTTTTTTTTTTAATTTAATTTAATTCAATTCATTTATTTAAGATTTTATTTATTTATTTGACAGAGAGAGACAGCTAGAGCAGGAACACAAGCAGGGGGAGTGGGAGAGGGAGAAGCAGGCTTCCCGCTGAGCAGGGAGCCCGATGTGGGACTTGATCCCAGGATCCTGGGATCACGACCCGAGCCGAAGGCAGACGCTTAACGACTGAGCCACCCAGGCGCCCTGTCAGTTGTTTTTTTTAATCCAAGTGCACAGATCTCCTGAATCCTACCAATGGCCCATGTGGGTCCACAGACCCAGACCCCAGGTTAAGAACACCTCCATTAGGTGTCACAGTTACTAAGTAGCTTTTAGAGTTGACTCAGGCCAAATGTATGCAACTCCAGGGTCTTTGCTTTTTCTTGTATGTCCTAGTAACTTCTCATCCTCTTGCTCTGCTTACCATTAGAATTTCACATAGTTTACATGTCATCAGGCTGCTCTGTGTGGAGTAGGTCATGGCAAAAGCAAATCATAAAATTAATAGGTATATAGCAACCCCTTTTATTTTATAAAGAACTTCCCAAATATTTCCAAGTACGCTGGTTTCTTATGAAATCACACATTTTCTCCATTGAGACAGGATTCTATAAAAGATTGCTCTTACCTCCTCATTTTTGTCAAGGATCAGACAGATTCAGTGACTTGACCAAGTTCACACACAGCTAGTAAATGGCAGACTTGGGACTTGAACTCCCAAATCTTTGTTATACAGCCCTCTTCTTGTCCTTCAGGATTGCCTAGACTCTAAGGTAAAAAGAAGTCAGGGGATTTCTCAAAGCTGTATGGAATCCAGGCACGTCCAGGATGAGGGCTATGTCTCCTAATTTCCCCCTCCATTGTCGTTCACACGTCGCTTTTAAAAACCTACCACTCAGAATTTGTGCACATAGAATTCTCTAATCAGATATGCAGACCAAGTGGAATTACCAGACTTGAATAATTTAAGTGCTAGCTTGTATTTTATGTCCTGTCTTCATTTGCCGATAAAACCAAACAACAAGCAAGGAGAGTTTTTCATTCCACCCGAAGCAGGTGATAATTTAGTCACTGGTCATTGCACTCATGTCATTCCTGTCCCAGGGGCGTTTTTCCTTTGCCTGATGCGAGTTAGTGCATTTTCCTTGACAATCCATTCTGTGTCATTGCTAACGCCATAAACGTGATATTTGACAAGCAGAAGGGTTTGCAGGGAAGCCTTCCCAGCGGCTTCCACCTTCCCTGATCGCTAAAATATCGACACAGATTTAGGTGACGATGTGGGCCCATGTAATTTACAGATGGCGGGGCTAGCTTACAATCAGTTCTTGCCAATTACCCCTCTCCTCTAATGAGATAGGATTTGGCATGATGAGGCCAGAGACTTGATCTGGCTTTTGGAGTGCTCCCTGCCTTCTCAGCAGTGTCTGTGGACATCTTTTCTTGCCTGTGACTGACTTAGCAGACTCCATCTTTCATTTCCAGTTGAGAGGGTTGAGCAACGGTTAGAGCTATTCTCGGAAAACACAGCATCGCTTTGGCAACTTGTGTGCTTGCCTCTTTTCTATCAGCTACTAAACAAGTTTGCCATTTGCCGAAACGAAGGTTAGCGGAAAAGGGTAAGTGGTGTCCTTACACATAAAGAAAGTGCTAGGGCACTCGGGCAGGCGCATCAGCTACAGATGTCTCTGTCCTGTTGACTTCCAGGAAAAATAGAATCTATCATTGGTGCAAACTTGATTTATTTTTTCATTTTCATTATTGGGACAGATTAATTTGAAGCAGCTAAGCTTCGAAGTCACTTAGACTTGTTCTTCATTGTGCCCATACAGACATTCGCTCCTTATTGCCCATTTTATTGTGTTCAGCACCAACCAGATTCAGTGATGGAGAGTTCTCTTGGGCCAAACAAGTATGATGAAAAGCTGGTTTCTGTATTGCATTAATCTTTGCTAGACAGCAGCCATATTTTTGAAAACTCAAACCCAGAATGCTTTTAATAATAAATGTACGTTATGCTCTTAGTTCCTTACCCCTTAAAAAAATTTCTTTTCCTGGTCTTTAGCACAGATTTCTCTAGGCTATGGTATCAAGGTCTTGTTTTCTAGATTTTTAAAGGGGCATGAGTGTATTAATAGTATCAAATCTTAATTCAGAGTTGAAAAACTATTGTAACCCCTTCAATTTCTAATTCCCGAGCTTACCCAACATCCCGGTAGCCCCTGAAAGATGTTGAATACAAAACTACCAGGTCTTGGCTCTGGAATCCTACCTGCTATAAGTCTTTTTTTTTTTTTTAATCCAGCTTCAAAGTCACAGAGCTTTACTCATGGCTGTCATCTCTCCCATCTGTTGATAAGTTTATTATGTGAATGTGAATTACAGAACTCATTCTATTATGTATCAGATAATACTGTGTTGGCAAAGCAAGTTAATCGAGAGTTTCAGGTGATCTTCCGGGGTTTTTTGGGGTTTAAGATTTTATTTAGTCATTTGACAGAACACAAGCAGGGGGAGGTGCAGGCAGAGGGAGAAGCAGGCTCCCTGCAGCAGGGAGCCCCATGTGGAGCTCGATCCCAGGACCCTGGGATCATGACCCGAGTCGAACCGACTGAGCCACCAAGGCACCCTGATCTTCTGTTTTAATTTCCACTTAATTGTCTAGTTTCTTTTGTCCAACATGTTTTTGAGATTCATCCATATTATTGGATGTATTAGTACAAGTTTTGTTCTTGCTCTTTACATAGTATGCTGTTGTATGACTTATCAAATTTATTTATCCATTCTTCTGTTGATGATCTTTGGCTATCATAAGGAGAGAGTCCCATGAATGTTCTTGGACCAGTCTTTCCGTGGGGGTAGCATTTATGTTTCTTAGGTATATTACTAGAAGAGGAATTGCTGAAGCATGGTATGGTGTGTGTTTAGCTGTTAAAAAGAGCCAGGTTTAGAAAGTGGTTGAACCATACTACTCTCCTGCAGGCAAGGTAGGAGACTTCTGCGCTTTGCATACTCGCCAATACTCTGCGTTGTCAGTCACTCCAAGTTTAGTATTCTAGTGGTTGTATAATGGTAGTTAGAGCAGTTCCTTTTCCATCCATCATACCTCTTTATTTTTGCTCGATAAAAATGCTGAAAGAATTAAAAACTGAAAGAAATAATGCTTAGATTTCATGAACACATACAATGCTTTTGAGTTTATTCACATGTTTAAAAATGATAAACTATAAAATTTTGCCTTTTCGTTTGTTTTTTCTAGATTGCAGTAATAGGTGGTTTTTAAAAACCCATTCTAACCTGAATCCATAAATATGGGTGGTAAGAAGACATCAGTTCATCTTTTTACAAAGAAAAGTGCCCTCAGGGGTGGGCAGTCCAAAAACTGGGATGTCCCTGTATTCTATTTTCTCCTCCTGTGCCCAAGCAGAGAGCTCCGTGGGTGTCGGGAGGCATTCCCGCCCATTCCTCAGGGAGGGATGACGGGACCGGGTGCAGGTGGGCCTGTAGCTTCTACGCGGCAGCACTCCCGGATGCCCTTGTGTGCATCTCTCACTGCCCAGACCCACTGCCCAGAGCTAGCCAGAGAATGGCACAGCTGTGTCAGATTTCTCTTTGCAAAACTGAGGACAGCTTTATTTATTTTTTTAAGGGGGGAAAAAAAGCAGCGTGCCTAGGTATACATACGTGTGTAATAAAAACATTAAAAAAGTGCATGGAATGGAGAACTTCAAAATCCGGAATCGTAGTTTTCCCTGAGGACTGAAGTATCATAGGAAGGATTAGAAACAGGGCTTCACCTGTGTTGTTAGCATTTTATTTCTTAAGCTAGGGGTGAGTTTACAAGTTTTGTGGCAGTGTTCTTCAGACCATTTAGAAATCCTAAATGTTGTAAACAGTTCGTTATTAATGATGTATATATCAATGTAATACATAAAAGAAGCCAAGATCACCTCTATTTCTGCCACCATGCACAGGAAATACCACTCTTAACATTTTGGCCTATGTTCTTCCAAGAATTTGTGTTCTCTTCACTCTCTCTATAATATATATATTAACACAAATAGTTCCATAGTGGAATTTGTTCATACAGAAAGAGACCAAAAACAAAAAACAAAAAAAACCCATAAATGGGCCATTCTCTATATTCTATTTTTATACTTTACTTTTTTTAAACAAATTTCATTGTGAAACTATACATTAATAAATACAGCTATATTATCATTTTAATGGGTATGTATGTATTAGTCTACATATAGGTTTACTCTAAATTTCGTTAACCCTTTCTTGGTGAACATTTAGGTAGTTTTTTTTTTTTTTAATCACTAATGTATAAACGGTGTAACACTGAACAGCCTGTATTTATATCTTGTGAACACTAGTCTGGTTATTCCCTTAGGATAAATTTCCATCAGGGGGTTGCTGTTGCTGAGTCTAAAGATATGCACAACTGAGATGTTAATATATTTCGCCAAAGTATCCTCCAGAAATGTTTCAGTGTAGAATATATAGGTGTCTATCTATTTTGCCCTTCCTTACCCACAGTGATGATTAGGATTTTTTAAGATTTTATTTTTTTAAGTAACGTCTATACCCAACGTGGGGCTCCAACTCATAACCCTGAGATCAAGAGTCACATGCTCTACTAAGCCAGCCAGGTGCCCCTAGGATTCTTCTGCATTTTTCCTATCTTGAAAAATTTAAACAATAACCAAAAAGCATATCTCATTGTTAATAATTTTCATCTATTTGACTTGCTATCTTATCAATGTATTTTTCTCTTTACAAAAGTAGATCAGTGTGGAAATTTGGTAAAATAAAGATGATGAAAATACTTAAATTTTTCCACCCAGAGTTAATCATGGTTAATATTTCTGGGTATTTTCTTCTAGTTTTTTTTCTTGTGCATATTTTTTCTGAATCCTACCATACATAGAATTTTGTCATCTGTTCTTCTTAACTATATTGTGAGCATTTTTGCCTCTAAATATTTTTTTAAATAATCATTTGGCAGCATTAATACCTGGAACTTAACCATTTCCCATCAGTCATTGGATAGTTTTCTATTTTTCACTGTTACGAAGGATGCCATGATTCCCTCTGACATGTTTCTGGAATGGAGATTCAAGAGTGTGGACACTTCACTGATAGAGATTGTGACGTTATTTCCATAAAGGATGTTAGTCAATTTTTATTCTTACCAGCAGTGAATGAGAATATTATTTCACTGCTTCCTTGCTGGCATTAAGGATGACCATTTTTAAAACTTTGCCAATTTAATATTAAGGAAAATGTCAGTACACAGTGTTTGTGAATGATCGGTGTGATGGATCTGTCTTTCATGTAAACGGGGCCATGAACTAGAACAGGGCTAGTAGATCTTTTCAACAACATATAAAGGAAGGCTATAATTTCCAAGCTGTCTTCTGGAATTCCTTTCAAAAGGGTACTGAATATGAGATCCAGATAGAAGCCAAAATTTATGCCCCAGTCCCTGTAGAACAATGATCAAATCATTCATATAAAATTATAGAGTCCCTTGCTTGAAACTGAATGACTAAACATTTGAATGATTCCCGAGGAATCAAAGATCATCTTGCACTCAGATATGTTCCTTCCTTTCCACCATTTGCAATCACGCTATGAAAATCACAAAGGCCCTAGACGAGGAGGGAACCAGATGTAAGGGGGTGGAAAGAGAGAAGGTGGTGTTGGCTGATTTCTGCTCCCATCTCTTTTTCAACAGCCACTCCCTCCAGCCCCCGACTTCCCTTCCATCCTCCCCACATGTGCAGAAGTCTAAGGTGAGAGACTATAATAGGAAATGGTAATTGGGCCTTTTCAGATCCCTTGGCTTTTACAGGTGGACCCGGACTAGCCCCAGTTCCTTAGGCCTGTGAGATCCACGCCATCTTGCAGTCAACCTGGATGTCCCTTCCTTTTTCTTTCTTTCTTTTTTTTTTTTTTGTCTGAACTTAAGCAGCTGGGAGGTGAAGCCACTCCTCTCTGTTGCTTGTGCTGCTGCTTTGCAAGTTACCAGATCAGCATCCCAGACCTCTAAAGGAATTAAAAGAACTGGAAAGAACTTTCTAAGCAGGGTACCACGGGAAGGTCAGACAGGATTATCCCTTGAGAGTTTCCTAAGAAACTTGGATAAACTTTTGCTTATCCAAAAGGTTCAACCAATATGAAAGCATGAAAATAAACCTGCCTTTCCCACCAGAGAGATCTGGCTACCAGTAATGATTGTGGCAGCCCGTGTTAGTTATCCTCCTTCCCTGTTTTTACAGAGGCTCAGCAAAAGGATAGCGCTGCATATGGGCTTCATCTCCTTTCAGGCATGGCCACATTCCAGGCACGAGCACCAGCGGTGTCCTTTGCCTTCCAGGGGTTCCCCTGCCCCCACGAACACAACTGTGTTCAGGGTCAGCCTTGAACTCTGTTTTTCTCACTTGTGACAGGAATAGAATTTTGCATCTCACTCTCCACTTCCATTCATCGCCAAACCGCTACAATTCCCTCGTCACCGCTTCAATCTGCACAAAGTGAGGTTTCATTACTATATTTGCATTAAAAATACTATAAATCACGTAAGGCTGGTGTAAGACAGAGCGGGTGGGGATAAAAGAAAAACAGCGCTCTTCCCAAGTCAAACTCAAAGCCAGCATCTGTGCAAGGCACCTTCTCGGAAGAGCCTGGCCTTCTGCTAGCGGGAGTCTTACCGTGCCATGCAGAGCCGCCGAATGCATTGTGCAGTGTTAACGTGTCGAGTGCTTTTTCTTTTAGCAAATCTTCTAGAACTGAAAAGCGCTGCCAGCGTGCCACTCATAAAGCATGAGCTTTTCCTGATTACATTTCCATGTTTTGTAATAACAGGGAAAGGAGGATTCAGATACTTCCAGTAGCTTTCCGATGGAACGTTCATGACAAAATACAGAAACACGTGTGTCCAAGTGATATGTCATTTGACAGTATTTTTCTGTCTCTTGTTTTTGTGTGCACAGCGGCCGGATTGGTCATGTGGTTTTATTCATGTAGTCGTATCTTTACCCCCTGCCTCCTGACTTGTTCTAGGGATGGGACAAGACGAACTTCAGAAGTTAAATTCAAACAAGATGTGCGGGAATGAGTTTCTTTTAGGGATAAGGGAGGAATGCCTTCTAGTCGAGAAGGATTTATGATTTTTGGCTTTGTTTTTCTCTTCATTTTTCATCAGGCTTGAGCACGTTAGATTTTGGTAAGTCTGAAGATTTATAAAATACAAGGCTCTTTCCTTTCTTGTCAGGACTTAAGATCAAGAAGGGTTAATCAGCACTCAATGGAATATACTCAAATATACCCCACCTCAAAGATGTATCACATAGAAATATAAATTTTTTAAACAGGGAGACATTCAGCAGTCTTCATCATGTAGTCAAATTTGGGGAAATTTAAGGAGGTTGGGATCCATGGCCTTTATTCATCTCAAAGAGTAATGTTGAGATGTCAGAAGACTTTGAGTGATGGACCTTGATGTATGTTAAATAGCCATAAGGAAGACTTATTTATGCTGTGTGAGACAACCTGACTGTAACAATGAATATGTTCAGATCTACGTTATCTTAGACTTTGCATATAGAATGGATGCATTTTTCATTAGCCGCCTGACTTTTTGTTGGCTTATTTGTGTTATAAAAAAAATATCATGGAACAAAGTTATCTTGGGTGTACAACGACTTGAAAAAATAAGAAATGCAACATTTTGGTACTGTCAGAGTTAGGCTCTTTGCTTAGATTTCATGTTAAAGAACAATATGTACATATTTTAACCTTTGAGTCTGATATGTAGTGAAATGTGCAGTGTCAGTGTCTATAAATGAAACCCTGTAGCTGTCACAGCTGTCTTGACTTCTTCTGAAAAATCTACAGCACGTTCCTAGTCGTTCTCATGCTGATAATGTTAGAAAAAAGAAACACATGAGAACATACACACTCCGTCACAGATACCACGATAGATTCCAGACCATGAGATAGACTGGGAATGTCTCTGTCTCTATCTCTTTCTCTGATTTTTCTTGAAATTAGCTTGGGCATTTTAGCTACTGTTTTAAGGACTAACAGATTCATGAATTACTATCATTGGCACCTCTACTGACCCAACCAGCCATCAATAAGATTCACAACCACCAGAATGGGTTGGTTCCTTTTTCCTCTGGTTTCCTTAGTCATCTCCCTGGCTTGACTCCTTCCTAAAACAAAGAAACAAAAAACTTTATATATACTCTGTGGACCACAAAAAAAAAAAAAAAAGTTTTTTTTAATTAAGGAAATCCTAAGGTATGCTTTAAAGATGGTGGGCTGGGAGTGGATTATTTATATTCTACAATTTTAGGACAATATTTTGTGTTCCTTTTGATTTTGAGTCTCAATCTAATATTGTAGACCTGTATAAGGTTATAATTGTGACATACATTTAATTGTGTCTTTTCATGAGGACTTGCTATGTTGCCACATCTTCAAAATTACTCTTTTGTAAAATGACCACATGATATTCCTTCCCTAAGATAGAGTTCATGGAGACGGGGACTCCATATTGTCAGATGACAGCTTATAAACTTTCATTATTAAAAAAATAAAAACTTTCATTATTGTAGATTACACTGAAGCAAGCAGTAGTTAATGTGCCAGTAGTTTTTTCCTTTTAGATTTTTTTCATAGGACCTTTTCTCAGAAGTAGATGCTATTTACCACTGAGTCTCCAACTTCTGCCACAATGTACATATTGGATGATAATATTCATTACACATTCCCAAGGGAAAACAGATTTCTACTAAATCCCAAAGCATTTGGAGGAGGGAGAGTATAGGGAAGCACTAGAGAAATTGACAATTGCCATCAGTATATTATAGGTCCGTAAGTAACCAGTTCATATGTTGGTATCATTGTCCACCATAAGAAATGGTATAAGGATAAGAGAAAATACTGCTTACATACAGTTAACCGTAAGTCTACCTTAGTTTGTTTAAAATGGAGTCACTTACAAACATCAATCTGTGTATTTTAACCTGTGCGATTATTTATGGCAACGCCACAACTGTGTGCAGAGTGGACGGCCACTCCCACACCACATTTTAATTTAATAGGAGTAATTACAGAGACAGAATTTGAAATGAAGCAGAATAATTCTTTTCCAAAAATTAGCTTTGATCCTCTTAACAGTGGAAATGTAGCCCCAAAGCTACGTTGTTTCAAATTTAGAGTTAATTGAAACTTAAATGTGATATAGAAGATGACTATTTTTGTAGTCCTAAAATTGTCATTGACTTTTAACAATTAATACATTTGCAGAATGCTATATGCCAAACGATACATGGTATGTTTGAGGGTAGATTCCCCAGAAAATCCTGTCTTATTATCTGTGTTCACCTTGATTTATAGAAAATCAATCCCAAAGAATTCCACTTCAAAGCACAATATACTTTGGAATTTGTATAATTCTGAAAGCTTGCTGTGTTCAGTTTGCTGCTCTTATTAAATTAAAGGTAAATGTTAACCCTATAGAGTGAGGTCTTAAAGGATGGTGGGTGGAATCATTTATGTTAACCTTTGGGGAACTTTAGCCTATTGATTTAAAGGAGACAAAAAAAGATTTGCAGTTTATTCCAGACAGGCATATGTAGGGTTGTTCTACAACCGAGGCCAAAGTTCAAATTCCCTTCAATATCAGGGGAAATTCTCTCTTCAGCATGTTACTGTTTTAAAAACAACTGCCTTTCTTGCTGATTAAAAGTGATTTTAACTCTAGTGCTAAATACCAAAATGAAAGCAGCAGATAGGGAAGTGCTTGCATGTCTCTTTGCTTTTACCCTAAGCCTGGCCATTAAAGGTAATTAATTTATGGCCTGGCAAAGCCTTTCTGCCTTTCTTCTATGGATTTGTTAGTTCTGCATTCAGTATGGGATTCCATATATAACTTGTATCCACCATCTCTGATCCCTTTGGTTCCCCTTGTCTCTTGGAGCGCCCAGGATTAGCATGAAAGCCTTCTGTTTTTAGAAAAGCAAATCTTGACTCTCGGGGATCGGAGAAGACTGTGAATCACCCAATCATTAGAGCAAGTTGGATAAACTTCATAAGCAATGGGTATATACAGTGAGCTGGCCTTCCTAACACTTAAGGCCGTGGACCTTGTGGTAATTTTCCCAAATAGTTATAATGATCGTCTTTATTCTTTTCTAACATAAGGTCAACAAAGTTAATAAGCACATCTACAATCAGAAAAGCTTAAAGAAAATGGATTTGATCGTTCTTGTCTACATGCATATCCTTTACTATGTAGCTAGTCTTGTATATGGTAGATTCTCAATATGTTGAGTGAAAATACCCATTTTGTGCTGAATTGTAGAAGACTGTCAGGAATTCATGCTAAAAAAAATTGTGCAAAGAGCAGGAAGTTTTGAAATTATTTAAAGATTATGGCTGGGGGTGCCATCATCTTTTCTAGATGAGCAGACCAAAGCAGAATAGACGTTCCTCACCAGTAGCAGAGCTGAGATTAGAACTTGGGTCTTACAGGTTCCAAAGCACTGGACTGGCACAGCATTCTGCCTCTGGGTGATGATAGTACACCTTTGACACCCATGATGGAAAGACCCTGAGAACGCCCTAAACCCTTAGATTCCCAAATACCATCACATGGGCACACAGTGGAAATGCAGGCTTCCTTTGGCTAGAGCTCTTACTGAAACTCTTTTATTGATGACATTTCCTTGTTTTAGATAAAATGTCTGGTGGACAGGTCTATATCCTAGGCTGATCAAAGCCAGCGTTCCATTCTTGAATTTATCCAAGAACAAATTCCGGCAAATCCTATCTTTCCTGCCATCACTAGCTCTCGCCGTCAGCTTTCTTTGGGGGTGGGGGGAGATATTTTCTGAAAAATAAATGCTTTAACATCTTCACCAGTATTCTAGGCATGTGTGTGGTGACAAATAGACCACTCCCAGTCGTGAAGCAGTATGAGGTGGTTGGTGGGGCCAGGTCTCTTTTTGTGCTGCTCACTGACGCATCCCAGCCTTGGGCAGCAGAGAGAATTCAAAGCCCTGCCTGGGGCAGTTACAGCTCTTGTATAGCTCCTGTATCCTGTGTTATAATTGCTGGTCATGTGTCTGTGGGAGACGGTATAGCCAAGTGGCTAAGTACACAGCCTCTGGAGACAGCCTTCGTGCATTCCAATCTCCTCTCTCCCTTTGGTAAACTATGCAGCCTTGAGCAAGGTGCTTAACCTCTCTGTGCTTCAGTTTTCCCACGGGTATAGATTGTGGTTAGTGCTAAATAAGGTAGTACACGGGAAGCACTTAGAACAGTGCCTGGTGCATAATAAACACTATATGGTTGATAGCTGCTAGTGTCCTCAAAATTTCTCACAGAAGAAGTTTTAAAGAGTAAGCCTTCCAATGCCAGGTTTCTGTTGCGATGAGCCTTTATTTACCCATGTGGCTGCTCCAGTGCCTTCTCACACATGCTCCCTTTTTAGCGCCCCTGTTTTTCTTGCATTGTCTTTGGTCCATCCTGCTTCCGTTCAGCTGCTTGTTCTTCACTGTGTCTGCCATCCATTCTGCCCACCTTCAGGGTCTCCCTGAAGTCTTCCCTTATAGTTTCATCTTTCCCTGCTCCCCGCCCAGCGGACTTTGCAGCAGGCTCTAAGCGGCAGGTGCACGTTGAGTTGGAGAGGTGCTGCCTTTGCCCCCTGGGTGCTCCTGGGAACTTTTCCCCTTGAATGTCATCCTCCTGCAGCTTCACGTTCTACCAGACTTCCCCAGGTCTCACTGTGGACGTGCCAACCCCGCCATTGTCACTCATGGCCAGGCTGAGGGTCCGCCTCCGGCCACAGCATGACTTCCCTGTGCATGAAAAACAGACCAGCAAAGACTACCCAAATTTGTTAGAGCCTTGTCACGTTTTTACACCACGTCTCTTCTAAGTTCCGGTGCTAGGTTCATTTATCAAAGGTATCCTAAACGAATGTAACCTAAAGAAATTTCCTGCGCAAGGTAAGTGCACTGCCCCCAGGAAGAAAGATAACGCAGGTTAAGAACTAGCACTTAGAAACCAGAGGTTTTTCTCCCAAAGGAGTAAATTCTCACTTCTGGACTCCTTGGGTACTTTCGGTCCCATGGTTTAAAAGAGACCCTTGAGTTGCTAACTGTATAACATTTTCCAGCGAAAGGCTGTTTGGTTAAATAAACGCAGTAGGTCTAATGAATTGGGAAGATTTCATGTTCTAAAATTTGCGTTTTTCTGTGAGAACGTTGCTCACAGATGTATACCTTTTCCAAAGAGAAGAATCTGGGGAATGTGAATGCATTTTTATGGCAACTAAAGTTAAATGGAAGGTTATGGCATTTCACCCAAGCCCTGCTCTGGGCCATACTTACCTTGCCTTATCTTCCTTGGAATAAAGATCATGTACGCTAAAAGTGCCAGTACTTGAGGAGAGACAAAGAGCTCTAACATGTAGTCCATACACTGAAGAGGACACACCGGAAACTTAAATAACCATGCAAGGTGTGTCCCAGGGGATTGCACTGAGTGAGTAACTCAGATGGTTGGCGCGGCAACTTCGGAGGAATTGAAGCAATCAGAGAACCTTCATCAGAGGAGGAAGAAAGTGACAAGGCTTTGCAGGGTAAATAGGAGTTGGCTAGTAGAGAGGAAAAAAGAACAGCATTTCATGCAAAAGGATGGAGGAATGAAAGGCTTAGAGGTGTTTCCTGAGATTTGTCCAGAGGATGCTGAGGAGTGTGATGAGAAAACATCAGGAACATCCTAATTAAAATCTTAAGTCTATCGTTTACTCCCTGTGTGGCCTTGAGATGACTAACCTTAGAACCACCATTCTCTCGTCTGTACAGTGAGCATAATAAAACTGAATAAGAAATCTCTCAACAGCCTTGAACGCTCAGTAGGCATTTCCCGGAATGGTCGCCGGTAGTGTTGATCTCCCCGCTGCTGTCACATTTCCACCAGCTGCAGCACTATTTCTAATCTTGCCGCTACTCTCTACTTTGGTTCCTGCTATTTACAGCCACTGTTAACTTCTGTTAGTGCTATGCTGATTTCTCTGAGCAGGATCCCGCCCAGCTCTTTCCCTGATTGTCCCCTTCTCCCAACCCCCCATTGCCGTCCGTTCTCTGCTCCCTAAATTCTTTGTGAGGAGACCTGACTCGGACACAGCAGGGTGGGGCTGGTACAGGCCAGACTGCAAAACCACTTTCCAAGACTGAATTCAAAGGTAAAACACTTGACCTCACGTTGCCCGTGAGTTATGGTGAGCAAAATGAGTCCCATGGAACTGGCCCTCTGGTTCATAACAAGAACGCATCAGAGAACACGGACTGGGCTGCAGGGTTCCCTAGACCATTTTGCACCGCTCCGGGGATGCTTCAGATGAGCAGTGAGGTCTAGCTTGCTGATTGCTGGGGCAGCAGCCGTGTGCCTGAACGGCACCTAGGCCAGTTTGGCCGGCTGACCAGGGGTGGGGGTCCCATAGCCCTGTTGTCATTCTTCCTTCCCCTTGAGTTGGAACTGGTTGTGTGGCATCTTTAAAAATGTTTTCTATCTACTTGCCTTAGACATTCCTTCCCTTCAACATTTGAACTGCTCTTTAATAGAAACTGTGCATCAGTCACCTTAATGATGTTTATTTTGAGCATTTTCTTGTAGAGCCACCCTGAATATCAAATGCATCCTTTAGGAACAGGAAAAAACGTTAAAATATACAGAATAGGTAAAAACCCATGCTTCTCTTCAATCTGGCTTCATGACGCTGCAGAGAGAGGACTCTGTAAAGGAGTGGGAAGACTAAGAAATGGGCGAGGAAATTAATAAGGATGGCCTTCATTCCGTGTACCTGCTCTCTTTGTGATAATCTCCCCTTTTCATTCCTGATATATTAGACTGCCCTCAAGGTTTCTATGTGATGACCTAGTCCCTCATTTCTTATTTCACTGACCAAGTTCTCCTACTGCACAGATAGGTAGAACTTGTCTGGTGGGCTTGTTAGAGATGTGTTTTATTGCTGTAGCTAGAGGTCTGGAGTATTTTACATGCTATTCTTGGAATTTTCAATTAGCAAATTTTAATTAACTAATTGAGGTTTCTTATTAAGCTTTTATGATTTGTCATAGCAGTCTAGCTGTGTGTGCACCCTATTCTATTAAGAAGCCATTAAATCCTTAGGAACAGCCTGTGAATTCATTAATCTTACTGTAATATTGCAGTAGTCGGAGTACAGCAGCAGGGGCATTTGTTAAGCTAGAGTCCTAAAATAGGATATTCTAGATGAGAGAATGTTGCAACAATGAAGCTGGGGCAAAGGAGGGAGATCAAGTACTCCAGAAAACCTGCAGACACCCCATTTGGATTTATTTTTGAGTCAGTTTTTATTTTTTTATTTTTTTTTAATGCCTCTCTAGTGGATGTTCTGGAAATTTAGAATACTTCATGCCAGCTGCACAACTTGAAATGCTGTAGAAAGGTCTTTATGTCGGACCAGCCCAGGATATTCAAGGTAGTCTCAGAGAAAGTGATATGATCTCTTGTGTCACCATTCCCTAGAAAATAAAAAGCACAAAATAGGTTTAGTTTATAAATAAGCACTTAAAAACCACTTCTGAAATGCCAAGTGAGGCCTAATGTTTAGGATACAAAAGGCTAGAAATTTCTGGAATAAATGTGGCCAAGTGATAGCAGGTTTAAGCTGGTGTCCTCGAAGGTCACGGGAGGAGTGTTTTGAGGATTTAAACACAGCTCACTTAGCTAGGAGAGAGCCGAGGGAAATGTGTATGTCAGATTGAAACAAGCCTTTGTCCCTAGAGGGGAAGGGAGTTGGCAGATGCAGACTCAGGACAGAACAGAAATGAATCAGCAGCATAAACTTTCCATCAACAAATGGCTTTATGAGTTACCAAACTTGGTTTTGAGTTTTAATAGAAAAATTAAGATTTGCCATTGTTCATGTGCAGCCTTGACTCTGGGATCGCAAATACATAGACTCTTCAGAGATAGCACTTCACCAAAGGTAACTGCTCCTCTGGTCTCCAGGCCCCCAAGTGGTTGAATTTACAATTTACAGATGTTCTCGTCCCACTGGCCCTGTGTCATGGAGGCAGGTGTCTGCGACAGCCAGGCCTGGCCTTAACCCAAATGGTGAGGTAGGTAAAGTTTGGCATGGCTGCATTTTTCACCCATCCTCCTTCATAGGACTTTCCTGGTGTTCTCTGGACGCGTGCCCTTCCCCGTAAGGCGCCCTCCTCCAAAAAGCAGTTCCTGGCATTGTTATAAGGGGAAAAAAAACCTTTCCTCTCAGAAGCTTTGAGGGTCTTGGTTGGGGTTGGAGAATGGGGTGCGATAAATGACCATTCCAAGTAGACGGGCATTAGGGAATAATGAGCTCTGCTCATAAGGTTCATATACAAGGGGCATTGGCTAATCACAGCCTAATACATTACCCTCCCTGATGGCATTCCCATGTTAAAATATTTCTTGAATGCCTGAGCCATAAACCCAAAGGGCTTGATCTTAATAGGAGTCTTTGGACACATGGCAGAATCAGAGAGTAATTGAGTCAGCAGACCCCTTGTTTTATAGGACTAGTTGGTCTCCTCTCATGGGAACATGAAAGGGGAGGGTAAAGGATAAATCCAAATCAGATAGGGGTTAGCCCATATATCACTTTCTGCCCTGCTCTTCCATCGAAGCTCTCAGAGCTGAAGAAAGTGTCCTTCTCTTTGATATTTAAGATCCTCTGCGCCCTACTCAAGGACTTGGCTGGCCCTCTGCAGCATCCATGCTACAGTCCCCCACCCCCATCCAAACATAAGTTCATCTCCTTGTTCCTCCAGTGCTCCGCTAATCTGGTAAATGAAGTCCGCGTGTCCAAAAGTGAATTCTTCATGACATTTATCCCATGAGATGCTCTTCAGAAGGATTCTATGGTCAATTTAAGTTTGGGAGATGCTATACATCATAGATCCCTATTCGTGGTGCAAGTTGGAAAGATTCACAATGCAAATTAAAGCCTCTGAGAATTTTTATTTTCAGAAATATCTCTGATGAACTTGTTTAGCCTGGGGGTACCCACCTGTATTTGACTGTAGACCCCTTTAGGAAGTGCTGCATTAAGTCAAGATCATGCCTAATGGTGACCTTCTATCTTACTATCACTCTGAGCTGACTGTTTTTTTTGTATAAAAACATGCCTTTTAGTGACACCGTCACAATCAGTTGTAAAATGGAAGGTAGGCAGGTCGCTGAGCAGGTGTGGGGGTTGAGTGAGAGGATAGAAGGACGCCTGTCCACCAGAATCCCTCACCATTGCGCTCAGAGTCACCAAACAGTTTGTTCTTGACCCACAGAAAGCCTGAAATTAGAAGATATGAGTCAACTTCTTGTTCATTTTTAGAAGCCAGGAAACTTACAGGGCTTTGGGGAGGTGATGTCCATCAGGAAAACACTCTAGAAAGCTAATTAAAAGGCTTTGAGTACTGAAAGTGTTTCACGGAAACAAATCATTGCAGTCCGATTGGAAAGGTCTCTGTCAAAAGCAGCCAAGAGTGTTAACTTAGCACCATTATAAATGAAACGATATAAATTACACCTCTTTTTCTAAAAACACACTGAATTCAAGGAATGCGTGTTGGCTTGATTTTCATAGGAGTTACAAAGGATGTTTCACTTATTACCGCTTTTTTCTGTTCCTCCACAAATCTGGCAGAAACCGATGTTAAATATGTAAAAGACTAATATATATCTTGAGAAGTCGAGGTAGGCCAAACCACAGGAATTTATTGGCCAGCCTCCTTAATTGTCATGAAGTTAGAAGAAGTCAATTAAGAGCATCCCACTTGAGCCTGAAAAGTCAAGGTGCTTAGAGATCTTGCACACAGATTGAGCTGGGCCTGCCTTGTCTTCCGTATGGACCTCCGTCCGCTGTGGTGCCTTTGATTTTCACATAGTAATCACATATACACATGACAGATGGGCACCCTGAGCCACCTTTCTTTGAGTTGCTGAATTTGGCCTTCATATGTGGTCTGACCAGTCACAAGAG
Organism: Callorhinus ursinus; assembly: GCF_003265705.2. Lineage (NCBI taxonomy): Eukaryota > Metazoa > Chordata > Mammalia > Carnivora > Otariidae > Callorhinus > Callorhinus ursinus. The sequence goes on along the minus strand of NW_027397074.1, from coordinate 43,540,529 downwards.
TGAAAAATTGCTAGAGTACAAGGCTGGACTACTTCTTTTGGGGGTGGAGGTTAGGAAGGTCCCACAAAAGCCACCATGTTAAGTGTTCCCAGACTGAACGGCCCCACTCACTGCCCCGCCCAAGCCCTGTTGCGTGGTTAGCTCTTTCTCTACAGGTAGCAGCAGACCCTGAGCTTCCCAAAGGCCCTCAGTCGGGCTGGGCTGGGTGGTTGTAGAAAATTCAATGAAGGGAATCAGGGAAAAGAAACACTGTGGCACCTCTATGAGGAGGGGGGCTCCTACCCTGGGGGTGAAGGATGTCTTCAAGTAGACGTCTAAAGCCTCATTTTTCCTGGTTCCTGGACAGCCTGCCTGGGAGGAGGAATGAGCAGGTGCACTGCAGAGAGAGGCTGGTAGGACCCCTGGGGTGGGGGGGGTCTTACTATCACTCTGAGCTGACTCACAGTACCTCTTTCACCATGCCGGGGTGATGGGAACACTGTCACTGTGGCTTCTCGGGTGAAATCTCCAGGGAGGAGCCGGCTGCGTTCTGAGGGTCCAGGATAAACAGTCCATCTGTTCGCTGGATTGTTGGAGCAGTGGCGCTCCTTACCTTCTCTCAGACTCAGTCCGTGACTTACAATAGGTATGTTTTTGCCAGATCTTTGGTCTGATCTTAAAGGGGTTCAAGCATCATTTTCACTGTACTTGTTTTCCAACTGTTCAAGGCAAATTGATCTTGTTTTATGCCTTCCCCCAACAAAAGAATGTGGGTGTGTATGTGTTGCTGGCCTGGAGCCCTGTTTAGAGATTCTCAGGATCTGGACCCTTCTGATGAGGTCAGTTCTGAGGTCGCACACCCCAGCCAAAATGCAGGGCTCACCCTCTCAAAGCTGAGCTTGAAATTACACTGCTGGCACTCCTGCTAACTACAAAGTCAAACGGCTGGATTTGTCGTTTGCCTTGGTGACTAAAACAGCACATTTCAGATTCAGCATTAAGTTTGTAAATCCTTTTTATACACATAAATTTTAATCTCAAATGTTACCTTCCAGATCAATGCCAGAATTGGGTTTGGACAGTTTCTACCTCCTGGCTGAAGATAACACAGAACCCACACCTCAGAACGTTGTTCAAGCTTAAAATTTATCCACCTGCACGTTGGATTAGAGGGGTTTGAAAAATTGAGAAAGTGGAGAGAATATTTTTAGTACATAGGACTACATAGCCTTCTATGACTTAACTTTTCAGATTATGTTTGCCAGCTGGAAAAACTTGAGTTTGATAGAACTTGAGGCCTCATCAAATATGTGTTCCATGCTTTTAAAGTAAAGTAAGCTCAGGATTGTGCTAATACTGTAACTAATGTCCCATGCTACTGCCTTTAGAGCAGGAAAAAAAAATGGCCTTTTTTTTCTCTGCTAAAGATGATTTTGTTTAATATATGAAGCTCTTTGTTGATCAGGATATGGTTCCATTTGGTACCATTTAAGGGATCAAATAGGTAAGACTTTTTATATTGAATATTGATAGCAGGTGCCTTCAAATCCCTACCACGTTTGTAGTCTCATAAGAATAAAAATATCTAAATGTGTTTTTTCCTGAACATGTTTTAAACATGTTTTAAATGCATTTCTGCATCTGTACTTATAAAGGGAAGAAAATGGACTAAAGTCGGTAACATCTGATTTTAATGAAAGAGGAACATGCTTGTTTAGCTCTCCCAGACCTGTAGCTGCTTACGGTTCTCCTCAGCCCCTTTTTCTTGGTGATTCGTTGTCTAGAGAGAGAACTCCACTCCCAGCTAAAGCTCAGCCACTTTGGGAAGGCCTAAAGGGATTTGATTTCTTTGGGCCAGATCTGTATTTCAGCTGTTGGTGTTACTTACGAGACCTATGAAAGAATGTGAACAGAGAATCAGTGGATTAGGCTGTAATTTTGTACTCGTGGGCTGTTCTGCATTGGCAATGGGCCCCCTGTTTGGATCGGTGGCACAGGTGAAGCCTAGGAACCATGTCACGGTGTGCCAGGATCGATGCCCTCATCCCCTTTTCTCTCTGATGAACTCCAGCTGATCCCTCAAAAGCCAGCTTCCCCAGAAAGGCTTCCCTGACCCCTCCTGCCCCTTACAGTTAATCATTCCTTCCTCTGTGCGGAGTGTTGCCTTCAGCTTGTGCAAAAGTGGTTATGGTTCTGTGTACCTGTCTTCCCTATAGACTATGGGCTCTTTGAAGGCAGGGGCTGGTTTTTGGTTTTTTTTGTTTTTTTAATGCCACAACTGAACACGAACTCCTTATTACACTGAATTGAATTGCTGCTAATGCAGCTGCCTGACCCACCCCACTCGCCTCATCTTTAACCAGTTTTTCATTCTGCAAGTATTTACTGAGAATCCTGAATACCAGAATTTGAATGTTTGCTGAATGAACTAATTCATCATGTAGGAATAGACACATTTAGATTGCTGTAGCTACACAGTGAGTATGGTTGCCTAGGAAAGACGACCGGAATCAGAAAAATAAGTATCTGGCCTCTGCTTTAACATCTCAGATGCATGCTTTTACTTTTTCTTTGCATATACTGTGGTAGCATATGCTTTAGAACCTGGTAAAAATTTCCATATTAAATATCAGAGACCTGCATGTTTAATTAGGCTAGTAGTGGTAGTCTTTCAGCTTAGCAGAACTAATGCATCCCAGAATGTAGGGTAAGGACTGTTATAAGCCATCAGAGGGTAAACTATAATATTCCTAAGGAAGTTATCAAACCCAGTTTTAAATGAAAGCACATATTTACGTAGAGGAGATGGGCATAATAATAACTGTCTTTTGAGCCTTTACTGTATGACAGGCACTGAGCCAAGCTTCCTGAGGAGGATGGGTGAATAGAAGTAATAATAAGTCCAGTTTAGTCGTTTACGGTCATAAAAGAACGGGCAAGATAATGGAATACGTACAACCATTTATTTAAATACCATTTTAAAAGGAAAACATAGCAGCCGTGTTTTGTATTTTCAGGAAATTAGAGAAAGGTTAAGTTCTCCTGCATGCAAGGGGAATGTCTTTTTTATGATTGAAATTCAGATCATTTGAACCATCAGTGAATTTTTTTTTAAAGATTTTATTTATTTGAGAGAGAGCACATGAGAGGAGGGAGGGTCAGAAGGAGAAGCAGACTCCCTGCCGAGCAGGGAGCCTGATGCGGGACTTGATCCTGGAACTCCAGGATCATGACCTGAGCCTAAGGCAGTCGCTTAACCAACTGAGCCACCCAGGCGCCCCATCAGTGAATTTTTAATAGAAACTTTTTGCGCCAATTTATAATATTGTGTCCTGTGTTTGGCCTTGGAATAACCATTAATTTGTGGATACTGTGACAACTACTTAGTGTAGTTCTATACACATTGTAGACTAAGTATTGGAGTAAATGAATATCTAGTAAATATCTAGCTCATAGTACATAGTCCTACTAAGTAGGACAATACGGAGTTCGAGTTTTGTTAACTAAGTTTGGTTCAAAGTTAAAATGACTTCATATATCCAGCCCAGTATTTGATCTATGGTTTTTAATTACTGTGGGTTGACAATTATTGGAGCCATTATCATAAGCTCATTTTATTGGTACAATTTATGCCTATCTAGAATTACCCAGAGAAGTCCCTTGCCCATGATAGTTGGCCATTCATGGATTGTCTTCCATAGATGCATTTTCATCACACTTAGACGGGAGTCACTGGACAATCCCAGCCCCTCTTGGGAGGGATAGAGTTCTGAGCAGATGCTCTAAGCATGCCTAAGGACACTGAACCATCTTGAAGATAAAGCAGCATTGCCTATTTAGGCCCTCAGATGATTTACTGTCAACCATGTAGGGTGGCACCCAGGTGTCCTATATAACTTTAGACTGTATAGACTCAACAACATTGCGAAGAAAGGGGAAGTCTTCCACTGAGATCTGGCTGACCCAAGTAATCACTTCTATATTACTTTGTAGATTACAAAACATTTTAACCCTTAAGTAATTTAGGTGTTTAACATAATTACCCCTAAGTGTAATCTCGTTTTTTTATGTTCATGGTGATACTACAAAAGCTTGAACCTCGAAAATGTTAACAGATGTCTGTGAAAACTCAAATGTATGCCCATGTCTAACAAGGGTGGTGGGCTGTGGGGTGAGGTGGTATCAAGAGTATCATGAAGAGCAGGGAAATCTCTAATGGGTCTGATGTGGGGTATCCAGTAAATGGAAGGGACACTTAGTCAGGAATCCCAGGAAGTTTCTAAGTTGGAGTTAGGAGCTGGGCATGGGGAAGTAGTTTTGCCTAAATCTAAAGGGGAAACTTGAGGCTCCTGACCTACGTCCAATGAACCTGGCGGAGCTGTGAGATAGAGCTTCTTGAAGACTGGCATTGGCTAGGAGATCAACTTCTAAATGACCACAGAGCCCACTGTATGAGTCAGGAGCCATGTGGCAAAGGTGGTCTTCATTGCCATGAGCATGGCGGCAGGGAAGTGGATTCTGGGACTACACATGCAGTCTGAAAGCTGGCAGCGTTGGGGACCTCAGCTACAAAAGAGGAAAAGGAAAATACTGCAGTGTTGGGGGGGCACAGCTACAGAAAGGATCATGGGAGTCAGGTGGTGCCCAAGGGTCAGCAGAATCAACCAGGCTACTTGTGTTGAGAGTTGCCTTTTACCACAAACTCTTCCCTTTCTCCCACCCCTCTGTGGCCTCCCAGAATCCTGATATGGAGCAATCTCGTTCTACAGAATGTATCAGAATGACTGTTGAATTGGAGGATCCCTGAGGTGCGGGGTGAGGCAAGGAGTAACAATCTGGGTAGTGATGCAAAGCATGTACCTGATGGAGGGAGCAACTTTGATGGGATAAGTACACAGCTGATAATGGGGCCCATTGAATGCAGTAGCCTCTTACCTAGCCTTGTGAATTCGTGGGTGCACATTTTAGCATATGTCCTAGGCCTTCCAGGCATCCAGAAAATGGCTGTCCATTGCTCTACTCCTGTTCCTTACACCCTGGCCCCACATGCTCCTTCGTGCTTGGAGGTAATCTTCAGAATATGAGGCTGTTGTGATTATTCCAGCCCCTTGAAAATACACAGATGCACAAACGCTAAGTCATCCATTGTAGCGGTAACGAGAGACTATTACTGAGGTTTCTGCTTGGGCTCTTTTTCCACAGGTATTGTAGTGTAGTGGGAAAAGATAATGTAGAAAAAAATGCTTCATTTGGACCTTAAAGTCTGTAATATTTATCACCAGATTTGTTTGATTCGATGAAACTCCTGTGAGAGGGAAAAAAACAGACACGCTGCCTTCTATATAATTTTTACCAAATAGCAGCATGTAGTGTCTATTTGACCACCTTTGTGGTGAGAAGCTGGAGCACCTCAGACAGTTTCTCTCTTTGCCCGGCCTCCCGGGGTCCCTTGAGTCCCCAGTTCCCCTGAATCAGCAGGTCGCCTGTCACCCACCAACCAGCTGAGTAGCCCTGGTCACCGTCATCAGCATGAAGGCCTCTGCACGTCATACCCACCCCCTAATCCCCAGCATCCTCTCAGGCTTTTTGGCTTCTCTGGCACCTTCTGCTACAAGCTGACCAAAGACCTCGGTAAGGTGAGGAAAGAGAGAGAGGAAGGCCGGTGGAGGCCAGGCCTGGAGGAGGGAGGCGGGGTTGGTGTTGGTCATCAGTATCGTGTCCAGGCAGCACTGGCAGCAGCTGGGTGGGGATCCGTGGGCAGAGGTCTGACAACTTTTCAGCAAGCATTCCTGGGCTTTGATCCACAGTGAGGAGTGGCTGGTGATGGCAGTTTATTACCGTATGTCACTATAGATATAAATAACCAAAGAGAAGGGAGGGTAGTAAACTTGCTACATTTTGAACTTTACGGTTTTTTGGTTGGTTTGCAGAGTATCACAGATCCAGGGGGAAATACTAAGGAGTGTGGACTTGACTAAATTATGTGAAATATCAAGAAATAAATGCTGTATTAAAGCAGATTCATTTTGGGGGTGCCTGGGTGGCTCAGTCGATTGAGTGCCTGACTGTTTTGGCTCGGGTCATGATCTCCAGATCATGGGATTGAGCCCCCTGGTGGGCTCGGAGCTCAAGGCCGAGTCTGCTTGTCCCTCTCCCCCCATGTGCATGCTCGCGCTCTCTCAAATAAATGAACAAAATCTTTAAAAAAGATTCATTTGAAAGAAGCAGAAGCTCTTATGAGCCACAGATGCCAAAAAAGAACAGAATTACTGAATGGCAGATTCTTAGCTAGTTCCTATTATGTTGTTTGTAGATGGCTACTATTATGTAATGGCTATAAATCCATTAGCAAAAGTATGCCAATGATGAAATTGATCTGTTAACAGAGAGCAAAATAAGACTTTTTTTTTTTTAATCTTGGAAGTATTTGAAAGCACTTAAAACTATTTTGCAAATCTGACATTAGAGCATCCTTGGGCTTGGTGATTAAATAATCTACCCTACTAGAAAGCAACAAAAACGTAGACTCTCTGAAGATAATCAAAATGCATAATTATCACTTGCTGTATAAGCTAACATGACACATGGAACAGACATAAGCCTTTTATTTTCATCTCAAGAGAGGAAAAATTGTTCTGTGCTCCTACTCTAAAATGATCTGGACCTTAGGCAGGTTTTCCTGAAAGTAAAAAATACAGAACCATTTCTGATTAAGTGGGCACAAGATAACGGAGCTATCCAGAACATTTTGAATTCTTTTTTCCCTCTTAGGACAGTGGCACTTGTTGGTAGCTTCATTTCTATTTTGGAGTCTCACTGTCCTTCCAAGGGGCAGAAAAAGATTTTGGATCATTTGGCTTTGCAGGAAACCCCTTGCCTAGCTTCTGTTTCTCGAAACTGCACCCTTTTTGGAATCCTATCATCAGCTATGATGGGACTATTCATACATTTTGGAATTCAAGAAATAATCTTTGACCGTTGCCACTATGCATTATCATCTGAAAACTATCCCAAGACCTTAGAATCCACATTGGTACTTCTGGGGTACTGAACTGGGGGGGTGGGGGGGAGCCTTTGAAAAATCAAGACCAGAGCTTAAACACCCAGCTGTTGGACGCACTTTCCTTCTTAGGATGATGGCACTTGTTGGTCGGGATAGTCTGTCCTTGGTTATTGGAGTAAGGACTAGACCGACATAGTTCACTAATAAGCTCATGGGCCCAACCTTGAAATAGTCAACAAAACTGTTCTTCACCTTTGGATTCACAAGCCTACTTAGTCTAAATCTTCCTATAAATCTGCTTGAGGGAAGTTAAATAGTAGCAACATTCAAGCCACCTTTGGAGCCACTCAGTGGCCTAGAACAAATGGCTCCTATTTATGGACCGTGCCCCCCTCTCCCCCCACCCCCCCGCCCAATCACCTAAGGAGATCTGAAAGATGCAAACTCCCGAGTTCCAGCCTCTAGAGATTCTGGTCTAGAAGGAGTGATGTGCAGCCCAGGCATTTGTATTCTAATGTTCCCAGTTGTCTTTTGGAAGCCACTCACAACCCTATGAGCATTGAGGGCTCCACATTCTCAAGGAGACTTAGTTGGTTGTTAGGGGGACCATGGAGACTCTTTGACTCTTTTTTCCAGTAGAAGTTCAAGTAACACAGAGGTCGCTTCATCCCTAGTCCCCGTCTGCTGGTGCTGAATGTGAGGCCCTGCGAGCTCCCAAAGTCCCTTCAGAATTGCACATTAGATAGTCTTTAGGTTAATTCTTCAAAAATATTTATCCGTATTTGGTGTGTGTGGTAACTAGAATATTTAATTTCCCTTCCAGACTAAATAAATTGACTGCAGATTTAGACACATCTCCTGGTTCTCCGAGTAGAGTGAGCATTCCACCAGTGGGATTTTAGAAAGTGACTACAGTTGCCGATATTCTGAGGACTGTCCCAGATTCTTAGATCACTCGTGAACTCTTGAGAAATTAGTTTTTTCTTTTAAGATTTTATTTGTTTGACAGAGAGAGACACAGTGAGAGAGGGAACACAAGCAGGGGGAGTGGCAGAGGGAGAAGCAGGCTTCCCGCGGAGCAGGGAGCCCGATGCGGGGCTCGATCCCAGGACCCTGGGATCGCGACCTGAGCCGAAGGCAGACGCTTAACGACTGAGCCACCCAGGCGCCCCTAGAAATTAGTTATTTTCAAGAAAGGTCTGTCAGTTCCAGACCAGTGCTACAAACAAATTACATAACTCTGGGGTGGAGTCTATTTCTGAAGGCACACAGGCCATGCTGATGCTGCCAATCCCAAGAACCCCTGGCAAAGGTACCATGATGAACCAGACCCCTGATATGTGTTGGTTACTGGTATGGAGGGAATCAGATAACCATAAAAATCTGACTGGTGTAATCAGACCTGGTGGGGGAAGTGGTGGGGAGTAGGAATTGCTTGCTGGGAATATTTGTCTTGCAGGGACCCACGGGCCCTGGGACTGAGAGGAGGTATGGAGGGCTCTGCTGGTCGACCTCAAGGTCAGAGATTGGAAGAAAGCCACACAGAAGCTCAGTGGTGATAATCAGGATTGCTTTTCACAGGCTAGGAAGTTAGCATTGGGTTAGCGCTGGGCTTCACTGAATATTTTATACACCAGCTCTGTCATAATTTTGTATAAAGCCAATACCTACACACTTAATTCTGTTGGAAATAATGGCCTTCTTGTTTTACTTCGTTTAAAAGTGTGCCCAGTAGCTGTGTGGTTAAGCTCTGGCCTTGAAAGGTTTTTTTAAAGCCTCCCTCCCCCCCGGTTCAGTACCCCAGAAGTACCAAAGTGGATTCTCAGACACTTCCCCAAAGATCTGAGATGGAAGAACTGTTTTCTTGTAAGTCTTGTGATGGGTTTTAAGATGGTAATGCATAGCGGGGAGGCAAAGATTATTTCTTGAATTCCAAAATGTATGAATAGTCCCGTCATAGCTGATGATAGGATTCCAAAAAGGGTGCGGTTTCGAGAAAGAGAAGCTAGGCAAGGGGTTTCCTGCAGAGCCAAATGATCCAAAATCTTTCTGCCCCTTGGAAGGACAGTGAGGCCCCAAAATAGAAATGAAGCTCCCTGGGGCTGGCTTTACTCAGACTGCTGGAGTGCTAACTGCTGACATGTGTTTTTATGAATATTGTTGCTAATGGAAACAGCTTCAGGCAAATGACAGCACCCAAGATTCTCATGTGACCCCTGCATGATTTTTGGAAAAACGTGACTTTACCAGAAACAATAAATGAAATCCCGCGCCCATATGTTTCAGGCAAGTTCAAGAAACTATTTTGTTGGCCTGAGACCAGGACTGTGAAATAAATAGCAGGCATAATTAATTTTTAAGATGTGGTCAACATTATAAAATGAAAAATCTGATAATAGCTGCTTAAATCTGGCATCCACATACAAAACAAATTATAGTCTACCACTTAAGTCACAGTTTATATTTCAGATTACTTGATTTTTTTCAGTAGAAATGTGTCGACAGGCCTATTTTTCAAAATAGGAGGCCAAATGGCAAATGGTAGGATACTCGGAAAATTAAGGGATAGGTCTGCAGTCAAGCAAAGGCCTCTTAAAACATAATGCACTGTTGACTCTGCCTTTGAGCCACACGTTGTGTTGAACTGGATTCACGCATAGAACAATTTGGAATACGGAGGATACGAGTATGACTCTAATAGCACAGCGGGCACACACATCACATTCCTTATTACTGAAGTGTTTGGAAAGATTTAGTTGCCTTTGTAGTGTTCTGAGAGAGTTAAATGGTATCAGGCCGTTGAGCTCTGCCCAGTGGGGCAATAACTTGCATGCTAAACTTGTCTGTAGAGGATGTGTTTCCATAGTTTTTGCAAAACCTTATGTGGAATTTGAATGTATGTTTAAGAACATGCGAGGGAGGGGTGTGGTACAAAGCAATTTCCACATCAACATTGCATGGTGTTCTAGGAATCCAAGGAAACGTGAAAATCAGGAGACAGACTTAAGCCCGTGAGGTTTCATTCCCAGCCAGAATCTGAGTTTACCTTGAACAGAGCAAGGTAAGGAGAAGCTTCAGGATATGGAAAACTGGACCACCAGGTCTCTCTATGGCACACATTGAGGCTCCGTTAACTCCCTGGAGAAGGAGCTGTGTATCTTGCCCCAAAATGACAGCAGTGCTCATCAAAACAAATGCAGGCGCACTTACTTGATGGGGCAGCAATGAATGCTCACACCGGGGGAAGACCGAAGTACCATCGGAAAGAAAATTAGCCCACACAGTGTTTATGAAACACTTGATTTACGCCCTCGTGGCACTAACTTGGCATCATATGGAGGGGAAAGATTGGCTCCCTCATTTGAGATTGTACGTGAAGGAAGTAATGGAGTAGGCCCGAGGTATCGGGGAAGAGGGAACACATTATTTCAGAAGGAAATGACTGCATTCCTCTCTTGCATCTCCCCGGATCTGTCGCCGGAGACCCTCATCTGGGTCTCATTAGCCATCCAGCCTCACAGCCTCCTGCTGGCAGTGGAGGCGTCTACCCTGCCTTCCCCTCCCCTGCGTTTCCCACAGCCTTGAATCCTTCTCGCAAGCCATCCTGGGTGTGGCCCCTCACTGGACAGGGTGAGTTCTCTGTCCTTTCTGCGTCGACCACGTGGCCCAGGAGGAGGGCATGTGAACAGCTGTATTTCCATAGGGGTCCACTTGAGAGGGGGCCCGTCTAATCTGGGAAAATTCAGAACCGTCTTTGAGGAGGTTTGCTTCAAGTTAGGCTCAGAACCTCTGTGCTGCTCTGGGTCCTTAGCAGCCTGGCTTGGGAAAGGCAGGCGGGAGAGGTAAGAAGGGGGCCCCGTGGCAGAATTGAACGGTGGTGGTATTTCCACTCAAAAAAGCAAGCTTCCCAGGAAACACAAAAGCCAGGGGAGAGGAAGTCAATACCCCAAAATTACCACCTATGGCTGAACATGCGTGACGTCATGTGATGAAATTGTCCCCCCACTTGCCTCACTCCCCAGAACCCCCTGTGCCCATGAAAAGATAGAGCCTTATGTTTCAGGCTTGGTCCCACCCTGCTGCTGTGTGCTTTGTCACAGCCGAGAGCCAGAAAGGGACGTATTATTTATTGTGCCTTGTAATTAAAGTGCCACATCACAGCATAGGGTAATATTCTCAGGCCAGTGTCAACCTCTCCCATCCTTTCCACTAAAAGCATTTGTCGAAGTAAATAAAATCCACCAAGGGGCACTGCCTATTTAGGGAAGTGGGAGCTTTGGCTTTGGTTCACTCCACTCCACCCTGAGCTCTGAACCATACCAGTCATGGGATGTTGGGCAAGTCCTTTAATCTCTCTTAACCTATTTCTTGGTCTCTGAAGGGAAGATGATAAGAGGGATATCATGTGGATTCAACAAAGGAAAGCACTCCCCACCAGGGACTGGCTTGGAATAAATGCTCATTTCAGTGAATGCTGCTCTGTTAACCTCAGGCCAAGGCAGGTTGCCGTGTTTGCCTCCAATGATTGTTCAGAAGAGTCTCAGCTTTGGTTTTGAATAGTCGAGGGCATTTGTACCTATCGGTAGGAGGCTGTAGTGAATGATCTGTGGGAGTAACTTTCAGCTCAGCTATCCTCTTAAATTCTGACTTAGGGTAAGAGAGGGAGATTAGGACCCAGGTCGGACATTGTGCAGGGCACAGAGTGAGCAAAACGTCACTTGTGGCTGATCCTATCTTGATCATGGGAAAGGAAATGGGGACAAAGTAAACGGGTAATCATCCCCCACTATGTGATGGCACCATGCTAAGTGTTTCTACACTTGTTAACCTCTTAATCCTCATCCCAGACCCTAGTCAGCAAGGGGATGGTGTCAGCTCCATTCTTAGGTGAAGCGATTTATTCCAAGTCACAGCACTTCAGGGACAGAGCTGAAATTGAACTCAGATCCTGATTCCAGATGCCCTGAAAAGTCCTAGAATTGTGCCATTTTACACCTCCGCCTCCCTAGCCTCCACTTTCCAGTAACTTCCCTCCTGTGGACCATGCTTAAGCTGGCATAAATTTCAAAAACAGCTAATTCTTCCTGCTGGACAGGCCATAAGTAAGATGCATCATAATTAGCTATGTCTGATTGACCTCCTGTTGTCCTAAGCTGTAGCCTCTAATTGTCTGGTGGTGGGGGTTTTGCTATGGCTAGTTTTATCATTTTGACAGTTTGCTAATAAAAGGTCACCACAGGTACAGAAGTGCTCTGATTTACATATGGCAAGTAAAAGGGCATTATGGGAAGTCAGCATCTAAGGTAGGCCTGTGCATTTGTTGCTATTGACACCCATGCTGAGATTCCATAATTGACAAGAAATGCTATTATTAAGCAGGTCTGTTGAGATAATTAGCACTCAGGGTTGCATTTTTAATCGGATTTGAGTCAGATAATTTATCACAGCAGTAGCAAGCTGTCAGGGTCACACAATAAATACTCATTAAGGCTGAATAAAGATTAACTGCAGGCTGAAAGAGAATTAGGCCAAGTAGTAACATTTGATTTCAATATTTACAGTGCTAATTTGGACTGGTATTGGCAAAAAGATCAGATCCCCAAATTGAGCTCATTTATGAAGGAAGAAGAGATGTTGAGATGCCTGAGTGGGAATCTTTTTAAAGCTTGAAATCTTATTCCTAACTGATTGCCAAAAGTATTAATTTTGAAAGGCTCATTTGGCACGACTGTACTGGGAGCCTTGATATCTCTGCATTAATAAGATGACAATTCCAAACAGAGAAATTGTGCATCTTGAAGGCATGCCTAATTTGTTAACATTAGTCAGATCCTGCACTTTTAATTTAATGCACCTCGCTTGTCTGTGGTTCATACATGGGCAGTTTATGGCACTTCAAGTTAATTAGAAACACCTACCATTAAAACATGCAACATCTTTAAAGGAAAAAGGAAGTCATTTCAGGCCACTATATTACCAGGCCGGGACATTTATGTACTTGCTGATAATTTACAGTATATTAAAGATAGGGAACCAAATGAGAACATTAGTATTTATGAATACAGTAAATTTTGTTGACAAAACCTGTGTAAAAGGTCAGATACAGAATCCCCAGCAAATGTGCAGTTTGTTTATCAGACCGAGAGGCTTAGATTTTAATAGAAAATTAATTTCAAGGGCTGCAACATGGGTGTAAACCTCCACTGAAGACCCAAGACCCATGCAGCCCCCTACCGGAGCCTACCCCCACTCAAGGACCAACGGTCATTGGCTGGCATGGACCATCGTTGCCATCTTGGTGCTGTTATCAGACTTGGGGGATTTCAGCCAGATCGCTGTCATCATCAGAGAGCTTTTGTTAAAAGCCTAGTTCCGCTTGCGGTCTTCTCTCCGTAGAAAGATGATGGGTGAACTCCTGAGATAGGGCTTCTGTGTACTGGAAAGACAGTGGATTAGACTGAGGCAGGGACTCTGAGATGGATTTAGGACACAGAAAGGGCACTTGAGGGCCTGAGGGGACCAAGGCTGAGGGGGGTTTTGATGTCCCGAGGTCAGGAGCTGCTGGGGGGGAGACTGATTCCAGAGGGGAGAAAAAGGAGAGAGCACATGAGAGATGGGAGTGTTTGGTGGCCACTGCAGAAAGGTGTTGCCTTTCTCACCAGCCCTTCCAGGGAACTTACCAGAAATAAACTGAAGAGGTCTTTGTGTTCTGGAGTTCATTTCCAATGGTGGGTGCTCAGGACTGGTGGAGTGTTGGGTGGCAAGCAGGTAAGAGGGGGACAGAGGACAGGTGGCAGGAGTTGGCTTTCTTCCCAGGAGACTGCTCACTGCCGTCACTCTGGGGGTCCCGATCCACACCTGAAGTCTGACCCCCTGCCTGTGAGAAGCCCTCCACACCCTCCTCATTGGCCATGGCAGCCGCAGAATAGGCTTTCAACCTTAGCTGGAAAGAGACAGGGTTAATTACAGACAAATAGGAAAGCAGAGGCCCCGATTCCAGTTTATTCATCTCAGTTAACAGTGTGTTGACCTTGTGATGGGAAGCCAGGGACAAAAGCGGATCTGAATCCTCAGAGCTTCTAATGAAGTTGGAAGACACACCGGTAAGTGACCATAAAACCAGGCTCCTATGGTGAGTGCCCAGTGTAAGAAAAACAGCATGTTAGGGTTGCTGATGGCAAGGTGACATTTAGCCTGTGGTCTTACGCGCAGGATCATCCCACTTCTAAAAGGCCGCTGTTAACTTTTTGCAGAAGTAACAGGGCTGCCTACGCCAGGGTTGCATAGCTCATCCCCTTCTCTGCAGATCCAGAGTCCCGCAAGCCGGGCTCCCTGCTCTCAGAGTGCTGGGGGCAGAGGCAGATCTGTGACCTGCACCACAGACTGTGAGGCTTTCCTTCCCATCCCACTTCCCCGTCTAGGCTACTCCTCACCCTGGTTCTCAGGCCTTCCCCACCCCAAGCCGTTGTTTCTACCTATCTTGGCTTAGCTCCCTGTCAGTTCATCTTTGCTAAGCAGAGAGCTGATAACTAAAGAGTTTTCTTCCTGGAATCTTGATATTATAAGCAGTGAATTCCTAATAACCAAATCGCTCCCAAGGTCCCGGATAATGAATCTCTAACTGTAGCATTTTGTTAGTGTATTTTGGAGTGGAAAGGCCTGCTCTGTGCTCCTCAAACCACATTACGTGGCCAGTGCTATTTGGCTCTGCAACACCAGGGGTATTTTAGAGACATGGCCCAAGTGTCTGGTTTCTAGCTAAACAGCGATGGAGGTGAAAGAGGCAGAAAGCCCTTAGGGAAACAAGAGTGAGAAGCACTCCCCATGGGGGGTCAGAACTCAAAATTTTCAGGTCTTTAAAATGAATCCTTTAAAGCAACCATGTAACTGTTAATAATGGCTACCACTTACTGACCACATCTTGTCACACCAGAGCATTTTTGTTAATTCGTACAGTCCTCATAGCTGAATGATCCCCATTTCACAGAAGAGGCACTTGAGGCACAGGGATAATAACTCATCCAAGGCTGTAGCACCCCTGAGGTAGGAAGCTGAGATTAATATGCTCTGGAAAGCTGTGGGCCTGCCGCACAGATGCCAGGGCCAGGACAGAGAAACAGGTTTCCAGAGGATCTGAGCACAAACACAGATGCTTCGGGTTGGGGGGGAGGGGGTTGTTGGTTTGTATTTCAGGGAAAAGTTAATGTTAAAAGCAAAGAGGCCATGTGCCTGCGTACAATAGAACCTAAGTTCCCTCAAGCGAAAAAGACCTAAAAGAGCAGGGTTCACTTGAGGATTGCATCTGGCCATTCATTC
This sequence comes from Callorhinus ursinus, assembly GCF_003265705.2. Taxonomy (NCBI): domain Eukaryota; kingdom Metazoa; phylum Chordata; class Mammalia; order Carnivora; family Otariidae; genus Callorhinus; species Callorhinus ursinus. The sequence continues at coordinate 43,525,231 of NW_027397074.1, read as the reverse complement.
CAAGAGATAATAATGAAATTTGGAAGAACCTTTGTTAAATTGCTAGAGACTGGGTCGAGCCATGAATCTGTTAAGAATCTGGCTGTGAAAGTGTTTGTGATAGAAAGAAAAAAAAAAAAACCTAAAAATAACCAAAATGCTCTTCAGTTGGAGATTGATTCAATAAATTGAGTGTATTCATCCTCTTTAAAACCACGAGGTAGTGACATAAAAATATGTCCAAGATATATTGCTAAGTTTAAAAGGAAAAAAAATTGGCAAAGTGCTACAGCCTTTCATATATGTATATATTAAAAAAGTTGGTAAAGAGAATACACCGAAGGGGAGCCTGGGTGGCTCAGTCGTTAAGCGTCTGCCTTCTGCTCAGGTCATGATCCTGGGGTTCTGGGATCGAGCCCCCCGTCGGCTCCCTGCTCCATGGGAAGCCTGCTTCTCTCTCCCACTCTCCCGGCTTGTGTTCCCTCTCTCGCTGTGTCTCTGTCAAATAAATAAAATCTTTAAACAAACAAACAAAAAAGAACACACTGAAAAATACAATTTGGAGTAGGCCCAGCAACTGACAGTGGTTGGGATGGGACTGTACAAACTTTCCCTTTTTACATTGTAAATAATTCTGTAACATTTGGGTGTTTATGGTAAGATATATTGCTTTTGAATTCCAAAGAAACAAAGAGATAAAAACCAAGTTTTAATGGGCAGTCTCTATGCAGCCAGGTAAGTGAGATTTCCTAATGGGATATAAAGCTTTTTCATAGCATATTGATTCTATTGTTATATATCAATAAAAACAAGAGAGAGCACATTGCTTAATTTTTTTTATTTGTGAGCAGTAAATCCATTCTGATAATTTTGAGTGTTTTCTAGTCAACAATTTATTTTCCACTCAGTAGATGTGCTCTGGGAAGAGAGAGATCATATTTTGGTTATCTGGGAGCAAATCAGAGTAAGAGTACATCATAGAAGCATTCAAAAGGCAGAGTTCAACAATAGCAGAAATAGCCACTTCGTTTATTGAGTAACTGCTAGGCACCTCATTTGCTCCTCACTAGGCCCCCTGGAATTGGTCCCTTTCTCCGGAAAGGCAAGGCAAGGCAAGGCAAAGCTAGGGTAAAGCGGTAGTGTGGGGCTTCAGACCTTCTCTGAGTTACTCTTCCGGAGTCCTTGTTAACCATTAAGCTTAACTGCTTCCCCATGGAGTAAATGGCTTGAACCACAGCTTTCTTTGTAATAGCCACATCTCCTCGGTCTCTAAGAGCTGTGCCCAGAAAGTTGTTGGCAAGACTTCAACAACTCTGGTTGACACCAGGTACTGTAAGTACATGAAGACAACTGAACATGGTCGGCAAAGCCTCATATGAGGATTTAGGAATGAGTAAACCGCTTGTCTGGGGAAACAAATAGAGCAAAACTAAATGTTAGAACGTTAAAGCCCAGGCACTTATTTAACTTGCTGTGTAATGGGATCCTAAAACTTGGAGTCACCAAGCATGTCTGTGATGTCAAATATTTGGCTGTAATTAAAGCAGGAAATGGTATGAAAATGTTTAAAGCATGTAGTTCACTCTGGAGGGGATAAGAGGGAATCTTGGACAACAGCAAATAAATCAGAACGTGTAAATAGAAAGGCTGGCCTTATGAGCCATTTTATGCCATCAACAGGCAAGATAGGTAATCAAGGCAGACGTGGGAGAGCGTTTTAATCTTTACTACTATCATCTGTTATCAGTCTTGGTAGAAGTAAACAAGTGGACAAAATAAAGCTGAAAGCCTACCTACTCTTTCAGGAATACTTTGTACCTGACTTTGTGCACTGGAGATACAAACCTAGCAATCGGCAAAGGGTGTGGGCTGAGCTCACTCGAGAGAGAATGCGTAAATGTGCAAATAAAAAAGAAAGGCTTGTCGAGCAGCAATAATTCAACATTTTTACTGTAACAGACCATGGCCACTGATAAGCTGTATTTTCCATGATGGAAATCTTTACTCATTGCACTCACGAAGACGTTCGACCAGTGGTGAGAAGCATGTTGGTATAGACACAGACGAATGAGGCGGTTGGCCGGTTACTGGTTGAACTGGCAGCTGGAGTAGACACGTTGCAAAGGAGGACCGTGCTAAACGAAATAGTTAAAATAAGCAATGTTGTTCCTTCTGGTCACCAGAGAAAACATGTCCTCTTGGCAAGCATGTACTTTTTCTCACTTGGTTTTCCTTCCAAACTCTGCCTAACCTCTCATTCTTGGGGTCATCTCTGTTTTCCCTCAAGTAAAAGGGAAGAAAAAGCTTTTATTTTTCTTCACGGATATTTGCAGGAAAAATAAATGAGGAATGACGGTGGAAGCTTTGACAATAGTGTTCCTATTTACAGCTGGGCTCTGGAAAGAGGGTGCACGGAACCAAGGTGGGGCCGGGCAAGCAGGGACCAAGAGTGGCACCTCCTTCGGTGCTGTGCTGCAGATGCTCTGGCCTCAGCCTGGCCCCCCAACCCGCATGGAACTTGGGCATTGGGCAGCCCAGGTTCTCTGGTCCCACTTCTGCTGCCAACAGCTATGTGACCTCACCAAGCTCTAACTCCTTCCTCCTCTGAAACGTGGTGGTAGGGACCTGGAAAGGGCAGCTTCACAAAGGCTATGAAGATTTTTTTATTTTTTCTTTTGTGTAATACCTTCCATTTTGCTGTTGAGAAGCAGTTGAAAACCCTTCGACTGAATCTTTTTAACAGCTTTATTGAGATGTAACTCGCATGCCATATATTTCATCTAAAGAATACACGTACATGGTTTTAGTGTATTCAGAGTTATGTGATCATTGCCACAATCTAATTGTATGGTATTTTCATCACCCTTAAAAGGTGATGAAAATTCCTTAAAAGGAATCACACACACATTAGTTTTGCTTCATTCCCCTCCCTGCACACCACCCCTCCTCCGCTTTCCCAGCCCAAGGCTACTGCTAATTTACTTCTAGATTTGCCTATTCTGGATATTATATATAAATGGAGTAATACAATATGTGACTTTCAGTGTCTCAGCTGCTTTCACTTAACACAATATTTTCAGGATTTACTCATGTTACAGCACGTATCAGTACTTTGTTTCTTCTGCCAAATAATGTTCCAGCATATGGATATAGCCTACTTTATCTGTTGATCAGTTGAGGTGCAGTTCCATTTTGAGGATCTCCCAAACTAATTTCCAAAGCAGCTCCACCGTTTCTGCATTCCCCCCAGCCATGTATGAGGATTCCAATTTCTCTGCATTTTCACCAACACTTAGTATTGTCTGTCTGTCTGATTATAACCATCTTTGTGGATGTGAAATGGAATCTCATTGTGGTTTAGGTGTTCATTTCGCTAATGACTGATGATGAACATTTTTTTTCATAGGCTTATTGGCTATTGGTATATCATCTTTGGAGAACTGTCCGTTCACATCCTTGCTCATTTTAAAAATTGAGTTATTTATCTTCTTACCGAGCTATGAGTTCTTTATATATTTTGGATACAAGTCCCTTATCAGATACAGGATTTGCAAGTATTTCCCCCATTCTGTGGGTAGTCTTTTTACTTTCTTGATGGTGTTGTTTACAACCCAAAGTTTTTAGTTTTATTCAAGTCTGATGATCTGTTTTTCCCTTTTGTTGCTTGTGCTTTTGGCGTCCTATCTTAGGAACCGTGCCTAACCCAAGGTGAGGAGGATTTACTCCTGTGTTTTCTTCTAGGGGTTTTATAGTTTTAGCTCCCACATTTAGGTCTATGAACCATTTTGAGTTCATTCAGCTGAGCTTGAACTTTACAAAATGATCTGTTCTGTGGATTGGATTGGTTTTGTCCAATTTTTCAGACCGGATGTAGGGCCAGAATATAACCGCTCCAGAGATTATCCCACAATGTACCATCTATCAAACTACATTTATCATAGCAATCTTGCACACTGTTCCTCGGGGCAGCATGAAAAGTCCTTACCGCTTTTTAACCGTTGTTTCGTTTTTATTGCCTTTAAATGCCCTTTAGGTGGTGCTATTGCATTTCCTCATTTTTCTTTCTTTTTGGCTTTGAAAAGGAAAGGGTGTGTGTTCTGCTTTGGTGTGCCACATAATTTACTGGAGGAAAACATTACACCAAAGTAGAAATCTAAAATACTGCATTTAGATGACATTTACCTGGTAGTCGACGTTCCCTGAGATACTTCTCCACCTCGGTGACTTTGAATGTGTGCCTTAACCATCAAGTGAGCCTGGCGGCTTCGGAGAAGTGGCGGTACAACTAGTTAAGATCTCCATGTGGCATTAATGATGATTTCCAGCTCTTTTAACTTCCATGTGGCTAATTAAAAAGTAACTTTCAAGTGGTTGACTTCCTAAAGAGGTTTGCAAAATGCTTCTTCTGTTAGGGAACCTGTGTACAGTTTTTACATCTCATTTCCTGGATTATCTTCCCTGTGCCAACTCACAGTGTGGGACATTAGGACACGGTATGCTTTTTTTTTTTTTTTTTTTAACCACTTAAAAAATTCCCAGGAAGGTTTTTTTTCCACTCCAACTGCCTTCCCATTATGTTCTGCCGTCTGCCAAGCTTGCCAGAACTCAGCAGGTAGCCCACATGGTATGCGTGTCTGTGTGAGAAAGCTCCCCTGATGTGGACAAGATGTTGGTTGTAAAATGAAGCCAACATCTTGTCCACAAGTGTGCAAAAATACAGTATATCCGCAAGCCATTAAGAATGTTTAGTCAAATATGGCTCGCTAGAACGACTCTGTTGTTGTAAATGTGATTCAGAGATCAGAACTTCTAAATCTAGGGAAGAGAGATCGATGGCCAGACTACCTCTTTTTCTTTGGACATTTTCCTAGCACAAAATATAATACTCGTGTGTTATTTTATAAATCAGAGGGTCCCCAAGGAGGATCCGGAAGAGATTTTCCTGTCGACTGTTTGCTACTGTAGAGCAGCTCTGCTGGTTTTCTGGAGCGTACATTTCCGTTGCTTCTTACCTTCTCAGGGCTTGAAGTATCATTTTGGAAAAATATCTGCTTAGTAGTTTTTGGTCAGCTAATGATTGTTATTGGTGCCTTCTCTGTCTGCAACCAATTGCATGTCTGTTTGTGGAGTGAATGCAATCTTTATGAAACCCTCAACCAATGATTTTAACGCATTATAAAAGGTATTTGATCCTCTTTGGCCTACTTTTACCGGGAACATTTTGGGCCACATGTAAAGACAAATTGTAAGAGTTAGAATTTGAATATGTTTACTAAAAACAAACAGTGAAATTTCAGAGGTGGAAGTGTTTGAAGGGAGCATTGAACAGCCCTGCTATGTTTATCTACGCCTTGAGTTATATTGAGTTTTGTATGTATTGCCCCGGTTGCACTGTCAACTCCTTGAGGTGACAGACTCCGATTTGTTTTAATATCTAACCTGTGATTACCCCAACGCCGGCCCCAAGTAGGTATCCATCAGGGTTTGTGGCATGGCATTGTACTCATAGCTCCTGGAGCAGACGCTGTAGCCAAGAACAGACAAGGAAAGATTGTGATGACTTTTCTTTGGGCATATTACTTAGGAGTTTATTGATGAAGTTTTTCACTGCATTTCTTCTTCAAACAAAGGGTCGTCTTTGGAATTTTAGCAGAAGCTCTTTAAGACAGCTGCGCCACCCAGTCAAAATTAAGGTGTGATGTGAAAGAAAGAAGGTGGAGTTTTGATGGATGGAGATGGTATTTTATTAAAGGTGATTATTTGGTCTCTGTTCTGCTTCTATATTCCTGCTTTTTACCAAGTTAAAATGGGGGTGTGGATTGCTCTTGGCCCATACCACGCCCTGGCCTTGTTTCTGTGCCTGGGGATCCACTTACTGGCACTGTCACCCACAGGACTGGGAGGAGCTCTTCATGAGCACATGGGAACAATACCAGGACTGACCTTTGAGTGACTGTATGGGAAGCAGTTGGGTAGCATAACCTCAGAATGCTAAACCAGTCAAAAATGCCGTCTTCTACTTCATGCACGTCTGGTTTATAGGCAGCCCCGAACTTACCGATGGGTTGGATTGCAAACGTCCATTTATAAATCAACCACAAAAAATAAAAAGACCCTTTCCATAGAAACAGTCCTCTACACAGTGGCCAGGGTCATGGGTTAGCCCACAAAAGCTCATCCAGCCATAATGTAGCTGGAATTTTGTACATGCGTGATAAATGAAAAAAGCCAATTAATTGAATAGAAGGAGGTTTATGTTGAGTATTATAGTCTGAGAACATTTTAATTAAGAGAAGAGAGGGAAGTAAGTGGAAATACTCCTTATACTCCAGGAGTATTAAGGAAAGGAAAAAGGGAGAGTGATTCTGAATAGTCCAACCTCTAGGAATCAGGAGGGGAAAAGAGGAAAGGAGTGAACAAAGGTATAAATCTAAACGTTTAAAAAAAAAAAAAAAAAAAAGTCTCTCCCCAGAGAAGTTATCTGACCTGTAAAGAACAAGAGACCATACAGGGAAGTTTTTCGAATCCTCCCCTGACTTTAACTGAATGAAGGCATTTCTTCCTAAGATTTCAGAGGCCTTCATGGTGTTTGTTTATTCTTATACCAGAATAGGTATGTGAGTTTTTGTTTCTCTGTGTGAAGGGCACACATGAGCTTTAAAAAAAATTCTGCCAAAAGATTGGATGTTTATGGCCTCTTCCTTTCTTTGGTTGGTATTCGCTCAAGAATTTTTCGCATTTATTGTAGGCGGAATTATGGCTTAATGGATTTTGTAGTCAGGCCCCAGTCTGAGCCCCAGATCACCACATATAGGACCTGGGTGACCATGGACATCTTGACATGCTTGAACTCACTTTCCTTTATTAGAAAATAGAAGTAAGGGATGCCTGGGTGGTTCAGTTGGTTTAGCATCTGCCTTCGGCTCGGGTTGTGATCCCGGGGTCCTGGGATCGAACCCCACATCCGGCTCCCTGCTCAGTGGGGACCCTGCTTCACTCTCTCCTCCCTGCTCATGCTATCTCTCGCTATCTCTGTCTCTCTCAAATAAATAAAATATTTAAAAAAAATAGAAATAATAATACCCACATCACAAAGTTGTGAGCATGTCTGCCCTGTTAACATTTATAAAGTGCTTCCTGGCCTGCCTGGTAAAATGCTCCGTGAATGACAGCCATCATTACGAGATCTTATAGATCCGATTTCTTATAGATCTCTGGCTTAGCCCATTCATGTTTATACAGAATATCAAAAACAGCAGCAGCATAGAGGCGCCTGGCTGGCTCAGTTGGTGGAGCATGCGACTCTTGATCTCTCAGGGTTGTGAGTTCAAGCCCTACACTGGGCATGGAGCCTACTGGAAAAACAAAAAACAGCAGCATAAAGAAGAGTAAAAAATGTTTAATTTAGGTTAGTTTGTAAACTTCAAAGCTAGAAGAGAAGAATCTTATTTCTCAAGAGTCTACCAGCTCACAACACACTTAAATGGTTCTAAAGTCATTCAGCTTACAGGCTTGCAGGAGGGCAAGTGAGGAGTCTTATTAAATATATCCTCACTGAGTTCATTTTCACATCTTGAAAGACTTCGCTTTTCATCTTTGGTCTTGATTTAGTTCTAGCTGTAGCTATTTAAAGAAAAGATGAGGGTGCTGTAGATGGATGCACATGAAAATGGTTTGGGATAAACCATGTGTGACCAAAACTTTCATTTTTAAAGTCTCTTTTTTAAAGAAAGTATATTTTATGCTGGGAATCAAGTTTCCTTTAGTGTTTCAGGCTGATTTCAGAGATGAATTAAGAGCATACTTGCCCTCTCTCCCGTCTGCACCTGCATCATGGATGATGGGGTACAATTTACATAGCGGTAGTCATCATCAAGTACTATGTTATGATGTGGCTTGTCTAATGCCAGTGTGTTTCTCAACTGTGACTGCCCATGGAGCCGACTTCAAACTGCATTCCAGCTACCCATAGGCTGACACAACCCATGCATCATTGATCCAGGGTAGAATTTTAGAACAATTAGGGAAAATGCCTTAGTTAACAAATTGCCTTGTCCCCTCCGACCCCAAATGGCTTCCAAACCTTGGGTTTCCCTTTTCCTTTCTTATTCTCCATACCCATGTAACTCTTCTCTGTCCTTGCCCCTTTTCCCTAGGCTTGTCACTCCCTTGGCCCCTTTTTAAAACATTACAATAGCCCACTCTTTTAGTGCATCAGTGAGTTTGGTGTTTGTTTTTTTTAAGATTTTATTTATTTATTTGACAGAGCAAGAGAGGGAACACTAGCAGAGGGAGTGGGAGAGGGAGAAGTAGGCCTCCCGCTGAGCAGCGAGCCTGATGTGGGGCTCCAACCCTGGGATCATGACCTGAGCCAAAGGCAGACGCTTAATGACTGAGCCACCCAGACGCTCCTCAAATGAGTTTCTGCTCAGGACTTAGCCCGTGATGACTCAGGAAGAATTCTTCCCGAGTTTCATCATCATGTCCAAACCATACATCTACTGCCCAAGACTACCTCAAATCTGTCTGGCCCCACAGCAAAGTTTATTCTCCTAATGTGATAGTCCTATGCTCTTCATTTTTAGGGGAAAAAAACCTTTAAAGAATGGTTTTATAATTGTTTTGTTCCTGTACACCAGGGACCAGCAAACTATGGCTTTTAAGACAAACCTGGCCCTCCCCTGTCTTTTGTAAATAAAGTTTTATTGGAATACAGCAACACCCATTCGTTTAGGAATTCCCTAGGGCTGCTGTCACACTATCACAGTGGAGTTAACTAGTAACGGAGACCATTTGGCCCACAAAGTCGAAAATATGTACTGTCTGGCCCTTTATAGGAGAAGTTTGCCAGCCTTTGCCCTATATCTAATCTCATTGCAGATGGTCTTCCAGAAAACAAAGATTTAGTACTCCACTGAGAAATTCTCCTTTGCCACAAACTTACCCAAGGGTCAGTAGCCACAGTCATTTAATCTCCTTAGGTCTGGTTTCACATTCTGTAAAGATGTGATTGTTAACACCTGCTTTGTTTTTCTGAAAGCAAAGTGATAGAACAACTTCAAATTCCTGTTCATATATATTTGGAGATTCCAAGGTGCTGGTGTTGAATGTAAGGCCACTGCCCTCGTTGACTGTGGTCATATTTAGCATATACTTTTTCTCAACATTTAACATTTTTTTTTATAATTTGCTTTCAGTTTATAGTAGAATATTGGGGGAAATATTTGTATTGCAGTGGTAAGATATAAACATTTTCTTAAAAGAATGTAGAACAAATATGAATATAAATTTATGTAGAATAGAAATTTATGTAGAACATAAATTATATGAACATTTTCTTGGTGGTAGAGCAAATATCTATATTGTGGGGTTCTTACGAAAGCATCTGAGGAAAACTACTGAGTCATGTTTTTTTCCATGAGGAAAAATTTATTTCCTTTTTCTAAGAAAGATCTCAAAATCAAGTTATCAAAAAGTGAATATATATGTAGTATACACACACACACACACACACACATATGTATGTATTGACCTTTTTCTATCATTACAAATGTGCCTTTTTTCATTAACATCAGTGTGACCACTTGTGTTCTTTCTGGGGAAAAATGGAGGATAATGGTTGGAATGTTCCAGAGGCTACTCAGGAGGACAAATGTCAGGATTGCAATAACATTTTCTCATCTTGTTGTTCTTCGTAGCCATTTCTTTATTATTTTCATGTAAGATACAGTTTATTTTATACTCAAAAAGTAATATGTGTTTATTATAGAACATGCAGAAAATACAGGAAAAAAAACAAAAAGAAGGAAAAATTCCTGCAATCTCACCACCCAGAGATAACCGCTGTTGACATCTTAGTGTCTTTTGCAGACCTTTTTTCATATATATTATGAGTTTTTAAAAATTGCTATATTATACTTTCTGAGAAAAAAATACTGCCATTTATCGAATATCTGGTTTGACTGCATGTTTTGCTAACAGCTTTGTACGCTTGGTCTCATTTAATCCTTAGAGCATCCCTCTGGTATGCAAGTATTATAAACTCATTTTGAGAAACTAAGACTCAGGAGGTTGAATCATTTGCCCAAGGTCACACAGCCCTCCCCTAAACTCATTCTTACACACTGTACTCTCCTGCCTACAAACTTTTGTGTCTCGTCAATAAGCTAGTGTTTAAATCTGGCAAGCTAAGGAACATCTTTGTGGTTAATGTCCTATTTAGTAAAAGTGGTTCTTCTGTAGTGCACCCTGTCCTGAGTGTTTTCATTGAAGATTCCAGAATGACCCTCACTTCCTGCTGCAAGCCTGGCTGTCCTCCACATGGCTACTGGAGACCTCCCTGGCCTGCCGGCCACCAGAGTTTTCAGAGTGGCTGGCACTTCTCCCTCCCCCTGCTGGCCACAACACACAATATGCTGGCCATCCCACAGGCCGCCGGGCAGTGCCTGGCTGCCCACTGGAGCCACCCGACCCTAAATCATAGAGATTGAACCGCTAAATAAATCCTAAAACAGAAGGTAGCAGCTCCTGTGAAGGAGTCGGCCCCTAGAAGACTGTTTCACTTGTAAGTTCTGAAGAAGAGTCCAGAGGGAGAAGTTGCTTAGAATCTTTTAGTTGCAAGGAAACTGAGCTGCCAGTTTAAATCAAATCTTGAAACCCCCCACCCACCCACCCTTGCCCATGCTTCGATTTAGAGCCTTCAGGTAAACACTGTCCCTGCCCTCCTGTTGCTAACTGCCCTGTGCTCTGTTTAAAAGGCTGTAACTCAGAGATGATTAAGGAAGCTAGTTGCACAATAACAGGGGAGGGCATTAGCAAAGAGCAAAGGAAAGAATTAGTGTACTTAAGAGCATACTAAATTAAAAGTTAACAAAAGCAAGATTTTAACAATTGTTTTCTTCTGTGTTATAGAAGGTAAATCTAAAATCAACTGCAAAGTTCTTTAGTGAGAGTCATAAAAGGCCTTGCCTGCAACTGGCTTTCCATTGGGAAACCTAATAAAAGTTTGTTAATGCATTGTGATTGAAAATTACTATGAAAGTTAAGAATAATAAAGCAGAACCTAAATAAAGTGCTCTTAACTGTGTTTATATCTGCATTAGGGCTTAAGCTGTGCTGGCAATTACATGTTTTTACTTCTCATTGTTCAACAGTTTCAAATGTACCAGAAAATGCTGGCCAAAGACTGTTGCCTAACTGAAACCAGATAGGTCCAGACTTCGAAAAGCTACAAGAAGAAAATAAATCTCTCCATTCAAAATAACCTGAACATTTTAAGTATAGCAATCCCGTACCATTTGACACAGTTCGGTTCAAGTCTGTGTTGCTTTTCAGTAAATATATGATTCAATAAATACAAATGAACTATTCAGATAATACAGGAACATGCTGACACAAAGTTATATGACCTTATGTTGCCTACCGGCCTCGTAGATTCAATTATTATTTCACTTTATCAGTAACCTGTAACATGAGAAGTCTTCATTGTAGGGTCCCTGAACACAGATTCCGGGGAAGAAACTCTTACTTCCAGCAGTGCTTCTGTCTTGTAGAATACTAATTAGCATTTGGAATGATTTAAAGGGCGCTGAGGATCCCTTACACAAATAGTACTACTCCCAAATCAACCATTATGAATTATTCCTTTTTGTAACCTCTCGCCACAGTTCTTTTTTAAAATGCAGATACTCTTGTGAGAGTCTTATTCCAACAAGAAATACAGATTGACGACTATGTAATAGACCCCATGGTCCCTGCCCTCGGCAGGCTTACAGCTGGGGAAACGAAAAAAGGCACTAAAATTTCAGTACCTGTAAAAGGCAGTGTGTGGTAGTATGATAATAAAAATACTGGAGTACATTTGTTGAGCACATACATCTGTGTGTGTGTGTGTGTGCGCGTGCACGCACACCAGACACTGTTTTAAGCACTTCATATCTATTCTATCAGCTAATGCTTACAACAGTTCTATAAGGAAGGTACTCTTGTCCCCATTTTACAATGAAGACTTAGGCACAGAGATGTTGAGTAGCTTGCCATGCTCACACAGAGAGTAGATGGTCAAGCTGGGATTCAAAAACCTGCAGAGTGGTTCTGGAGCTCATTGTCCACTTAACATATCTCTAAAAGACCCTCATCACAGTGAGAGCTTCATCATTCATTGCTATAGGAAATGCTATAAATAGAAATTCAGGGGAGAGCGTGGGGGTAGGGATTCCACAAGGAATTCTCAACTGAGCCGGAGAGAGCCGCAGCTATTGCCTCTGAGAACCTTGAGCTGTGAAGAAGAGGAAGCTGCCTCTGGCCTCCTGGTGCAGCCCCAGCTACTCATCATAGACCCCTACTCTTTTGAGTATTGGGGGAGCAGGGGATGTGGGTCAGACTTCTAGTTATTCCCCTTCTGCCTCCCTCAACTTCTAGGAGCCCTTAGGGGTTATCTGAATCGGTTCACAAAAAAATCCACTCAAGTCTTTGACCCCGGCAACACCAGGGAGATGAAAGGGAGAAGTATGTCCATTACAAAATGAAGATCTCCCAGGGAGACCTCCTGTTACCCGAGAACCCACAGGTTGTGGCCTGATGCCCAAAGGAAGAGAACAAGGCTGTTGTTCCCTTAATATGAATGCTGTTGACATGTACCCTCTTTTGGAAAACCTACTTCTTTGTTGCCTCCTGCTACCAAGCCCGGGGTCTGCTGAATCTCCAGTTCCCAGCATGGAATGGACTGGGACGATCACCAGCCTAGAGGGATCCTTGAACTTCTCCAGAAGCACTACCTGTTAGCCATTCTGTGCCTCAGTTTCCTTGTCTGTAAGATGGCTCTTACACTTTTCTAAATTACATCACTTTGTTGGGAGAATCATAAAATCATCTCTATTGACAAAATATTTATGGAATGCCCAATATGGATGAGGAAATGAACAAGAGAGGACGACAAAACAGGCTGGGGTGCCAATATGGTGACACATCTCAATTTTGCAAGTTAGTTGGGAGAGTACCCACCTGCTGAGATTCTCTTCACATGCACAGATTATCCAAGAGCCCAGTGGTGGTTCAGTCCAGCCGGTTTGCCTCCCCTTCAGATGCCAAGGGGAGAGTGAAAGCCAGGTTTTCGGCAGGTCTGCCCTGCGATCGTTCTTGACCATGCTGCTGTGGGAGGCGTGCCTTGTCCCATTGCAAGGACACATCTTCCGCTGTCAGGCCGAGCTTGCAGGTCCAGGCATGGCCCACGCCGAGGTAGAGCCCCACGAGGGACTCCAGCTGCAGCTGTTTCATCATCCTACTGTTAGCCCCAAAGCCAAGTGCTGCACCAGGAAGCTGAGTACAGAGGCACTTCTAACAGTCACATGCTGTCTCCAGACCAGCCCTACTCTCCATCTTGAGCCCGCGCCATCTGTCTGTATTCTTCCTGCCCTGGGGGTGACCTCTCTCTCCTTTTGGGACTCTTCTCACACACGCAGATGGATTCAGTTCCTCACTAGCACGAGGCTCCGCGTACCGCAGGGGATTGTCATTGTCCAGGCTGGCTGTGGTGAGGTTCCCAAAGTTTCTAGTACACCTTTCCTCATAACTTCCATTTTATATGTGTGTGCAGACACACATACTAAGTTATAAAGATTCAAGTGTCCACCCAAAAGAAAGACGTTCTGCAGCTAGCTGACCTCGGTAGAGGAAAGGCTATAGTGACTTTTAAGGATGCCTGTGACGGCCATTTTGCTTACTTTCTACCACACACATGCACCAGAATGACCCATCCAAATGAGTATTGTCCTTCAAAGGTGTCCCACTGGGAGATGTTTGCAGGTGTATTTCAGTGAAGCTCCTGTTGGTCGAAACATGAAACATGAAACATGTCCGCAGCTGTTCTTTTGGCATGGCCTTCAAAGCAACTTCAGTCCACAACAGAGGGTTAGACTCCTAGTTAGCCACACCTTATTTGTTTTGGGTGAGTTGTGCTGTGTGCTTTTTACCCTTTAGGGGCCCTGGGGGCTGAATCCACCTGTCTTCTTCTCCAAACTGGATTACAAAATGGCCTTTGGTTCCACAATGACAAAGAGTTACACCCTCAGTGATATTCCTCAGAATTCCAGGCATTTTCCAGAGTTTCCAGGAGGAAGTGTAAGATATTTTTGAGTAATTAAATTGCCGTATAGTAGACTAAAGTACAGACGGCCGCGTGAAAGAGGCGAGCCCTGTCTTTTTGTATGTGCTCTGGCATTTGTCTTAAAGTAGCCTTGATTACTTCATAGTTAGGCATAGCACACTGTAAAGTGTTGTGTTCATGGGCGGTGGTGGTGTTTTGTGTTCTAAGCAGTTATAGGTTTGTGCTTACTAAGAGTGGAACTCATTATCTTAGCAAAAAAACATGTTAGAGCAGCCTGTGCAGATCTGCCCAGAGAATGCACGCAGTACCTTCTGGCTTCATAAAAATAAGAAACTTTTATTTTTTTTTTTTAAAGATTTTATATTTATTTGAGAGAGGGAGAATGAGAGATAGAGAGCACGAGAGGGAAGAGGGTCAGAGGGAGAAGCAGACTCCCTGCCGAGCAGGGAGCCCGATGTGGGACTCGATCCCGGGACTCCAGGATCATGACCTGAGCCGAAGGCAGTCGCTTAACCAACTGAGCCACCCAGGTGCCCCAAAATAAGAAACTTTTAATGGCATCTGTTTTTCTAAGTATATTAATATGACAGTAGATTGAAATATGAGCCACCTTCTTGCTTGCTTCCATTGGATGACACAGTGGTGTAAATACTCATTTAAAAAAAAAAAATCACCTCCCTTCCTGGCTTTCCAAAAAGAAAAGGCTTTAGGAAGATGAAAATATACTTCATAGATGCTAATTCATTCTTTATTCATTCACTCGACTTCTGTGAGAGGTTTAAGAAATGTCTTTATGCTCCTACTTGTTATAGTGAAAAAAAATTCCAAAAAATGGTCAGTTTCTGAAACACCTAACTGTCAGACTGTTTCTGAGTTTGGCTGCAGGCAAATGGTGGGCAGCATGATTGTGGACCTCGCAAGGCTCTGGAAGAGCTACCTGCATAGATAGTGATAATGACCCAGATCAGCTCATACACACGCCCCCCCCACCCCCCACCATCCAACAAGAATGAGATGGAGACATGTGTTGTGTCCAAGAAGAAAGCCCATGCATACTCTTTGGGTAAATTTTAAGCAACACTTTGGACCCAGACTGATTGCTTTCTTTCTGTTTCTTCCATTAACCCTGGACTAGCCCATCCCTGCCAGATGTGTTGCATTTCGGATCTCCTTCCCTCAGTCGCCTGGTGTTCAAAAATTGGTCTAGGGCTTTCTCGGGTTTAAGTTCAGCCAGTAAATCATGTCACTGTGGTGTTAATTTCCTTCCCTGTACTGAGGATATGCAAATACGCTCTGCTTAATCCTCATCACCTGTCCACTCCTCTTGGGCCAAGTCGGCTCGAAGGCCAGGCCTTGGTGGGACTAGGCTCGGGGGGCCGTGGGGAGCAGGGGCCAGAGGAATGACTGTAAATGTTGGCGGCGCCAGGCCCGGTCGCGCTCCCATTGCGGGCAGCCCAACATCTGCTGGGAAGCGTGCGCTTCCATCCAGTCGGCTACAGCCTCCCAGTGGGAGATAAGCCCCCAGTGAAGGAGGCTGAGCCTGGCAGCCAGATTCCAGGCCCGGTGGAATAATGTCTGACATTCAACTCTGTGAGGTTGGGATGGGGCGTGTGGACATGATTCCACAGGAACCAGCAGCTGCCCTATTTTAACTTTGGCTGTTGACAGTTCATGCTGAGAGCACTTGTTTCTGAACTCCACAGAGCTGGAAACTCAGCATTTTAATTTGGGCTTTTCATTTGCAAGAGTCATTTTACTGGAACCAAAACGTCTGCTGACATTACCCTAAGAACATGCTGGTCTTGTCTACACCCTGGGGTCGAGGAGATGAGAAAAGCCTCCAACACCGAATGCGCATCCTTGGGAAAAGCAGCCAGGCCACCAGAGAATGTGCAGTTGGTGGGTTAGACTGTCACAGGGTCCCCAGGGAAACACTGAGACTCATCTACAGATTGATTGCAAACATTTGCAGCCATGGTCCTGGCCCCAGACCACTGCCGTCTCTTGACTCCCTGCAGGTCCTTCAAAAAGATTGTGTTAACTGATTCAAAGTCCTGAGGAAGGAAGTTTTTGTTTGTTTGGTTTTTTTTCTAAGATTTTATTATTTATTTGCCAGAGAGAGAGAGAGAGAGAGAGAGAAAGCGCACAAGCAGGGGGAACGGCAGGCAGAGGAAGAAGCAGGCTCCTTCCTGAGTAAAGAGCCAATGCAGGACTAGATCCCAGGCCCCTGGGATCATGACCTGAGCCGAAGGCAGACACTAAACAACTGAGCCACCCAGGTGTCCCTGGAAGGAAGTTTTAATACCTACAATATCAGGTTCTTTTCTATCATCATATGACTTCCCATTTATTCCACTTATCCTGGCTTCCAGATGAATGTAGACCATACCTTTTTCCTGCCAGAGAGAGGAACTTTGAGGAGCCGGCCCCAGCCCCTTTGAGAATTATTAGAAGCCTGTATCTCTGGGTGCTCCAGGAACTATAGGAGTTACCTGGCACAGATTAAACTCAATAAAAGGAAATATTGTGGTCAAATGCTTCCTCTTTTGGGCTCCTCGGTGGCTCAGTCGTTAAAGCGTCTGCCTTTGGCTCAGGTCATGATCCCAGGGTTCTGGGATCGAGCCCCGCATCGGGCTCCCTGCTCTGTGGGGAGCCTGCTTCTTCCTCTCTCACTCCCCCTGCTTGTGTTCCCTCTCTCGCTATGTCTTTGTCAAATAAATAAAATCTTAAAAAAAAAATGCTTCCTCTTTTAAATTAATACTCTCTTGACTGTTCTGGGAAAAAAAATCACCCACTATTAAAAGTTGTTAGTACTTTTGCTGAGTTGAAAATATTATGAAAAAATTTCCCATTAAAAGTTGTTTATTTTGCTGACTATAAGAATATTTTATAATCAACATAAAATGTGGTTTGAAAGGTACCATCTAAATGAAAATGAGAGCTTGTTTCATTTTTGTTCTGTCTTCAGTATACTTCCTCATATTTATCTTTATATACGGATTTCTTTCAGTAATTTATATTTGCTCTATCCAAAAAGTTTAAAACACAATATAAAATGCCCTGTAAAAATTTACAATAAGTTCCCTAAAACACTTGAGAGGTTCACTGGATTTTGCTGGGCATACACTTCATTCACTAGAATGAAAACTTGGCTGAGGGAATCATGACGTTTGTCCACATAACTAACTTCTAGTTTCTTCTTCACTGTATCCTGACCCCTAAAGCTCAGATGTACTAGAAATTGCTTTTATTTTTATTTTTTTTTAAGTGAACTGCTCAGAGCCCCATGTTCTTCACGGATTAATCTTAATTTTCGTGGCGACGATGATGATAATGTCCCTAATACTTTGCAGTGTATTTTAGGAAGAGGTCCCAGGGGCTTATGGAAACTTTGTATAAAAGGCAGCGTGAGTTGACAAAAGTGTTACTTTTTAAGTGAGTCTTTTGGAAGAGTCAAGTCAGCTTGCCTTTATGACAAATAGCTTTCCAGTGAGATCTGATTTGTGCAGTTGACAGTGATGATTTTATTGCAAATCTAAGTCTGTGCCGGTAAGCTCCTGCAAAACTTCTGGCCTGCAGAGGGCTCTCTAATACCACGTTTTTTTAGCCCTCACTTGGAAAAAATGAAAAAGCCATACTTGCTGAAAGGGGGAAGGGGAAGCCCAGAGGCTTCATAATGTTCCTGCAGTCAGACAGTCAGCCTGGTGGTGGTCGGTAAACAGACTAGGAATTGTGGGCAAAGTCCTTTTCTTTGGGTTTTGTATCAAGCAAGAGATCGGAGGACTCTGTCTGGACTCATTACTTTAATAGCCTAGAGCTAGTTCACGTAGCAGCAGGAGTCCACCAAAAAGGCATTTCTTTATTGAAACCAAAACTGGTAACGTTGTAACTGCCGATTAGTAGTAGTCAGGTTTTTTTTCGGTATTTCAAGTAATTTATAAAGCATTTACACATAAATAGAAAGCTTTAAATGCTGATATTCCATAAAAAGTAAATAAAATATATTTTTGTGCATTAAGACTTAATTAAGTGGCATGATTTCATGTCACAAATTTAAAACAGGCGGGTGAGACTTGCCAACATTACTGCAGCTGTGTTTTACATTAGGAAATTAATTAAAACAGTCATTTATGCTTTTTTCCACTTATAGGTATTTAGATTTCTCTGTATTACACCATATATTTTCCCTTCAATCATTATATTATGGTAATCTATCTTAGCAGGCTATATCTTATTCTGTTAGCAGTAGAGTCGTGAGGGGGGACATGAATCTAGTGAAAAATTTGTCCTGTGCTGGTGAGGCAGACCAAACAGGCTGAAGACACTTCCTGCTGACTTCGAAAGAGGGGGTGCTCCCTATTTATGCACACGTTCCCTCCTTTTTTCACATCTTAGCAGAATTTCATTTTACATTTCATTGGAACAGGGTTTCCCTTCCCCTCACTGGTGTCAGGAAGGGAAGCAGGAGAAATCAGCAAAAATATTTGACCTGCCAGATGACACCTCATCATTTAGACTTAGCTGTTATACGAGACCTTATTTTTGAAGCCGACCTGCTTATAGAGCTCAGTTATGGAATGTGCTAAACCTAAAACAAATTAAAACATGCCCAAATCGATAGTCGATATGTAGTTAGCAATTCAAATAAATATTGTCCTGATTTGCTGTATCAGAGCTAAATAACGACTCCCTTGAGCTATCAAGAACAAATCGATCACCCTGTACTTATTTACTGCATTTATTTATGTTAACTGTAATAAAATTATTACTTGATGAAGTTTTAATGATGTAAGTAATTTTGCTTCCCAAGAGGCATCAGTTACCAAATGAAGCTGAAGTTTTGAAAAAGCTAGGGACTCAGTATACAAAACGTTACTATAACATCTTTACTTTGGGATGTAATTCACAAGGCTGTGGACTAGTCTTCAGGTCAGGGCCAGAGGTTTTTGGTTCCTCAAAGACCAGAGGTACTTCCCTTAAGTTATGGACACCTATGAGACATCCATGTGATTGGATTTTAAGGGTGGCAATCAAGGAGGATACTAACTCTATGCAGTTATACACTTGCACACAAAGTTAACTACTGTAAACAAGGAGTGGTTTTTCCTCTATATACATTGTCATTAGTGGTATTTAGAGTTGGAGCCTATTTCCAACTTGTGTTTCTTTGAATGGATTAGCTACTTTTAATTCTTTCATAGAAGGCAGGGGTAAAATTGGACTACTGGTAGCTCTGAATGTTCTTAGCTCTCTGGAAGCCACATTCCTCATGAGTGCTCCTGTAATCAAATAGCACAAAATTGAGCCCACACCTTCCTTTCGTAACCTTAAGTCACCCCTCTTTTCTAAAACTTCACTCAAACCCTATTGTGTGCTTTCCAACAAATTTGGCATTATTTTAGTTATTTTCATGTTGTCACCCTGTTACCACAGAACATCTCCTCATGCTTGTTCTGTCTGGCACTGCTAGGTTACATTTTTCACAACAAAATATGCTCTTCTAGTGCTTTCAGGCATGATTGACGTGCTTGCATCTTGCGTAGTCTAAGCTCAGTCGTTCTCGAACCAGCTGCATCAGCGTCACCTGGGAACTTGTTACACATGCACATTTTCAGGTGCTACCCCAGACCACCTGAATCCATTTACCTTTGAAAAATCGACTGATAGATTTTTTTTAAACCCTCATCACAGATTTGTGCATGATTGACTTATCTTTATTCTTTATTGCTTTATGCCTCCAATTTTCCTTTTTTAGATCCAATTCATAAGTTGGGGCCAGGTCCAGAGTATTTCTCCTGAGAGCTCAAAAGTTGTAATTCCATCCTGATGGGATAGTTCGCCCAGCCTATGCTGAGTATTTAATGTTGTCCCTTACTAGGTTCTGTTTCAATACTACGTCGATCATTTACTAAGCGGGTAACCTTCAGTGAGCCTCTTACCATCTGCTTTTAAGAACTCTAGTATTTTGCGTGGTTTGAAAGCAAAAATCTTTAGAAAGAGGGCTGGGCTAAGTGACTTCACAAAGTTCCAAATCAGATTACTGATATGAATGAAATGTGTTAATAAAAAAATTCCACCTGAGTAAATTTGAAGATCTAATTGGCTTCATTCAGCAATTCATGAATCAGGCAGCATCCCAACCAGCGAATAGAAAGGTGCTCCAAGGGCTTGTACAAAATGGACGGCTTTTATAGGCACTACTGTTTCTTTTCCACTCCTTAGTTCATTTGGGGAAGGATACAGTGAACAGGCCAATTGATAGTCAAATTAGTTAGTATATAGTCAATATTAGTATATAGTCAGAGAAACGGAAATTTCCATAGGTGGTAAAAATTGCAGCAGTTAATGAAGTGACTGCTTGCAACTCTGCTCACAAATGTTCAATATAACTGTACAGGGAAAACATGCTCAGTAACGTCCTGATTGTATGCAAGTAATGGAAAAGTTCAAATACTATAAACTATTGACTGCTCTATTCAGCTAGATTCTGTCCGTAAGCTGCTAATTTCCCTCCTTTGCTCAAGAGGATACAATCATGTCTATGACATGATCCCTGCCCTTCGGTCTCCAGTCTAATCTGTGAAGTAATATTACCATTTATGAGCAATTAGAAAATAACCAAGTACTGAGCCTTGTGATTTTCTTGTAGTTGGAATGGGGTGTCCACATGAGATACAAATGAGCAATGATAAAATGTGAAATATAATGTGAGCCAGGGCTTGAAGGGTAATTAGGTTTTTTAAAAGGGGGTGTCTGAGCTAAAAGGGAAAAAATAATTTAAATGCAGCATTAAAATTGTATATACTTTATATTAGATGGGATGGGCTTGGTTATACTGCTTGAACAAATAATTTCCAAAACTCAACAACTTAACACCACAAAGTTTATATTTTGCCCACTGTGTATGTCCATTGTGGCTCAGGAGGAATGCTCTATTCATTTTAGTTATTCAGTAACCTAGTCTGATAAAGCTTGACCCACGATATGTAATCATGACAGCAAGAGGAATCTCAGCGTGGGCCATTATTGCCACGCATATCTCACTGGCCAAATCCAGTTACATGGCCATGCCCAATCCTGGGCCCAGAAAATGGAGAGCCAGAGACACTTGGAGAGCAGAATCAATAATCTTTAGAAAGAAGGTAACACTTGGTGTACCTAGTAATTAAAAAAAATTTTTTTTTTTTTGAGAGGGAGAGAGTGCTGCAGAGGCATGAGGGGTTGGGAAAGTAAATCCCAAGCATGGAGCCAGCAGAGGGCTTTATCTCACGACCCTGAGATCAGGACCTGAGCTGAAATCGAATTGGACGCTTAACTGACTGAGCCACCCAGGAGCCCCAGTAATTAAATCTCTTATGCAAGGTGATCAT
Organism: Callorhinus ursinus; assembly: GCF_003265705.2. NCBI lineage: Eukaryota > Metazoa > Chordata > Mammalia > Carnivora > Otariidae > Callorhinus > Callorhinus ursinus. Next base: position 43,503,778 of record NW_027397074.1, on the reverse strand, counting down.
AGCTTGATAATCTCTAGTTTACCTTCTGTGGATTTTAATAGTTTGCTTGGTTTTAGCTTCCATCTAGATAACTGGGAATACAAGTTGCTAGTCTTCTTCAAGCTGCCCACTTGAAAGCACCCTCACCAGTGTTTCAGCAGACCTCATATGTTCCATAAAGAGTGTGTGTAGCTGCCATTGTTGGTGTCCACCCAAAACTTTTCCTCTCCTTATTTGCTGGAAGAGCCCTAACTTTGTTCAGGTGCTAAGTCTTGAATAGTCTAAGCTTAGTGGTTCTCAAACCAACAACATTAGCACCACCTGGAAGCTTGTAAGAAATGTGAATTCTTAGGTTCCTCCCCAGACCTGAATCAGAAACTTTGCTCTAAGCTAATGGTGGCAGTTCATTCTCCTTGCCACTGACCAGTGGACAGTTAATATTGGGGTGCAGGTCTAGCCAATGAAACATGATGGGACATACCCTGGCTTGGAGGGTGAAGGAAGGCACTCCAGAAAAGGTCCTCATTATCTTTGGGACTGCATCTCCATGAAAATACGTGATAATGGGATCTGATGCAACCTTCGTGCAACCAGAGGAGCATCCAACATGCTAGGGATGATAAAAAGATGGAAGGAACTGGAATCTTGGTGCCACTGAATTAATTAGTCATCCTGGCACCACCCTTTTCCAGCATTCTTGTAGGTGATAAATTCTGTGTTAATGAGGTTCCTGGCAGAGAGTCATCCCAGCTGTGGAACAGAAGTTCTGCTCTATTACCCCCAGTGTTGTCCTTGCTTTGCCACAGTTCTCAGGAGGCTCCTGCTTCTTCGGGGATCAGAGACACCTTAATCTCTGGTCCCCTGCTAGTCTGTTCTGCAGAAGACCCCCTTTGGCTCTGCAAGTAGCCCTGTCTCTTACCTTATTGATTCTTCCACTGTGTACAGTTCACATATCAGGGTTCTCCTCATTTGTACTCTCCACAGTCAGCTGGGTGTTAGTGCTCCAGGTTCAAAAGAAGGATATTTAAAAGTTCAGATTTGTTGTCTGGGCCCCACTGTCTCAGTCTTGGAGCTTCCGTGGATCAGTCTCTGCTCACACCACTGCATAGGCAGGGCCTCCCTAGAACAGGCTTAAGACTATGTCAGCTAACTCAACTCTGAAACCTAGAACAATGATACAGTCGTTCGCAAAGTGGCCCCTTTGCAGATCTGTATGAGTTATGAGGGGCCCATGAGACTTGAAGGACTATTTAAGTCCTTCCAAACCCATCACAGGTTCTTAGTATATTTTAAGAGGGCGGGTATCAAAGCAAGAGGCCTCTGTGTCCAACTTAACATTACAAGAAAAACCCTTCCCAAAGTGAATCCACTTCTTCCTATCCAAGTAATTAAAGTGATCCCTTATATCCTACAAATACCATCTAATATCATGGCTCTTATTACCTTATGTCTGCCTCAACACACTCAGGTACATGAGCAACTCCTCATGGAAGAATTCGATTTTTATTGTCCCTTGCCAACTAAAATCCTTTGGGCTTATTTTATTTGTTTGCTTGTGAGGACATGCACAAGGGTGGAGAGGGAGAGGCAGAGGGAAAGGGAGATGCAGACTCCCTGCTGAGTAGGGAATCTGCCATGGGGCTTGATCCCAGAACCTTTGAGATCACAACCTGAGCCGAAGGCAGATGCTTAACTGACTGAGCCACCCAGGCGCCCCCCTTTTGGCTCATTTTAAAACTTCGTTTCTCCCCTTCCCTAGATAAGAATCACTAATTTAGGAGCACCTGGATGGCTCAGTCAGTAGAACACGTGACTCGATCTCAGAGTCCTGAGTTTGAGCCCCATGCTGGGCATAGAACCTACTTAAAAAAAAAAAAAAAATCACTGATGTATTAGTTGCTTTTTGTTTAGATATTGGTTTTTCTATCTAGTTCAGGTTCTCCAAATTGGAGGGGGCTTATTTGGCTATTCTCAGAAAGCAAGATCAACTGGCACATAGTAGACATCTAGTAAATATTTACTGAATAAGTGTGGTTGAAGATGTGTATGTCTAAGCAAGGGCTGGGAAATTCAAGTGCTTAAGAATGTCAGACAAATGGGGGCATCGGTATGCCTCAGTCGGTCAAGTGTCTGCCTTCCGCTCAGGTCATGATCCTGGAGTTCTGGGATCAAGCCCCGCGTCGGGCTCCCTGCTGAGCAGGGAGTCTGCTTCTCCCTCTGCCCCTCACCCCGCTCATGCTCGCTCTAGCTCGTGCTCTCTTGCTCTCTCTTGCACTCTCTCAAATTTTAAAAATTGTCAGACAAGTGATGTAAATGAATGGAGCTGGCTGGCTGCTGGAAAAATAGGGAGTGACTTTGAGAGCCCACGAGAGGCAGGTTGCTTCTCTGCTTTCAGCTCGCCCGCTGTTGCTGTGTAAGAATTGGGGCTCAGTGATGTCAGAGCGACTCATTTTCCAAAAGGACTCAATTGTCCTGTAAAATCTTACTTTTAAATCTTGGGTCAGCATTCCATAGACCATCAGTTTGTAAGCTCTGGCTTTTTCAGGCTTTACTAAATTAAGTATGTTCTGGCCCATACCATGGGATGAAGGGTCTGTCATAAGGCAGAGATTCTTGTAAGTGAAAAAGAATTCTAGTGGATAAGCAAATAACAACATATGGAAGAATGAGTAGTATACGCCTGTGATGTAAGGTACCATCGTCGATCCTCATCATTAGCAGATTCATTATTTGTGAATTCTACTAGCTGAAATTTCTTTGTAAATCGAGAATCAATACCTGTGACACAGTGGTTCAGTATTCACTACTTCAGTGTTTGCAGCAACTTTATAAAACATAACGACTGTGAATAACTGAAGAATCAACTGTAATTCTATTTACAGGAGGAAAAGAAATTCCATTAGTTCCCTCTACATTTAATGAATTCTTTTTCCTTTTCCCTGAATCATCACTAACCTGCTGTTTTTGAGACTGAGGTTAGAGACCACCTTTTAGGTGTAACTAATGCCGTCTTGGTCTATTTTATGAACTTTAAAAACAACCAAAGCAATACTGATTCACCAGAGAATTCCAGTTCACAAGGGTGCGGAGTGATATGGAAAGCTCTTAGGTCCCTCCCCCCCACACCTCTCCCTCTCTCTCCGCTCCCCCCATTCACGTGCACACACGCAATTGAAATACTTTTAAGGAACACATGAAGTACAGGGGAAAGAGGTTTGAGGTTAAATAGTTCTAATGTGAACTAAAATTTTTGTTAAATTCCAGTTTGTTTCACGATCGGATCTTCTCCCAAGAACCCCGGAATTTACTAGATAATATTTCACTGTTGGGCGCCTGGGTGGCTCAGTTGGTTAAGCGACTGCCTTCGGCTCAGGTCATGATCCCGGAGTCCTGGGATCGAGTCCCACATCGGGCTCCCAGCTCAGCGGGGAGCCTGCTTCTCCCTCTGACCTTCTCCCCTCTCATGCTGTTTCTCTCTCTCTCTCTCTCTCTCTCAAATAAAGTTTAAAAAAAAAAAATATTTCACTGTTATCTTGAATAAGTCAATAAATCAAGTCCATCATGTTTCAGATTTAATAGCTGCCTTATTAACCAAAATTGAGTATTAATAATAAAGTCAACATATTTACTACCCTTTTCAGTGGGATGGTTTTCATTATTCATTACTCAATTACTTTTGCAGTAAAAAGAAATGAGTTATGATTTGTTTTGGATGAGCATGTTATTAAATTGATGACTTGTTTCAAATGTTTTAACCTAAGTGTTGTAGTTGAAAAACATTAGTAAAACTTTGCACTTTACCTTATCCAGAATAATAAACCTGTTCTAATCAAAACATTAAAACTCACTCCATTTTAAATTACTCTACAATAATAACATATTGTTACGTGATACCTGGTATATGAAATTTTTTAAAAAGTTGTAGTGATCAAATTATGCACCTCAATTAATTAGGCAATAACCCATGAAAGATCTATTGTTACCACTGGGTGAAAACTAGTTTGCTATTTAATGACCCAAGCTGAAGTCAGGCTGAGCTAAGCTGAAAGAAGGCACTCGTTAACCACAGGAAGGATGAATTTTGGAATTATAATTACCATATTAAATGGAATTTGGTGGTTTATTACAACCCCCTTTTGAAATGTAGCATTATGAAGAATTCCTGCCTTCAGCAAGGCGGGAAGCTTGATATCCTCCCCAGTTTATTTTATAATTACTCAATAAAATCCAGACGAAATTAGTTGTTACCAGTAATTAATGACCAGTTTAATAAAAAAGAAGGGAGTCTAGCAGATGGTGATTATTTTTTTAATAGGGCCTGCTTGAAGGGATCATCCTGATAGTAAACTCTTAACAGTAATTTGTAGCTAAAATGGCTGGCGGTTGCCATCTTATTGGTTACTGAGACTGAATCTAATCCTTAAGAGCTGGGGCTCATTTCTTCATCAGCTAAAATTCTTTACTTAAAGAAAATGGTGCTCTGGTTACTACTACAAATAAAATGTGTTCCATTAGCACACCAGAGGGGGAGATTCTAAAAGACAGAGGAGCCCTACGCATGTCTTGGGAAATTCAGAGGCTCGTTTTCTGTGGGAACGTTGAGCATGAGGTGGAGTCATGGTTGAACAGACATATAAGACACTAAAAGAACCCTCTGTGAAAATAAAGTTCGTATCATCTAGTCCTTTTTAAGAAGTGGTTCATCTGTCCGGGGGACTGAGTAAGAATGGCGAGGTCAGCGTTGGCCATACGCCCCTCCTATCCTTGGCTGGTGAGCAGAATTTTCCATTTTTAGCAAGAGATGTGAGGGCTGCTTTCTGGCAGTCATGCTGAACGCGTGAGAGTCAGAAATGCAGTCTGGAAACAAAAGGTACACAGAATTCCTACAGACATAAACAGGAGCTGTGGGTGACGCGCACACACCATTCTCACTATCCAGGACCACAGCCCAGCTGTACACAGCGCCCTCCTGCTTTTTTAAGCCTCACCCTGTTGCTGACATTCTCCCCACAGGCTGCTTCAGAATCGTCTGTGCCCCCCTCAGGCTCCCTGTTCCAGCTAGCTGACAGCCTTGGAGCGCAGGCACCGTCTCCCTCCTTGTCCGTGTCTCCCTCGGCCCGTGTACCTCCACAGATATCCGTTCAGTGGAATCACAGCACATGCAGTCCTGCGCTCAGTGACTGCAAATGTGGCGAGCAGTCCCTTACGTCTGTTCAGAACGTTCCAGTTTGCAGGGATTTTCAGGAACATTCAATCCACACCAGTTTGTTTTAGCCCCGTTCCTGCTTCTGATTTTGCCTTACTTCTTCTGCCCTTATCATTCTTTCTTTTTTAGTGGACTTCATGTATCCTGGAAAGCCACTTTTAATTCTTCCGGAACTGGTAGTAATAAACGAGTAAATAAAACTCCCATTTTACAGATAAGAAAAGTGAGGCCCAGAGAGGTTTAAAATTTGAACACAGGCTTCTAATGAGCCTGTGGTAGAGCTGGATACATGTCTTGCAGTTCCCACCTTTGTTTTTCTGTTTACCACAGCCCCTGCTAAGTAGCAACCTTAACGAGCATGAATCAGAGAAATTAAGCTTCGGTCATAGTAAAAGCGGTGTAGGTCAGAAAGAGGAATGAGGCATCTGGAAGGTTTCCCACAGATGGGCTGGAATTCCTTCATCTGGAAATTTCAGTCAGGCAAGAGACGGAGGGATTTGAACTGAGTTCTGACCCAGCCTGAAAGAGAGCAAATTGTTTCCATCCTTAGCAGTAAGTGTGCTGACCGCCCACCGCCCCACGGCCTGAGGGCCTCCCCAAGGCTGCCTAGGCCTGGCCCACCAAGCTCTCTTCAAAAGGGGGTTGGGGGGGGGTCTCCACCTTCTCTGCCTCCTCTGCCCACCCTTAGAAAGGTCACCTTTTCCTCACCTCTCCTACTTGTCCAAACAGTATGGCCTCCTCCTAGTGTTTCCTTTGTTGATAATGCATTGCATTGTTGTGGTGGAAATTTTAACATAAAAAAGATCAGAAAAAGTCAATTTGGTTACTGGAAAAAAAAATCATAAACTCTTCTGTAATGACCTCCCTTTGGTCCCATTAGGCCTGATGAAGCACATTCTCAGGGACCCTCAGGAGGTGAATTAACTCTTTCAAAGGCACTAGGGTTCCATTTGGTAAATTACCCACTAAATGGCTCCCAGGTATCCTAAAAGATATAATGTCTCCTTGCAAATTCCTCATGTTCTCCCAGGGAGTGATGCCGACACAGAGAAAATGTGGTTAATTGCACAAATGGGGCAAAAGCCGGCTGTATGTAAATTCAGCAGACTATGTGCTATAATCAGGAGTAAGGGGGGGGTGGATGGGAACTTAATTTTGGCATCCTCCAGTCTTTCCCCAGTATGAATAGGCAATGCCCGTCTTCTCTTTGCACGCTTCACACATTTTAACTCCCAGAATTCCTCTCTCCAGTTCTGCATTGTGCATTTGAGGGCCACGTGCATTGCGAGTACTCACCAAAGCCGTGTTGTAAATTATATAGGAAAAAGTTGGAAATGTTTTAATGGGCTTTTCAGAACTCTGAATTTCAAGGTTTTTGTTTTAGCTCTAACCTAAATGTTAGCAGGCTCATTTATCACCTTGCTTGCTAATACCTTTCTCGCTACCCCTCCTTCCTCCCTCTGCATTGCCCACCTCCATTGACGGGGTTGGCGACAAATTCCCTTTTGAAGTCAGTGGGAGTTCCAGACTCTACTATTCTGTAGGATGAAAAGTATGGGGTAAACTGGCCCAAGATTTTTCTCACCCTCTCCAAGGGAAAACAGAGTTTGGTCTCAGATCTTACCAAACAAAAATTCCTTACTGCAGAGGTTTCATGAGTGGTCTTTTCACTCCCAATAAGGAAAAGGATTAGGCTTTTTCTCCGAGTGACTTTGGTTACACAGTAAGAAATACAGGATCAGGCAAACAATCATGGAACACTACATCAAAAACTAATGATGTATGGTGATTAACATAACGATAAAAAATATAAAAATAAAAACTGGAAAAATTAAAAAAAAAAAAAAAGAAATACGGGATCAGATAACTTCATGAAGAATCCCCCAGGCAACCGAAAAGGGGGGTTTAAGCAAAAACCATCATAAAGTACCCTTCACTGCAGGGACCCGTGTCAGAGTTTTTATTTCAGCAAGTTTTAGGGCTCTCCTTATTTAAGGAGGTTTGGGTACATTTTGAAATTGAATTTAAACCACTTCCTGCACATTGCATCAAAGCCATGTGATGCTGCGTCCCTTGCCAATGTGCTAGTGAATATAGTGTTCCCGGGTCTGAGCTAGAAGGTGTGAATACCGTGCCTTTCAAAGGGAGGCCATTTTTGCACAAAACGATAGAATGAATAAACAAATGTACTTTTTCATTAAAAAAAGGCAGATCTTCAGTCGCAATATATTTGTTCCCCAAATTTCATCTAAAAATGTAAGAGGAGAAATTATCAAGGCTGAAAAAAGTATAAGAACTCTCTTTCTCAGTAACTCTGGGGGCTCCTCTTCCCCCTCCTGTCTAAAATGTGGGCATTTCTCCCAAGCTTCTCTTCTCGACCTTGGTTCCCTCCTCTCCCTACATGCTCTTCTGCTTCCCTCCTCTGAGTGGATGACTCCTAATCTAGATTGCTGAGCTGTTTGTCTACACCCTTTGGATGTCCCGCCGCCATTTCCGATCTAGCATATGTCCACAACTGAACTGCATCCATGTAGCAGCACTGTCCAGTAGAACTGAGCGATGAGGAGAACGCTCTCTGTGCTCTCCAGTACGGTAGCCGCTAGCTGCATGTGGCTATGCAGATTTAAATCAAATTTAAAGGGGCATCTGGATGGCTCAGTCCGTAAGTGGCTGCTTTGGGCCCAGGTCATGATCTTAGGGTCCTGCTCTGGAGTCTGCCTGCCCTTCTTCCCCTCCCTACCCTTCTGTCTCCTCCACTGCTTGTGCTCTCCTTCAAATAAATAATTTTAAAAATTAAGTTAAATTAGAAATACAGTTGCTCTACTCCACTAGCCACATTTCAAATGTTCAGTAGCCCCACTTGGCTGATGGCTGTTGGATTGAACATCATATCTTTAATTTTTTTGTATCTTTCCTATGTTAGCTGTGGGTCCTTGGGCAAACTACCTAATGTCTCAGAGGCTCAACTTTGTCATCTGTAAAATGGAACTGATGGGGTGTCTGGATGATTCAGTCAATAGAGCATGTGACTCTTGATCTTGGTATCGTGAGTTCAAGCCCCACGTTGGGTGTAGAGATTGCTTAGGAAAGGAAGGAAGGGAAGGAGGAGAGAGGAAGAGAAGAGAAGAGGGTACTAATAATAACCCCTAACAAGTTTGTAATGAGGATTCAAGAAGGTAATAGTTACAGGGCATCTAGCATAGTACACACTATAAAGGCTTTTTGTGAATTGTAGATCCTTTTCTCCTTACCTCCTTCTCTGATATGAATTTCCATATATCCATCTAGAGCTTAGATAATGTGAACACTCTCTAGGGCCATTTTAAGAGTGGGTCAGTTTACATACTGCAGGAAACACCTTAAAAAAACAAAAAAGCAAACACCATGGGTTTAAGGTGAAGGCCTTGGTTACTGGAAAAGTTCTGAGCGATTCTGTGCAGTAGAGTTATTATGAGTGCTCTGCAGAACCTAACGAGATTCTCCTAGGTTGCTTGGAATATTTTAGGGCATTGGCTTTGTTTTCCAGGGTGTAATGACAGGAGAAAAATCCCCATGAGACTAGTAATCTGTAGGAGGGCTAAGAGGTGTCTCCTTAATGAAAATGCCCATTGCTTCAGTACACACTGTATGGGGGGGGGGCAGCTTGGTTGGCGTGTGTGAACCTGACCAAGAGGCTCCCTGAGCATCAGAAATGGCCTGGGTGTTGGGTGCAGGGGTGTCCAGGGCCTTCTGGGAGAGCAGGGCCCTCAGCACCTCAACAGGAAGCCCTCTGGCGTGGACCAGACCTGCACAATCAACAAGTTTAAAAAAGGGGTTTGCATGGTTTATATCTTGGCTGCAATCCATTAAAGCTTTAATTACACTAATTAGGGATTTGGGATAATCAGGTTGGCCTGCTTGAAATGGGGGCCTGTACTCTTTGTGAAGAAAAGGTTTGTGAAATAAACCAGCAGGATAGACAGGATTGTGGGGGCACACGTATTTCTGGGAACCAGCTGATGCTAAGGACTAATGCCTGCTTTTGGCATGCAAATGAAGGCTGTTCAATGAAAGTCAGCAGAAGGGCTGGAGGCCCCCCTCCAAGAAACACTTCATTAGCCGGTAAAAACAGTGACATTCTTGAAAATTTTAAACAACAAATACACCTGAATTTTTTTCCCCCAAATAACCTGTAAATTCCCCGTTTGGGGTGGGACTTGTGAAGGAAAGGTGCCTAGGGGATCTTGTAAAATACAAATTCATTTCAAAGCAGTCCTGAATAGTAGTTTTGTGTTATTCTTCCCCCTACACACAATCTAAGGGACACTAGAAATGCCCTTATAATAGTCAAAGCACACCATCTGACACTATATGATGGGGGTCCCCATGGCTGAAGGAGTTAGGAACCATTGGCTCAGACCTTCCAAATTAACAAACCTTCCTTATGTCATTCAATAACATGTGCTCTGTATAATAGTGCTCAAACTTTGCAAGCAAAATAGTTTAGGGGTGGGTGAGTGACAGAGAGAGAGAGACCGACCGACCCTGCAGTTATGCTGCTAACCATCTTATTCGATTTTGAATTTTCATTAGGTATTTCCCAGGAACTATGTTGAAAATTTTCTTTTTTTTTTTCCTTCTGTTTTCTTCCATTTTTTTTAATCCCTATATATTTTTCAAGTGATTATGTGAACACAGGAAGGGATATACATGAATGATCAATAATCATGGCCTGAAAACAGGGAGAAAGCTTAAACAAGATGGCAAAATATTAATAACAAGACAATTCATCATACTAATTTCTAGTTTTGCATGCTTTTGAAATGATCTCTAATAAAAAGTATAAATTATCACCATCATCAACCCCCCATCTTCTCCAGCTGCAATGTTTACATACAGCTTATGGTTTACCTAGTATCTTGCACATTCACAAACTCATTGAGTTTGCTCAAGCAGGAAGACATGGAAGTTCATATCTTTGATTTTTTAAAAAAAAATAATTCAGCCCTCTGATGCGTGTGCTAATTTGAAGAACCAAATACCTAAACACGTTTATCGAGTGCCGCCTCCTGAAAAACAGGGAAAATCAAACTCTAGTCCAGAAGGAGCTTAACTGAGCTCTTGGAACAAAAGGAAAACAAATCACTTTGAAAAAAATCAGCCCCCAAGGCCCACAAAACTTGAGGTCTATAAGCATATGATGCCCACAGATGTATACATTGTGAAGGACAGCCCACGTATAGAACTGACTTTGCCCCCCAAATCATTTCACTGCCTAAACGGATTAATCCTTTTAAGAAAAATTTCTGTTGACTCCACTCTGTCCCCAAACAATGCTAATCCACTGACTGCTGCTCTGTATATAAGTGAGTCACATATGTACAAAAATAAATTTCAGTGAGCAGTTGGCCTTATAACTGCATTCATGAATACATGCAGTTATCTGCATGTGTGCTTAACATGCTTGCCTAACTTTGGAGACCGCTCTTGTCTTGGACAGAGCTTTCTCTCTCAAATATATTTTAAGTTTTAATGAAGTAATTTCTACACCCGGCATGGGCTCAGACTTACCACCCTGAGATCAAGAGTCACATGCTCTTCCAACTGAGCGAGCCAGGCACCCCTCTCTCAGGTATGTTTATTGTCTGCCGTCTTTGCTCCCTGATTCTCTGAGAATGGATACAGTATAGTCCAAATGAATTAGGATATGCCTACACTGGGATATTAGTAGAAATACCAATGTTTTAGGGGAATATGTGTAAATCAGAAATGGCATACACCTTCATTTTATGCATTAACCTTAATCAGTGGCTAGTGGCCATGTCAGGCCTAGTGATGAAGAAGCTAAAGTGGAATGCAAAAGCAGCACAAACAAGAGTGTTCTGATCAATTAGTGATGCCTCTCATGGGCAGAGTGGGTTGTAAATGGCCCCAGAGGAATGGTACATGCTACCCCTGGCATAAACAAATCCTGCCTATTTGAGATCTCCTCTGACATTGAGAGTCCTCTACCATCTCCCTGACGTCTCCTCCCCTTTCTCAACCCAGCATTTCATTAACCTGAGCTCTCTAGTGCACCCCATCCCCTGGTGCTGGATTCATTTGGAGTCACTTGTTCTCAGCTAAATGTCAGCCCTCACCTGGTAGAAGAGCTCACCTAAGTAGAAGATTGTGGCAGCATCAGAGAAGGACTTCTCCTTAGAAATGGAGACTTTTGATCCTAGACTTAATATATCTAAGACCATCTATGGACTGCATCCCCCCACCCCCACCCCCTGCAAGATGTTCTCTTATGTAGGGATTATCCAGTCAAATGAGTGTTAGATTCAGGAACAGTTTCTCATAGTTCCTGGGTGAGAGTCAGGTGCATAGGGCTTACATCCATGGAAATACCAAGACTCAGTGGCCTCCTGATACGTGTCGAGTACTATGTTGGGCCAACTCCTTTCCATCTGTTTATCTAATGAGATCTTGACAGTAACCCAGATGAGGTAGGTGTTTTAAAGTTACCTCTGTTTTATGAATTAGGATCCCATGGCTAGAGAGGGTAAGTACTTTGCTCAAGTTTGAATTCCTAGCAAACCAGATTAGGAGTTTGCCTCCAGAGCCTAGACTTTCAACTGCTAGGCTGTGTGAACAGCCGTTAGTGATACTGGAACTAAAACTCCAGAGACCCTATATCCAGTTTTTTTCTTTAGTCTTTAAACCTCTCCCTGCTTATGGGGAGAGTTACGTATCATCTCATTAGCACTTTACATGGAAACCTCAAATAACTCATTTAATTCACTACCAGAGGACGCAAAACAAAAAAACTCAAACTATTTGTAGTTTTGTGACACAAAACCTCATAAAATGCAACTTCTTTGTTTTGTTCATTGGTTTTGACACAGATGTCAAATTAGCAATGAAAACCATGTGTAAGAAACAGCCACAGTTATTCTCAATTCGATGAAAGTGGAAAAGGAACGGAAAGGGTGATGGAGAGATGCTGCCAAGAGAGGGATGTTCCAGTTGGCCTCCAAACCAAAGATTTGTGCATGTAGTTTTCAGAAGTGGTTTTTATTCTTGGCATTGATTATGAAAACGACCATGGTTTACTCTATTCAGACTAAAGTAAATCAAAATTAATTGCTTCACTGATAATTTATGCTGACCTGTGGCTTAAAATAGTGGTTGCTGGAACCAGAGCTAGAGTTCTCATTAAGATAGATTGACTTTATTACTCCTTAGTTGTTAGAAAATACCCAATATTTATTGGGAATATACGGGGTAATGGTATGCAGGAATGGGATTTTGTGCATTATTGCAGTTATTCGGCTTTCGTACATGAATTTCATTTGAGTGCTAAAATTCCAGAAGAGATTATTGGCTTAAAAAAAAAAAAAGTCATTTCTAAGTACTAATCACAGAACAGCTGCTAGTCTTTGAATGATGCTGTTCATCAGGATGTTTTCACTGGTGTACAGTCCAAGCTGCCAAGGATGTGCAGGGCCAGGGAGCAGGGGGCCTCCAGCATCCCATGGCCCCCCTGTGTGCCCTGCCGCAGGAGGACACTCAGCTCTTTCCACCTTGCTCCCAGCTCTGGGTTTGGGTACTCATATTTGGCTTCTTTCATTTCATTCAGCATATTGCAAATGATTCCTCCCACATGTAGGAGTTCCATTTGGTCAACATTCCTTGAAACAGAATTTTTAGCAATGGCAGTGATAGACAATAAAGGTAGATATTATTAATAGCTTGTATCTAGAGAATAATTATAAACAATATACTATAAACAATACAGTGTACAGATGATGTAATTATAAAATAATGATAAAATTACATTTAATATTGTAGCTTCTTGGCATCTCAAAAAAATTTTTTGTAAGATTTTATTTATTTGTCAGAGCACAAGCAGGGGGAGTGGTAGGCAGAGGGAGAGGGAGAAGCAGGCTCCCTGCTGAGCAAGGAGCCCAGTGTGGGACTGATCCCAGGCCCCTGGGATAATGACCTGAGCTGAAGGCAGACGCTTAACCGACTGAGCCACTCAGGCATCCCTGCATCTCAAAAATTTTTAAGTAAATTTTTTCCTGTGTTTATTTTTAACACAATCGCAGAATAAAGAGCAGTCTTTCCCAAGAAAGGATTTTATTTAAGATTATGTCCTATTTTATGTTAAAATAGCTTTTTCTTTTCAACGAGAGGCTGGTGATGGTAGATGGTAGGTAGATAAAGTAATATAAAAATTGGCACTTAGTAATATAAAAGTTGGCAAACCGATGTTAGTTATTAAACAAATATTTTCTAAAGGCTTAGAATATCCAGGCTAGATGCCATGGAAAATATAAATTAACTGTAGCTGCCTTAAGGGAAAAAAAAAAAGGAAATAGGATTGTTAAGATTTGTTTTTTTATTTATAAGTAAGCAATCTCTACACCCAGTTGGGGCTCAAACTCACGACCCTGAGATCAAGAGTCTCGTGCTTTTCCAGCTGAGCCAGCAGGTACCCCGAGGGTAGATATTTTTAAAAATCACCTCTTGGCTTTTTGGTTTTTTTCCTCTTACCCTCCTTTTTCTTCTTGCTGTCCCCAAAAATAAAGTGAAAATGTATAAGAAAAATGAGCTACAAAATCTGATAGGAAATCGGCTTGCTCTCAGTGTTAATTTATTTTGTGCAGATTAGACCAGAACACCTCAGAGTCCAGGAACAATATTCTGTATGTGTCAGATAAAGAAAAGGGGAAAAGAGAGAGAAAAGTCTTACTTAATGCAATAAATCTGTCAACTTGGTTTGGTACCCAAGAACAAAATCTGATTCATTGGCTGTGTACTTCACAAATTATGCCCACAACCCATGTGAGTATCAGATGAAAATCACACGCAAGAAAACCCTCACTCACAAGTTAAATGCCACACTGATCTAATCAGATGGTGTGGGTTTTTGCCTGGTGCTGCTTTTAGTTTTATTATTTAGCATTAAATTTTTAATAGCAGCATGTTAAAAGAGGCTCAGTTTTGGTGACATTGCAAAAATTTTTATGAAGCTTCAAAATCTACCCCATTGACCTCAGATTGTGAAGTCAAAAATAGCTCTGGGATGAGAAGTGAAATGTATGCTTATTGGAAACATGATTAGAAACCTTCTGAAATTAGCATTACTCGGGAGTCTAAATTTTGTCTACTTTTGTCTACTGAGAAGAACATTTATTAAGTTCCCAGTGATCACCAGAAAAGCCTCCTCTGTTAATAAAAGGGCGTGGACAAGCAATTACTCCATTTGTTGCTTACAGGTTATGTTTCACTGACCAGCTGTTTTAACGAAATACTCCTTCAACTGCACTGCGGCTTTAAGTTGCTGCTAAAATGTGAAGGTTTGCCTGATGAATTGATTAGCAGATGCGTGTTCTGAAAACCATCATTACAAGGCAACCAAGAGAAGCAGATCTTCTGACATGCGGGCCACACGTGATCGCATGCTGAAATGTACCCATTATTCCCATGGTCACATCCCACTGTCTATATTCGAATGTCCTGTGGGTGGTTTTACTTCCTCACTGGCTTTCTGTCCATCTTTGTCCTGGATTGCATGTAGTAGTAGTCCTGTGGGTGGTTTTACTTCCTCACTGGCTTTCTGTCCATCTTTGTCCTGGATTGCATGTAGTAGTAGTCAGACAAAACAAAAATCAGTAATGGACAGTTTGGACTCTGCACTGGAAAATCGATTGTGTCCTTGTCAGGTCAGAAATCCCGGTTGTCTGGAGCCGTGAGTTACCAGATTTGGGAGTGCTTGGAACCTCATGGTCTACCTGCCAGCCCCCTGCAGCTTTCCTCAAAGGCTTTCTGGGTTTCACAAATTTGTTTTCACTGAGAAATGGCAGTGCCCAAAGGGCCATTGGAAAAGCGGAACAGAGCTTTGGACTTCCAATGAAGTAGCTGGATGCGCCGCTTTGTACAGAGGGTCTGGTTGTGGACCAGACAGGGTCCTGTGCAACTTTAGGAATCTCCCAAGGCGAGGGCAGGCTTAAACTTCATCGAAAGATGTCTTTTTGTCAGCTAGCTGTGTGGATGGTCTCCTGTCATTTGCCCTGTTAGAGACCTTCTACAGTTTGGTTCTTCTCAGAGAAGTAAAGAGGAAATGTGGGGATTTATAGATCGCACCCTTTTCCCCAAGCATGTTGTCCCTCAGGAGAGGGACCTTCTGTTTGTATTCTAGCTACTAAAAGTACCTTCTCAAATGTTCTGTGATTGCAGCACTAGGGTAATAAATATGCTCAGAATCAGTAAGGGTGCCTTTTTGCTTTCAGAATCAGCAGAATTAATGATGGCAGGTGCTTATCCTCTTATTCAGTAATTCAGCTCAGAAATAACCAATTGCTGATGTAATGTCAGAGATGAAAGATTTGTGAATTAGGATTTCCAGAACAAATCTCATTCGTATTCATTATGTACCAGCAACCTAACATTTATCAAGGTCAAATTGCCAGGCCCTGTTCCAGGTGCTTTACATGTATTAACTCACTTAATCCTCACGACTCTGTAGGACAAGACCTTTACTAACATGTCACTCTTTACTGAGAGAGAACTTAAGGCACAGAGAGGTAACTGGCCCAGGGTCACACAGCTGGAGAGCATAGGGCAGAGATTACAATCTAAATGGTCTACCTCCAAAGCCCACCACCCTCTTAACTGCTACACTAATATTTTCAAACTCAGGCTCTGACCCGTTAGGAGGTCAAGAAATCAGTGGCCAGGATATTTTGTTAAAATGAAATAGAATAGAAAGATATCAGAGTATATCACATGTAGGAAGGATTGTTTCATGAAATTTTTGTTTCAGACAAATTACATAAAAATTCTTCGCATCCAGATATGTTTTATAATTTTTCTGACTTCAGAAATTTTTCATACTTTTTCTGATTTCAGAAAGGTAATATGGTGCAAATGCCACATATTACATAACGCTCCTTGCAGGGTCTGGGGCAGCCCTTGGAATCAACCACATTAATATTTGTGCAGTGAGGCATGTGAATATTTACACTAAATACAATAAATAGTGTAAATAGCCTTTAAGCAGTTCAATTCAGGGTTTGTCTCCCAATGAATTCTGCTGCCAAAGTTATAAAGTTTTCCAGTTTTCGGAGCTTTGGAAATTTCAAAATTGCAGATTGCAGACCTAATTATACATATGTGTACAGGCTCCCAATATGACATTCGCTTCTTACAACGGGTTGAGGTTAAAAATAAAAGTTCACTGCACGATGCTGTTGCTGAAATCAGTGACTGTTGGAGCTGGGAAGGAACTTAGGGGTGATATATTACATATATCCATAAAGCCAGAATGCTTCCATTTTATTTTTAATTTTTTTTAACGTATAATGTATTATTTGTTTCAGGGGTACAGGCCTATGATTCATCAGTCTTAGACAATTCACAGTGCTCATCATAGTACAGAATGCTTCCATTTTAACAAGTAGACAAACCAAGGCCAGAACAGAGAGCATTGGGACTTCTGGAGGCCACTGGCTTCTTTGCCCCAGAACAAGCCTCCTGATGCACAGCTCAGGCCTCTGGACCACACGCCCTCTCCAGAGTCTTATAATAACAAAACCACACCATGCATCTCGTAGTATAGATTCTTTTCAAGTTTCTCCAAGAGAGACCCAAGTTTTGAGTGGTCACTTCCATGCCTGGGTTCTCCAGAGCCAGGGAAAGCCATGTGGTTTTCTCCCCAGCAGGACACTTAGGCCCAGGTGTTTGGCCATAGAGTAGGTGGCAGTGGGGTTTCTGCCCAGGTTCCAGTGAAATCTGTAAATTTCCTGAGTTTGTGGTTGAAACTGGTCTCCCTGGACCAGCAGTTTGACATTTTCCCCCTGTGGTGTTATATTCATGTTTCCACATTCACCATGTCAGACTGAATGAACATTGTGGTCTAACGATTTAAAAGATTTATAATGGAGTCTTGAAAATTTACTTAAGGAATATGTACTTCCCCTAGCAATAACAAATATTACTACAAATGACCATATTAAATTAAAGTAACGTGGGCATTTCTGATTTGTAGGAAAGTTAGTTAATCCTATGGCAGTTTCAGTTTCAAAATGAAAACATGGCTCTGCTTGGCCACAGATTTCCAGGCTGTTAGTCAACAGTGAATGAACTCTCAGGTGACTTTTTTTTCCTTAAGAAATACCCAGTTTTCACTCTGTGTAGAAAGGCAATACTTGAAGGAAAATACCCTGAAAAATCAACCATACTTGTATCTGGCAACTTCAGAACTTATGGTAATATTTTTTTTTCTTAAACTGGTGAGTTTATAGACTGTCATTTTATTCTTTAAGCGGCTCATGTCAATACATACACTCATTTGTGTGGGTGTGCGTACACGTATATTCCACAATTTGAAAAAACGTTTTTAAACGCAAGCCACAAACCCATAAAAATGTTTACATAAGTGTATTTCAATGAGATGTATTTTAATAATTTTTAAAAGGAAAGGAAGACTTTATTATATATTCTTTATCCCTTCCCTGATTGGCTCTGTTAGGGAGTAGGCAAGGAGTCTGGTTCAAGTGCTCTTTTCTACGTTAAAAAAAAAACAATAATAATAACTACAAGGTGTTCTGATAAATGTTGAATAACTGACTTTTGGAGAGAAAAAAAGCCCTGATCCATGGTGTAAATACTCCCACTGTGGAACAACTTCAGTCTACCAACGTGGTGTCATTGAACAGAGTTGGGAAGAGGTGTATAGTAGCATACCATTATATGATAATTACAGCAAAGAGATAGGATATTTAAAAATATACTTAATTATAAATTCACATAATTTAATTTTTAATAATGGGTGTTTAACAACTGGCTCGTAAGAATCCCTGAAAATTTAATGACCAGCTCTCACAAGCCAGTACAAACCCACAATAGCACGCTTCTACTACAAGATTACAACAGATCCCATTGCAAAGCAGAAAGAATTCGGGGAGGTGGGCACAGCCAGGCTTCCTCACGTCACAGCCCCGTGAGGCTACAAAGCCAGGGTCCCCCCAGGAGTCAGGCAGCCCCACCTAGCAGAGCTTGGCCGACGTGGAGAGAATGAGGCCTGCTGTCTCCCAACCCACCCCACTTCCAACATATAAACCCCCAGAGGGGTTCCCTCTACATTTCCCCACGCCCTGAGCTCTGGATCCTTGAGCCTTTTCAACCTTGAAGACCAGGACTCTGAGGCAAAAGCAAGAAAGCTCCGAGGTCTTTGACATGCCCACGGCAGCGCGGCAGAGCTGGGAGCTTTGGGTGCAGCTCTGAGGCTGAGGTTCACTCATGCCAGTTCTGCCCCCTCGCCAGCAAAGTGACCTTGCACAGGCCGCTCCACTTCATTTCCCAGTTAATGTGAGAAATGAGGAGTTTAGACTAGGTGCGCTTACCTGGATTTCTTCCAGCTCTGAAGTGCCCCCATGTTGGCTGCTATTACTGAGGGCTTCAGAAAAGATGACCCATCATGTCAAAATGCATCAAGAAAAATGCAGACCACAGGGTGATGTGGCTTCCCAAGCCTGACTTCCCTCTCAGCCGTGGGAATACGGGGGACATTTCCAATAGGGACGATGGAAGGATGGGGGCTGTGGTCCTTCAAGGATGTGTCACAGTGCAGCTGCCTTCAAGATGGGAAGTAGATTTACCTGCCTTTCTGGTCAAAGCTAAACCACTCGAGTCTCCCGCTCTTGGCTGTACTCAGGTCTTCCTCTGCCGCATCAGGTTCTTTATAAACTTGGCTCCCCAAGGGATGCCTTGCCATTGGGAATCTGCCCATCTTTTGACAAAGAGCTGTATTGGTGGAACATTGCTTTAAAACTTTGGGGTTTAGTAGGTCTCAAAAAATAGGTCAAGTCATGGTTGATAAGTGAAGGAGGAAGAGCCAGGCAGTATTGCCAGTGAGAAGCTGGTGAATTGTAACCACTGTTCCCGAGGTGTGTACACGTGTGTGTGTGTGTGTGTGTGTGTGTGTGTGTGTGTGTGTGTGTGTGTGTGGTCCCTGGGAATAAATCGTGCAGCTGTGTATGTTGGTATGGCAGGGTTGCCCTGATTTACAAGTTGAGCTGCGAGCAAGTTCACAACCAGCAATCCAAGAGAGGAGGAGGGAGGGTAGAGGGAGAGGAAGGTTGGCAGAAGTGCTTTATGAGTTTCATGTTTAATGCTTTTAACATGATGTCTCGTTCTCACTTCTAGAAAGCACTTAGCAGATATAAGCCTAAAATAGATTGTTGTCCATAGCTGACCAAACTCCTGTCAGGGTGAAGGTAGGGGATGTGTGGGCACATTGTTGTGGTTTCTTATGGTTGTTTTATATCTGAGCTGTAGGAGAGTATTTTACAATAAAAGGCATGAGCTATTTTTTTTTTAAGATTTTATTTATTTGACAGAGACACAGTGAGAGAGGGAACACAAGCAGGGGGAGTGGGAGAGGGAGAAGCAGGCTTCACATGGAGCAGGGAGCCCGATGCGGGGCTCAATCCCAGGACCCTGGGATCATGGCCTGAGCCAAAGGCAGATGCTTAACGACTGAGCCACCCAGGTGCCCCAAAAGGCATGAGCTATTGATACTGTTTCACTGGGGTGAGAAGACACAGAGAAGCCTGCCCCCCACCCCCACCCCACGCCTGTCTCCCTCCTCTCCTAACTCCCTCTTTTTTTCTTTTTTTAAATTTTATTTATTTGACAGAGAAAGACACAGCGAGAGAGGGAACGCAAGCAGAGGGAGTGAGGGAGGGAGAAGCAGGCTTCTGCCAAGCAGGGAGCCCAATGCGGGGCTTGATCCCAGGACCCCGGGATCATGACCCAAGCCGAAGGCAGACTCCCAACGACTGAGCCACCCAGGCGCCCCTCCTGCCTCCCTCTTTTGACAAGAGTTTCCACCTGACACTATATGTGCACCCTCTAGGCTGATTCCCAGTCAGCCAAGCCACGATCCATTCTGTAGATGAGGCACGACCCAGCAGCTTTCAGAGCTATGAACATGCAGTGCCTCCCCAATAAACTTAGAGTTAGGTAAGGTAGACAGGATATATAGATAAAACTGTGTTATAAAGTTTTATATAATAACAACTTCCATGTTCTGAGCCACTTCCTGTATGACAGGTACTACTATCTCATTTTTTTTTAAGATTTTATTTATTTGACAGAGAGCACAAGCAGGGGGAGTGGCAGGCGGAGGGGCAGGCGGAGGGAAAAGCAGGTTCCCCACTGAGCAAGGAGCCCGATGTGGGGCTGGATTCCAGGACCCTGGGATCATGACCCGAGCCAAAGGCAGACGCTTAACCAACTGAGCCACCCAAGCACTACTACTTCATTTAATCCTTAGAGCCATCCTCTGAAGTCAGCACTATCCTGTTCATCAATGGGTGATTTTCTTTGATCACGAACATTCAGGCTCACAAGATGACCAGAAGCCACGGTGGGCCCTGGGTCTCGTCAGAGGAATAGTGGGCAGAGCCACAGCTTGCCAGCAGGGTAGCATCATGCCTTCTGCCAAGTCCTCACTGGTGCAAGGTAGACAAGATGCCCCGCCGGCAAATGTGAGAGCTGCCTTGGTAGACGAGGGGTCAGAGGTCCTGTAACACTCCACGGGCATACCCCTCGGTTCCCCGCTTGGACGTACCTAGGTACAAGATCACCACTCAGGAAGCCCAGGCTCTGACTTCCTATCCAGTTTGTATAAATGGTTTCTTACTCTTCCCAGTCCAGAAGCGATTTACCAGTCAGGGTTCAGTGTGATCTTAAGGAGTGTTGACTGTTAGCATAGCTGACATACCATCTTAGCAGATTACCTGAGCTTAACCAAAGATCAAAATCTCCAGCACAAGGGGTAAAAGATGTATGTTGACCCTTTGCCTACAGTCATTAGTCCCATTTTACGGGGAGCAAAGGTGAGGTTTAGAGAGGTTTATCAAACTTGCCTCAGGTCACATAGTAACACAAGCAGGGCTGGAGTCCCGGTCTGCCTGGCTCCAAGTCCCATACTCTTCACTAAGGTGCAAGATGCACATTTTATGTTCTACTCCATAGAGTATCTGCTTTCTTTTACCATTTTAAAAAAACTGACTTGAGGGACGCCTGGCTGGCTTAATCAATAGAGCATGCAACTCCTGATTTCAGGGTTGTGAGTCAAACCCCACGTTGGGCATAGAGCTTACTTTAAAAACAAAACAAAACAAAAAACTGACTTGAATTACCTACATTGAGAACCATTGGTCTTTTTGGAAGAAGCACTATGTCTATCCTATGGTTTTGCCCACTCCCCACCTACCATGTACCCCAATTGGAGAAGCTTGGCACTGTGCTAGTTAGTAATTCTACTTAGAAGAAAGCACTAGTTCTTTGCTTTTCTCTGTGAGTCCATATTTTGAGTAGAAGTTTATGGGGGGGGGTGGAAAACAGTTTTAAGAACAATAGAGCCAACTTTGCATCTGAAGGTAAATGAGTACCTGGCTACCAGGTGCAAACAGTTCTGTTTTGTGGCGTTGTTCCTTTATTTTTAAACCTTCACCATTGGGGCGCCTGGGTGGCTCAGTTGGTTGAGCGGCTGCCTTCGGCTTGGGTCTTGATCCCAGGGTCCTGGGATTGAGCCCCAGGGTTCCATGCTCGGCAGGAGGCCTGCTTCTCCCTCTCCCACTCCCCCTGCTTGTGTTCCCTCTCTCGCCGTGTCTCTGTCAAATGAATAAATAAAATCTTTAAAAAAAATAAAAAATAAATAAACCTTCGCCATCTTGTAGCACAAAACCTAAGAGCTCAAGGCAAAGCATGTAGCTTTATTATCATTCAGTTCTTCATAAAAATCTGGTTTATTATATATCTAGATTGTATTGCAGAAACCATTCAAGAAATGTGCCATCCATGTTCCAAGTATAAGAGTAGACATTTTAAGACATTGTAACAATACTGTAATATTGTTTCATTGGGTATTTGATTGGCTAAGTTTTTTACGAGGCATTGGAACTATCTGTTGACTTCTAAAACTTCTTAGCATAATGAAGACAAATACTAAGAAATTTTTTAGACAGAATGTGAAATGTGTTGGGTCATTAATACCACTTTAAGTCAAATGGAGTTAATTAATGATGAATTGTATTAAAATAGAATGTAATGATGGGAGGTTGGGTACAGGGAGGACTTGAGCAAGGCCAGAGTTCTGTTCTCTTAGCCAAGGCAGTGAGCATGGGTGCCTGTTTCATTCCCTAAATGCTTTCATGCACTCTGTTCACTAGGCTTTCTGCTGCAGTTTTCAGAAATGCAGCTGACAAAGCCTGCCTTCCAATAATACAAAAAAAAAAGTTTCTGGCGCCTGGCTGGCTCCGTTGGTAGAACATGCAACTCTTGATCTCAGGGTTGTGAGTTCAAGCCCCATGTTGGGCAGGGAGCCGACTTTAAAAAAAAAAAAAATGGTATATGTCCAAAAAAAGTTTGTTCTTTAGATGAGAGATATCATGCTGTAGATTGTTTTGAATCTTGTTTTACATGAATTTATGAAATGTTGCACAGTGAGAAAAGAACGGTTTGAATGTTACTAACATAAGAGAAGTGTGGAAGGGATAACTTTGAAGTTTCCAAAGTAAAATGATCAGGAAAAGTCGCCTTTCCCTTTATGGGTAATAAAATCACAACATAAATGGATCTTTAGCCGTCATCTTCCTCCTCGTACTGCTCTCCTCTTGAATCTGCTTGGGCAGATTTACTCGTTCTATAAATGTTTATGGAGATGGACTTGGCAGTGTGCTAGCCACAATTATGGGGACTGTGTCCTTTCGTTTCAGCTAACGGTTAGGGAGACAAGACCTTCAGTCTGCCAAGAAAATTTTTAAAAATCCAAATAACAACATGAGGATCTGGAGTAGGACAAAAAAGAATCCGTTTTCAGGAGGCCGCATACGTCGAGCGGCAGTGAAGCAGTACGAACAATAATTCCTGCCCACCCACCGATGGAGGAGGCCCTTTCCACCTGGAAGTGCTGGGGAACTTTGAGAATGGGTGGGCTTTCTTTGAGTTGAAAGAAAAGAGAGGACCTTCTGAGAGAGAGGAAGCCTTCTAACCCCAGGCACTGCAGCGGGTGTAGACCTAGTCTGTGTGTACAAGTTTCCCGCGAGGAGGGTTTGCCTCAGGGAGAAATGGGGCCTACCTGTGAGGAACCTGAAGACAGCTGGAAGATAATTTCATCCCATAGGAAAAGGGAATCTGTTGTAAGTCTTTGAGATTGTGACTAAGCCCCTTTTCCCAGGGTGGGGCATCTGTCAAACTTGGGGGAGCTGTCATCATTCCTCATGCTCCAGAGATGGGCCTGGTTACTCACCTTCCATTGTTGCTTCAGATTCATGACAGATGCTGCCCGCCGAGAGCAGGAGTCCCTAAAGAAGAAGATTCAGCCGAAGCTCTCGCTGACCTTGTCCAGCTCAGTGTCTCGAGGGAATGTGTCCACTCCGCCACGCCACAGCAGTGGAAGCCTTACTCCTCCCGTGACCCCACCCATCACCCCCTCCTCTTCGTTCCGCAGCAGCACGCCCACCGGTGAGTGGCTCAGCCCTACCATCTGGACAGGGGTGCAGGGGGATAGTTGTTGGGGAACAGCGTGTGCATGAGTGCAATGTATGATATGGTGGGGGCAGAAGGGGGCCGGGGAGCAACGATGATTCAGACCCTTTACTGGTCTCTGTGAGTTTGTTGATTTAGTCCTCTATCACTGAAGAAATATTATTGTGTATAGTCTGTACGTGATAATGGTTTTATAGGTATTTTTTTGAGCCTTTGCCATCTGTAATGCCTGAAGTGGATTTGCTTCAGTCAGGTGGAAGAGTAGATGAAAGAAGATAGCCATGTGTTGATTATTGTTGGTGCTGGGTGATGAGTACACGGGGGTTCGTTAGACCATTCTCCCTATTTTGCTTATTTTAAACATTTTCCATAATGAATGTTAAAAAAAAAATTCTGAGTGCCTCCTGTGTGGCAGGCACTGAGCTACCATAGTGAGCCAAAGGAGACCTCATCCCCATCCCAAAGGAGGTTAGACCTAGTGGGAGACATTGGTATTGTAGGGGGCCAACAAGCACACTCTTGTCTTCCCCTCCCAGATGTAGAAGCAACTGAAAAATTAAACAGCAGCCAGAGGAAAGATCAAAATCAACTTCATTAGTGACTAAAGCCAAACTGCAGAATGGAACTTGGATCCATAACCTTCGGGCTTCTCTTAGTATGTCTTCCCTGAATTCAATTTATTTCCCAAACCACCCTTTTACATGGAGGCCGAGCAGACCCGAGCGCACCCTGCACCCTCAGAGGAGCACGCACAACCCCTCTCCCCAGTTCAGAGAGCCACTAAGTTGTTGCTCCTCCGTGGGCAGGAATGAGTAAGGACAGTCAAAGGAGGCTGGAAAGAACCCTCCTCTTCTTTTTCCCATCCATTCTCTCCATTTCCTGCCCCACAGTCGGCGTTTAGACAGGCAGTAAATAAATATAACCTTAACCATGACAAGTGCTATATAGAACTCAGTGATAAGAGAGCATCCCAACAGACTTTCAGGAAAGGCTTTCCCTGAAAGGTAAGTAGGACTCAAGTAGGTAAAGGGGGAAAGGAGGAACATCCCACCAGGGAACATTTTGCAGAAGCTCTGTGAGGAGGAGCCTGGCAGGTCCCAGGTACTTAAAGAGGCCAGCTGACCCATGTGAGGCGAGGCCAGGGCATTCGGCAGGGACCAGGGCACTGTGGGTTGATCCTGAGAGCAAAGAGAGGCCACCTAGAATCACACCATCATCTCTGTGGCATCACCCCCTTGACTGCGGCTAAAAAGTTGATTTTTCTCAGTTTGCAGCTTTCTCTTTCAGCCATCTCCTATCAAGGGAGGTGACTACAGTAGTATTTCTCAAATTGTGTTTCAGAATATTTACTTCACAAAATAGTAGTTGGAGGGAAAGGCATTTCCTAATAAGATACGGATTTCTTTCATGCAGGGCTTTAATGCAGGCCTTGTTATTCTCCAGGGGAAGGATTTAGTAAGTTTCCCAAACTTAGTTGACTCTGATTATGGAACCTCCTTTCTAAGGGCAGTTTGGGGGACTCATGGCTGATAAGACACCATGTGTTTTATCACGATTAGGCATTTCGAAGATAGGACAGGCGTGCGAGACAGATGGATCAGAGTTCCTATCTGTACTTCTCCCTTTACACATCACTAATAATACCCACTAGATAGGTTCTTGTGTGAGTTAAGTGTGAGAGCATGTGTATACCCCCAGCATTCAATAAATGTTCATCTCTGTGGTCTGGAGTTTTCAACTAGTTGCTTCAGGAACAGAACCAGCGTCATTCTCCTGTAGAGGATGAATTGGCTCATTTGTGTCAGGCATTTGTCCATTCCTTTACACAGATCACCATATTTCCCTTATATTTATTCTGTGAAGATTTACTTTCCAGGATCTTTGTGTAATATTTGCTATGTAAATCTAAGGAATGCTATGAGACCATAGTATAACTCTGTGATCCCCTTTTCTGGGTATTTCTATGAGTATTTATTCATATATAATATGAATTATGGGGGCAGTTTTATACCAGAGAGTGTTTTATACCTGACTTAATGTGGAGTGACTCGTGGCCAACACCAGATAACCATGACTGCCCCAATTAGTAATGGGTGCCATAGAACCCCATGAAAATAGACAGTTTAAAAGTGAGAGTTTATTATTTTTCATGTAAGAATGTTTGGAAGAAATGGAATCATTTCCTTTCCCTCAGACATAAAGAAATCTTTCTGACACCTTGCCTATTTTAACAATTTCCCACTGAGAGAATTAATTTATGTTGTGGTAAAGATGTATCATTTCAGTCTTGTCAAGATCATTGGTAACTTATTTGCTACTTGAAGAATAGTCCATGTAAACATCAAAAATTAGGGGAAATGGTTGCTTAAACCTCTACCCTATACAGTCTTGATTGTGTACATTTTTCAGTGTTTGAAATGTTATTTTACCTGTAGTTAGATCAGCTTATTTTGCCTGACTAATGTGGTTTCTTCGTTCACTTTCATTGCCAAGTTATAAATAACATTCCAAGTTTCTGCCTCCTAAATTCACTCTTCCAAGTTCCACATTTAAGGTGTATTCCAGGTCCAGAAGTAATAGTCCCTCTTGTAGAAAATCTCATTTATAAAATAGTCTTTAAAATATACTGTCTTGACTGAATTAGAGCTCAGCTTTATCCTGGAATTTCAAGTATTTCTCAGGTATTCTTCGACCTAATATTTATTTTGCAATTTCTAAATCCTCGGAGACTCTTCTTGCCTCATCTTTTTCTTTTTCTATCCTAAGTTGCTTTGTTTTTTTGAATATATATTTATCTCTGGGTGTATGTAAATATAAAAGAAAGTATTCACTTAAGGAAAGTTAGAATGGCTTAAATCATGAGTTAGCAAACCTTTTCTGTAAAGGACCAAATAGTAAATATTTCGTGCTTTCTAGGCCCTGTGGTCTCCGTTCCAGCAACTCAGTCCTGCCTTGTAGCTTGACAGCAGCCGTCAAACTCTATAAGTGAACGGGCATGGTGTGTTCCTTCAAAACTAGAAGTTTTTATAAAACTTTATTTATAAAAACAGGCCAGTTTTGGGGCGCCTGGGTGGCTCAGTCGTTAAGCGTCTGCCTTCGGCTCAGGTCATGATCCAGGGGCCTGCTCAGTGGGAAGCCTGCTCCTCCCTCTCCCACTCCCCCTGCTTGTGTTACCTTTCACGCTGTTTCTCTCTATATATCAAATAAATAAATAAAATCTTTAAAAAAAAAAAAAGCCAGTTTTGGCTCACAGGCCATAGTTTGCCAACCCCTGGTTTAAATCATAAAGATATGTAATTTAAAGATCAACTTCATTAAATTCCCTGCAAATAAAGTGTCAAAAGAATTCATACCCATCTCCTTAGAAGTAATAATTACTAAGGGGGAAAGACAGCTAACATTTGTAGAGCGTTTATTATATGCTTACTGTATATTTGATTATGATGTTTTTAATCCCAACACCAGCTCGACTGAGACATTATTATTCCCATATGCAGATTAAAGAAATAGAGGGTTTAATAAGGTTAACTTCACAAAGCCCCATGTCTGTCTATTCAAAAAATGTGGTCTTTCCAGTGTACTTGCACTTTCCACACTAAGACCTTTTAGAAAACTCTTATTAGACACTTTAGCCATCTAGCTGCTCCAGTTACCAGTTTGACAGTTCAATCCCAAAATACAACAGCATGTTAAGATAACTGGAACTGTGGTTCACTTTCATTCACAGAACTCCCATTCTACCATTCAAATAGTAGAGAACTAACCACTTTAGTTTAGCCAGGGTTTTCTTTAAGGATGAGCTGGAACTGATTCCAGAGAGCCAGTTGTTAAATATTCAGGTTTGCAAACCCATTGTTAGAAGGATCATCTTTAAATCGGCCATGGTGGGACTATTTACACCAATCAAATTGGCAACTGCTACCTATCAGCACCCGACCCCCACTCCGCCCCCCCCACCATTATACCAACGGTTTACCCTTTCAGTAGTTATCAGATTAATCTTACTTTGTTATTCAAGGGATCATGGTCCTAATTGTGTCTGTGAATAAACCTAAAGCAAACCTCAGTCACCAATAAATAATGGCCGTTTCAAACAATGGATTGCTTTGCAGTCATTCACAGCAATGTTTAGGTGACTATACACGGAAAGGTTTTCACATTATTGGGTTACAAAACCACATGTGCAGCATGATCCCAATTTTATTTTTTTACTCTAAAAAAGTTAACTGTGGTTATCTTAATATGATAGGAAAATGGATGTTATTTTCTCCTTTCTCTTTTTTTCCCCATTTACTAAGATGAGTCTGTTTTACTTTTATAACTACAAGTGTTTAGTGCATATAACGGGAAGATATAAACAGGATTATTGATGGCTCCCTACCCTCCAAAAAAGAGTTTAATGAATTTATTTTCTTCAAATTAATTTAATTATCTTTTCTGGAGGAGGGAGGAGGTCATCCTATAGGATATAGCTTTTGCAGATTGTATTGGTTATCAGTGCCTGTAAATTAGTTAAGAAAGTAATTTCTCCCCCCACCCTGACCCCCGCCCCCATATTTGCCATGAATCTCTTAAAACAGTGACTCTCCATCAAAATCACCTGGAAGATTTTTGTAATTTTATTTTTTAATTTTACGTAAACTCTATGCCATGCATGGGGCTCAAACTCACGACCCTGAGATCAAGAGTCACATGTTACTGACAGAACCACCCAGGCACCCCACCCCCACCCACCCAAACCTGGAGGATTTTTAAGCTTGGGCTCCATCCCTGAAACTCTGATTCATTATGTGGGTCGGACTTGGGTACTGGGAGTTTTTAAAAGCTCTCTCAAACTAGATCATTCTAACCTATAGCCCAAGTTGGGAAAGTGCTCTTTTAAAATGTGATCCGTCTAGTTGTCATAGCTGTGTCTTTTCTTGCTTGGGTTAACATATTTCCACCTTGCCTGGGGAAAGGTTACTGTAGTCTACTTGCTAAGACTTCAGAGATGGGTCCAATGGGACTGAACAGATGCTCATTTATGTCTTAATGGAGAAGCCATGGAAAGAGTTGGCTGGATTTCTGGTTATAATAGCATTGCATAGTCTCTCCTGGAAAATATTTGTATATATGTTTTGGCCCACTCAGGGGCGGGGGGGTAGGAATTCAAACATTAAACCAGAGAAAGGCACCCAAGGAAATTAAACCAATTTTTTGTTTTCTTGTTTAGGGTCCCTATAATGAGTGTGAAGTCACAGATAATATCTATTAATGCATAATTTGAGTTTTTATGTTGTGTTACTTCACTTCGTATTTCTATGTCTCCTGCTATTTGGCCTTAGAGTAGACCCTTAACACTCCTTTATGGCTTTTGCAATAAGCTGTTTAGGTTAAAAGATTTTAAAATTTCCAGGAGTTCCTGATCCACAGCAGGTCTTTCTAAAAAGTATTAATTTTTCTCTCAGGATGGAAATTACACTGCAATATAGACTTCTACAACTGATAAAATTTTACTTGACATTTAGAAACTATTTAATAAATGGAGTTGAGGTAGACTCTCCCCACCCCTGCCATGCCTTTATTTTTAGAAGACAAAATAAACTTAAGTAGGCTTAATAGAAGCAGAAAATCTCAGAGAAAGATAACTGAGGTGAGGTCTAAACTGACATACCCCCCCTCACCCACCCAAGGAGGAGGAGGAAATAGAAGGGAAAACCTCAAAGAGAGAAATCCTATTCTGTTTCATGGTGGAAAATGAGAAAAGAAAAGCAAAATATTTCAGCGTGACTGAATTTTGTGACCTACTTATGAATCCCTGAAGCCATGGTTTGGTCTTTCTCACAGGTTCTGCCCTAAAGAGTTGAGTATCGAGACCATGCCGAAGAAACATTCCCCAAAATCTTCCTATTAAGAAAACGGCATCGATTTACATTTCCCTTTTCATATAAAGGTGTCATCTTGTTGCTGGAGAATGACAAGATGTTGCTGTATTATCTGGCCTGCATTATGTTCAGGTCACTAACACACCCTTTCCTGGCCCATGGTTTTTTTGCTCGTTTGTTTATATTCTAATTTGGTCTAATCATTGTTCTTTCATCTTTTTTGATTGACTCGTAAAAACCTCTGTCCTGCTTCCTGAGGGTCATGCTCCAATCTTGAGGCTAGTTCTGCTTCCTTCCCCACCATCTTATGTGGCTACTTGTTTTTCATCTCCTCTCGCCTCTCAAAGTGTTGGTAGAGTAAGGATGGCAACAACGAAGTAGTATTTCAATTACTTTTCCGTAACTACACAATTTACAAAAAACCTCCCTAAACAAAACTCTTTCTTGACTGGAAGAAAACAATCAAATCAATGGTGATCTGTAATAATAATAGATTAGACCTTTATAGTGCACAAAAGCATTTGCATTCACCATTATCAACCCCACTTTAAAGACAGGAGAAACTGAGTCTTACTTAAATGATACCTTGCCCAAGTTCAAGTGGTTCCCAAATGGCATAGCCACTGTTTTCCACAGCACCAGGACTGGGCATCTTTTCATTCGACACAATTTACTAAGTATCTATTTTGGTATAGGTGCTGTGCCAGGTGTTGTGGGCACAGAAAAGCATAAGGCATAGCTCTTGTGGATTAGAACTTAGGTCTTTTAGTAGAAGCCAGTCATACACATGTAGGACAGACACGTAATGAACATGACATAAACACAGATGGCCTAAATTATCAGCCTTTGTGATTAGTAAGACAAGAGCGATACAGACGGCGTCATTCCCTCTGTGCTGTTTTAGCACAGTTACACGCTGTATATTCACACCCATAAATATGTCTTAGATACTGTAAGGCAAACGTACGTTCCAAAGGAGTTGGAATGAGGTGAGATCAGTGGGAAAGTGACCTGGGGCAGACAGTTTTCTACTCCATGATCATTAGCAAATGTCAGCTTAGGGAATTTTAGTGATCAGACCTGGATATGTTAACAAAAGGTGTTAGTGAATCTGGGGTTTTCTGAGTCACCTTTCAAAACTCTGGGAGTGTAGCAGTAAAGGTGTGAGAGCCTTAAGCATCAGAGGGATCTGACTTCAAATCTCGGTTCTGCTGCTGGAGAGAGTGTTGGCCTTAAATTTGTCCAAGTCTCAGTTTTTTTATCTGCATGTGGGAGGCAATACTACCTCACTGTGAAGATGAACGAGATAGAGGGATAGAAAGATCCCCTTGAGTTAACACGGTGTCTGCTGAAACCACCAGCTCAGAAAGGACATTGACTTTGGAAGGGCCCGACTCTGCATAAGACTCTGCAGGGGTATAGAAGCCCCATATGTTCAGGAACTGTCTGCTGGCAATGGTGGGAACGGCCAATGTAGGCCGGCTAGTTAGGGCTGCTTGAAGTAGCTGAATCGCACGTTCAAAACAAAGAAAGCACTTTTTGCTCTTAACTGAATCCTGCCCTTTCGGGCAGACAGTATTTCACCAGCCCTGGCCAGGACCACTCGTGCATGTTTATTTTTGGTCTGCACTAACCTCAGAAAAGGCTGGTTCCAGGAATGTGCATTACAGGTGGTATTTGCTAATGACCTGCTCTGGGCAGAGACACATTTTCTGAAGGAAGGGGGGGCGGGGGGCCGGGGGTTCCTATCTGAAAACAAAAAAGATGCTATATGTTATTAATATGGGGCATTTAAGATAACTACGACCAGGGATGGTAGAAGTAAAGAGTTAGCCGGGTCACAGATTTTTAGATCTTGTTTTGTTATTTTAGTAAACGTAATAATAATAGCCCTTTTAATTGTGGAAATTCAAAGCACTATGAAAATGGAATGTTGAATGTTTCTAACAAATACACTCCTTACGAGCTCTGTCCCCCCACTTGTTGAAGGAAATGGCCACACAGGCCCAGCCACCACCGCAGTCGGAGGCAGAGGGCACCCACCTTGAGCTTCTTTTTCATTTTCAGGGCCCTTTATGATGTGGTGGCACTACACATTGCACTAATAAGAGATCTCTAGGTCATAGGGCCACATAAAGGTCATCTCAAGGTCTTTAGGACCAGGTGAATTTTGGCGACAGCATCTTGGAAACTCCCTGCCCTCCTTCCTGTGAAGGGCAGAGAACATCCTCAGAGCTGCCCTGAGGAGGCGTGAGAGCATCAGATGTCACTGTTCCTCCACCCAACTGAGGGGGGCGAGACGCGCGGAGACCACATAGCTTCCTCAGGGCTCCAAAGCCAAAGTGAAGTTGGTCTGGCAATTGCACTCCAGGAATTTAGGGTAGTGAAACCATGTCCACAAAAGACAAGTACAAGGATGCACAGAGAAGCTTTATTCACAAGAGCCCCAGATGGTTAATTCACTTGTCAGTAAATGGATAAACAAATCGTGATCTGTCCATACAGTGGAATACAGATTTAGGAATAAATAGGAACAAAGTAATGTTACGCGAAAAAACACAGGTGAATCTCAAAGAGAAACCTTCCACTGAGTGAGAGTAGGGAGACGCAAAAAAGTACATAAGAAATTCAAGTACGGGCAAACCAATGTGTGGTGACAGATGTCAGAACAGTGGTTGACTCCGGGAGTGTGGAGAGAGGGGTGTGTACACAAGAAAACTTTCTGATGTGATATGGTCCATATCTTGATTGAGATGTTGGTTACACAAAGGGATCTGTTTGTTAGACTTCTCAGTTATACGCTTGAGATCTGTGCACTGCACTGTGGATGTACTTGCCTCAGTTAAAAAAGAATTGGTGGCCCGGGCAGAAATGAGGAACAGGAGCCCACAGCTTCCACCCACTGCTTGAGCGAGCAAATAGCGTTTCCTGTGCTGTAAACAATCCATTTAAGAACAAGGAAGTAAATACATGCAGTCCTTTGAGTAATAAAATCTCTGGAATTTCCTCTCCATTGAAGACTGACAGTAAGTGGAATCCCTTATTCTCAGCTTTCTTAGGAGCCCTGAGGAATCAATAGGATGGTCAAAACAATTGTAATACATACTAGATGAAGAAAAAGCGGGAAGAAAAAAGGAAAGAAGAAGAGCAAGCAGAGCTAGGTGCCAAGCGCTTTGTTTTAGGTCACAGTTAGAATTGGTTAATGACTAAAAGGATTCCTGATAGAAAATTCTAGCATCAGGATCTTCCAACAGCCAAAACGTTGCTCCCCATGAGATAAGAGTGCTTCATTATGTTGAGAAATTTTCAGGGAAGAAAATTAAAGCAGCTCAGTTCTATCTTCTGAAACTCTAAATAAACCCAGTTTCTATCACGGGCAATCACGCAAAAGCAGCTTATCTTCGGATGTAATATTTGCAGTGACAGAGGTATCTATAATTTACCTTCTAAGGAAAATATCTTTGAAGCCTACCATTTTAGCAATACCTTGCTTAATCATGTACGCTTAGTTATAAACCAAAATTTCATCTCTCCTATTAACTGTGTTTAATCAAACTCAAAAAAAATATGTCCACTGTTAAGAATTCCCACAAGAAATCTTAAAACTCTTGACAGTCCTATTTCTCCTCCTGCTGGAAACAGTTCGTGGCAAGGCTTTGGCTCTCAGTCCGAGTTGCTTTTTCTTTTGGCCCAGCAGGGGTCTCTGCACTGGCCAAAAAAATATCAGGAGCGATCACAAGATAAAGTTAATTTAAAGGGCACTCCTGAAGACTGCGCTGTGCTCCCCCAGTCCCCCTACCCCCCCCAAAAAGAATGCAGTCTCTTTAAGCCAAGATCCTGAGCTCACTCATATGCCGGCACCCATCAGGGCACACTTCTCAGTAACTTTCCTTTGAAAGCAAGTTCCAGAGCCGAAATAGGAGTGCTAAAGAGAGCAATGGATTGTAAGCCTGGAAAACTGGAAACGTGAATAAACAAACAGATGAGCGGTTCCCCCAGACACCTCTACTGCAAAAGTGATGGGGATTTAACACTTGATGAATCTGTAGCCCAGCCAAATGTCTGTGTTTCCAAAGAAGGCTTTTCTTTTCCCTCCCATCTAAAATATAGCATCTTAAAGTCAGAGAAGCCCTTTCATCTTCATGGGTATCACAGCAACAAACTTATTTTAATGTCTTTTCCATGTGGGTCTAGTTTTCAGAATAAAATGATCCCCAGGCACATCCAGCTGCACAGCATTAAAGAATCTGCAGAAAAATGGGAAAGCATTAAGCTAATTTGTTCCTGCTAAAAAGACAGTCAAGGTACAGATTCTCTCAGCTCCTGGCCCAGGGCTTTGTGTGGACTTCCTGGAGATGCACTAAAAAGAAAGCAGTATTTGACAGGAAGGGAGAAAGGCTGCTGGACCCTCTCTGGTGCCAGGGACACAGAGGTTTCTAGCAGCTTGCCACCAAGCTTACATTGTTCCTTCTTGGAAAACTGGTTGCTGGTGTTAATATATATCCATGAGACCAGAAATGAGTTGGCTTGATCTTACCAGAACGAAGATGGGTTTCACACTCCACTGGACTCACTAAGTTTGTTTGTTTAAACGTAGCCAGTTCATGGTCTCTTTGGCATGGAAACACACATCAAAAATCATCCCCGAGAAACTGAAGTTGGTTGGGGGACAACTGTGTAGGAATCTGAGATTTAACTATGCTATGATGTGCTATGTTTTCCACGTAGGCACCCAATTACTGCTTTTTTTTTCCCCTAAAGGCAAAAAAGGCAGCCAAGGTAGGCCTAAGAACAAGTCACTCAGAGAAACTGTTCTTCCTCTCGTCAAATAATTTTGAATAAAGTAGATAAAGTAGCTAGAGAGTGCCTGCCATTGTTAACCAGCTAAGATGTCTCTTTACAGCCTGGGTCTTGGGGGGGGGGGCTTTTTAGTTTTAAAATAGATACCTTTTTCAGAATTGCCATAATAACGAGAAATACGAAATAACAAGAAAAAAACGTGTAAAGCAGATTCCTCTCTTAGCAAATAGTGAAAAAGGTGTTTTCTGTGTGAGATTTCTCAAGCTGTCTATAGGCTATGTAACTGCATAGTTAAAATTCCAGTCATAAAGTTTGACAGGAAAACAATTGCATAGAACCTTAAATTCAGGGGTGGAAAGACCTCAACCTGCTTTTCCATTGGCCGCTGTGCCCTTTCTGTCTGCCAGGGAGAACCATGTGGCGTTATTTAGGCTGACCTGTACAGTCAAACACGAGGACCAGTGCCAGGCACTCCATTCTGGCTGATGTTTTGGGGACACACCATGATCCTGTACCTTGAACAGACCCCCATACCATCCCCTTACATGACTACTTTCTAAAATTACATGAAGTTTCAACATAATCATGTTGAAAGTCTCATCCCATGGAAAAAAAAAAGTCTCCCTAAAATTCAACTCAATACAGTTAATTTTGGCAGAGCACTCAGATGCTATGAACAGTATTTCACTGCCATTAAAAGGAAATAGTCTTTGAAAAAATTATTTAATTAAAGCCACTTGGTTTCAGGAATATATGTGTGTGTGATTTAGAATATGCTATGTTGTACCTAAAGGAAATTATTTTCTTAAGACTAACAAAACTTGACAAATCATTAACTTTTAAAAGCGTAAAATTAAAACGCTGCAGCTCAGTTGCAAGTGACCTGCCAGAGGGGCCTGGCCTGGAGTTGGTTGTACCAGGCTAGATGGATTCCTCCCAGCACCTGTGGACAACGCAGCACAGCCTGGGGGGTTGGTTGCTTTTTGTTTCTATTTTCCCCCTGGAAATGAATAAGCCCCTTTTGGAAACTAAAACCATAAAATTAAAATTATGAAGTAACTGCAAATATAAACATTGGGATTTTAAAATTCTCTTCAGAAATAAATCCGAAGTTCTGGGATAACTACATAAGAAGCTTGCGTTAACAGAACCATGCATACGCCATTGGTAATTAATACAGGGTACTTGGCAAGTACACAGCAAATTAAAAGTTCAGTAGAATCCAGTTAACACACATGTAAATAATCTACAGAGCCGTGTTTCCTAAAATGAATCGGTAATAAATTTTCCAAAAAGGATTTCTTTTTTTTGCTTCTCTACAAAGATCTATTTCCTGGCATCATCAGAAGAGGAAGGTTTGCCAGGACTAGAAAGCTCGTCCTTTGTCACGTGGGAGCCCTTGAGCTAAAGCTATTGATGTGGCACCATGAAGAGCTGTAATTCTCCCTTTAATTCTGTCAAGCAAGGAAGGCAAACTGGAAAATAAATTATGCTATATTTAAACTTGACAGGAGCTTCATGTTCACGGTAGCAGTCACTCTTAAAAATAGCATCTCACAGCCTCCTAGAATTTCTGTTCACTTTGTCTGTATTTTCTATTATATGATTATATATTTTGGGAAGATGACAAGAGTCAAAAGTGAGTGGTTATTTTCTCAGAACATTTTGCCTCTTTTGTAATCTTTGAGAAGGTGGCAGTTTATGCCTCCTTCAGAGCAATGTCAGGTTCTTGTCTTGAAAGCATTCTGAGTGACCTGAATTTATTAACATAATAAACCGTATTGTTACTTAGGTGCCCAATTAATAGTTGTCATTGACAGAGGAAGATACGAATCAGGTCTGCATGCTGGTTCTTTACAGTCTTGTGTAGTAAACCGTCTTCCCTGGGTTCATGATGCTCGCCATCTGGAACTCTGTGGCTTGAAGTTAGTTCAGGTGACCCCAGCACGGTGTTATTGCGTCTGAGGCCTTGGGCTTCATTCCCATATGGGCCAATTGACTTGACTGCATCCCAGGACCATGAACCATGCCCTTGATGCTAGCTGAATGTCAAACAACGGGTAGTATGGTCCCTCATAATCTCTCCGGAAAGAGATGGTGAAGTTATGGTAAACACATGGGGGCAGATCAGGTTCCCAAAGAGTTGCTATCTCCTCTGGCTTGGCCCAAGGGGATGTGAAAATAAGATTATGTAGAAAACAATTCAAAGTGCCTGTCTCTGAAATACTCTGAATGACCTCAATTTAGCTGTAACATGTTCATCTTCCCAGTCTTTGGTGTTTGGTACCAGTGTCTTTGGTATATTCAAAAGAATGGGAGACTGACAAAGATGAATTGGTAAAAGTAAATGTCTTAAAACTGGGGAGGCCTCAAACCATTGGTACTTGTTGCCAAGAAAGGACAGAGATTCTATAGCTTGGGTGAAGAGAGTCAGTTCCACTTCTTGCTCCCCCTAAAATGATGGTCAGAGGAGCGTGCAACTCGTGATCTCGGGATCTTGAGTACAAGCCCCATGTTGGGTGTAGAGATTACTTAAATAAACTTTAAAAAAATAATAAAATAAAATGATGGTCAGAGATGGGAGAACAGCTCCATTCCCTCCTTCATCGCATGGGAGAGAGTTCTTGGAAGAGAGTGGCAGGTGGGTGATGCAGTGGTTTTATTACCTAAGTTGTCATTTCTTAACACCCCTAAAATTAGGAGGTGCATTTCTGCCCCAAACTCCTCCTGACTGAGGAAAACAAAGGAGGCAGGCCAGCATGGCATAAAAGAGCATCAGATGTAGGCAGCCATCATCTTGGCTGTTGTAATTGTAAGTTGTCACCAGCATGAAAAAAAAGGAAAAATAGGGTGCTTCACACTCAGTAGGTGTAAGCATTGCCTGGGGAAACTTAGTTTCATGTGTGAGTATGTCGAGTTTTGTGCTGTGATATAAAATGTTATTTTTCGCTGGATCGTGGTCAGAAAATTTGAAGGACAGTGTTACAGGCTCATACAAGCGGAATGACAGGCTCAAGCTCATGTCGCCAAATTGGGTGAAAGCAAAGTCCAAGCTTCCTGTTCCTACTCATGTCCTTTCCGTCTCCATCACACTCTAGCCACTACGAAATATGAGTGTGTTTTCATAGCCAGTTGTGTTTGAATCAGAGTTCTCCCCTCACGAGACCTTAGCAGACCGTAGCCATGTGATGCCTTCTGGGCCTGCAGATCCCAGAACATTCCCAGACTCCCATCCCCAGAACAAGCACAAGGTCCTTTACTAGAGTTTAGCCACAAAGAGGAAGAAAAATGCTTTTTCTCTATTTGCCTTTTTTTGGGGGGCGGGGTGCTAGAAGTTTCTCCTTTGTTTGATCAGTTATCCGTCCTCTGGAATAACTGAGCACTTAGCTTGCAAGACCATCACTGGGTCCATCAGGATGACGTCCTGGTGGGAAAAGGTACAGTCTATACCCTAAGCAACTCAACGGGAAGGAGAAGAGACTGTGTCCCAACAAATAAGAGGCCAGTGAGAAATCTGTATCCATGCCAGATGATAAGAGAGCAGAGCAGAGAAGGCCCCTGTGCTGGGCAGGCGTGGTCTGGAAGGGCTTCTGGAGAAAAGGATCTCCTCCTAGAACTTGTTTTGCATTTGGATGTGACCCCCAGGAGTCCAGGCCTTGAGTTCCCTTCCCAGAAGCTCGTTTTTCCTCCCGGATAGGTAGCTAACCAGAGTCCCAGGCTTTCTAGACAGGTGTTTTCTCTTGGCTCCGTCCTGGGGTAGGTGAAAAGGATTTCTTCCAAGTATCACAGGAGCACGTACAACCACCCACCTCTATCAGTCCCGTAAAACCTGAGGTGAAAATAGTTGTGAGTTCCTCTGGGTTTTAGCACCACATTGAAGGTATTTTGGGTGTTTAAGGTATTTACCCCTATACCCAGTCCAGACCACCGGATCTGTATACACTCTCTTCTAACGGTCTAAAGATGCACAGAAAGCCGAAACAACCTACGTAGAAAACATAAAGCAGAAAGAGGGTCAGCATTCCCCTATTTCTCCAAGAAAGCCCCGCCTTCTCAGAGCTCTGAGCAGCCTTCATTCTTCATCCTCCCTTGTTACCTTGAGTTGATTTTTCTCGCTAGGGCTCTTGTCCCCTTTTCCTGTCGTTGTTTTGACAGGGAAGAAAATAAGCGTAGTCGGTGATAAAGCTGGGAGTCCTGGCTCTCCAACCGCAGCCTCTGCCAAAGGCCAGTGTCCTCTCAGTAGCCTGCCCTTCCGAGTGGTGATTAGTAGTATGGGAATTTTTACAGTAACCTCCCCGAGGAGCAATTTCACCAAAGAGTAACCCTCTTGTCTAGACCGTACAAACCCATAAAGTCATCACTAGCTGGGATTTCCATGCTACAAAGCAGCAGGAGAAAAGAGTGCCTCTAGTCTTGAAGGGCGTTCACGTATAGAGCGCCCATTGTGGAGACCTGCCGTCCGCCCCAGGGCATGGACCCCCGTCCGGGAAGAGTAATGGAAACTCTCCCACTGACTCCGTCAACCAAGGAAAGACACCCAGCTTGTGATTTCTGCTTTATTGGCATCTACACATCTCCTTGCATGTTAAACCTAGTACACTATCTGGGATTTTATTGTTACAATTTATTTTTGAGAATGATCCAGCTGTGCCTTTTACTTTCTTGCTTGCCAAAGCTAATTATTAATTAGTGAGATAAAAGCAGTTTAATGCTTGACATTTTAAGAAACAAGGCTGGCAGAACTTACCCAGAGAGAGAAAGAAAAAGGGTTCAGACTTTTAACCAGGTGTTCCTTCCACTTTAGGGACTTAGCGAAGTGTGGGCAGTTGTAAGGACAATCGTGTTAGTGACACTGGACAGTGGAAATGTGCCTGCTGGAGGGAGAAGGGCCGAAAGGGTAAGGTGTGTCCTGAGTCGCCCGTCAGAGTCTCCCCTGAGTAGAGTGGAATCGGATGACTGAACTCTGTAGCCAGTAGATTGTTCTTTTAAGAAAGGATGTTTGTTTTTTAAGTAATCTCTACACCGAACATAGGGCTCAAACTCATGACCCTAAGATGAAGAAAGAGTCGCATGTTCTACTAACTAAGCCAACCAGGCGCCGCAGAAATGTTGTTAAAACACAGATCACCTAAGGAGGAAAACAGGAGATAGGACTTATGGAATAAAAGAGTTATGAAAACAGTTGAAGAAAGACCCTCTGACTCCTACCCCAGCTTGGCAAGGGGCATCAGAGTTAGCCTGTGGTGTGCCCACCTGGAGGAATGAGAAGAATAATGTTAGGAGTGCCTGGGGCGCTCAGTCCGTTAAGCATCTGACTTTTGATCTCAGCACACGGTCGTGAGTTCAAGCGCTGTGTTGGGCTCCATGCTGGGTGTGGAGTCTACTTTAAAAAAAAAAAAAAAAAGGAATAACAATGGCAGTCACCATGTGGGGACGCCTAGAAAGTGCTGTGCCCTTTGCTAAGCACATTTTTCACATCCCCATTTTATATTTGAATGGAAACTGAGAGGTCAGAGATGTTAAGTAACTTGCCCAAGGGCACGCTGTTAATAAGTTTGGGTGCCTGGATCTTAACCCAGGTCTGCCTTTCTCCAAAGCACGCTCCTGGTTGCTCTCCTCTGTGACCCCTGGAAATGTGAAATATGAAATGTGATTCAGGCTTGAAGCCTCGCCGCCATCATGAACGACACAGTAACTATCCGGACCAGGAAGTTTCATGACTAACTGACTACTTCAGCGGAAACAGATGGTCATTGATGTTCTTCACCCTGGAAAGGCAACGGTACCTAAGACAGAAATTCAGGAAAAACTAGCCAAAATGTACAAGACCACACCAGATGTCATATTTGTGTTTGGATTCAGAACCCATTTTGGTGGTGGCAAGACAACCGGCTTTGGCATGATTTATGATTCCTTGGATTATGCAAAGAAAAGTGAACCCAAACACAGACTTGCAAGACATGGCCTGTATGAGAAGAAAAAGACATCAAGAAAACAGCGAAAGGAATGCAAGAACAGAATGAAGAAAGTCAGGGAGACTGCAAAAGCCAACGTTGGTGCTGGCAAAAAGAAGTGAGCTGGAGATTGGACAGCAGAAGGAGTAAAGATGCTGCAGTGGCTTTATCTGTGGTGGTTGTGCAGATTTTTCATGAGAGGATCAATAAACTAAGAATGTTAAAAAAAAAAAAATGTGATTCATTTGTGTGCCGTTCAGGAGTACTCAGTATACCCTGTTCCTCTAGGATGACTCTTTTCCAGGAATAACTAGGAGAGGTATTCTTGTTAGTACACAGAACAAACATTTGAGTGCCTCCTCTGTGCCAGACATGTGTGCCAGGATAAAAGCCATAACCCCCATCCTCAAGTAGCCCAGAGACAAGTGGGGAAGAGACAGATGATGAAACCCACACAGGATGCTAAGTTCCTTGATGGAGACAAGCTTGGCGTGTACATAGAAGGAAGGGACACCTAGTCCAGCCTTGAGGGAGGAGTCACGGAGGACTCCTTGGAGGCAGTGATACTCACTCTGAATTTTAAGAATCAGTACCTCTTAGATGAAGAAAAAGAAAGAGGGTGTATGGTTCAGATGGGTAAGGAGGGAGAAAAATGCCCAGTTGGCAAGTGTTGGCCCTTTTTTCGAAGTATAACGGGAGGCCACTGGAGGATTTTATACAGGGGAATGTCATGGTTTGCCTTACATTTTTAAAAGATGATTCTGACTGATGAATGGCTGCTGGAGAAAGGGCAGTTGGTATCTACTGCAACCCTCCAGGAAAGGTGGCAGCGATAGAACCAGGGCATAGGGTGGAGCTGTGGAGGGATGTGGGGTGTTGGGAGGTAGAGCCTACAGGAGTTACAGGAGGAGATGGAGAGTAAAAAGGCAGGAGTGACTCCTGGGTTCCTTGTCGGAGCAGCTGTGAGTGGGTGGTGGCACCATTTCCTGGGCATGGTGGGGCAGGGACAGGTTTTCAGGGGCAATATACAGTCGAGGACTGTCTCTTTCAGAACCAAGACATGATCGTAAATCATTGACTACCTCTGTCATGATAGACTGTATTTCAGTAGTTCCCCAATTCTTCCTGGTCTGGGAGCATCCTAAAAATATGGATCCCTGGGATCCACTCTAAATTTAGTCAAATGTGAGGGGGAGAGCCGGGAATTAGGAGCTTCTAGCAGTTTCCAGGTGGTTCTAGCACCGCCAGCCCGGCATCAGGCCAGAGACCTAGTTTGCAAGCCACTGCTGTTTCATATTTGCCAAGGCCAGTCGTGATGACCTGAAGGCTATTTGAGCAACATTCCTGTCCAGATGCAAAACCCCTGTCATGCCACACCATCTCTCCAGTTTATTGTTGCCCGCTGAACTACTAGCAATTTTCCCAGATAAGTCATTCTAAAATTAAAGGAAAGGTTTGCTGGCTGGCCTGACTCAGGCTGTGCTTCTTTGATGTTTCTTCCCTCGATGTCAGGCACATTTCTAATAAGTGGGGAACCTTGAAAGAATAGCCTTTTCCTAAATGACAGGAATGTTCCCATATACTAATGTTTTTCATAAGGACCTAAGGCTCAGATGTCTGTCTGAATGATCTGATCCTCATAAATTGGTGGATTGGTTCTGGAAATCCCATGAGCCTCGGCTCTCTCAAGAGATTTATGGCACTTCCCGCTCTTGTTGAGGCCAGAAATAACATCATAGCTCCCTCAGCACTTCTGGTTTTCGTTCCTGAAGGGGCGGCGAAGGAAGGGAGAGGTGCGCTGAACCGATACCACTTCGAAAGAAAACCATCTAGACCAAAATCTCAAAAAAAAAAGGCCTCATGCTCTGCTAAGAGTGTAACAGTTTTCTGCCCTCTGGTCTCCCCTCCCTGGGATTTTCCCATCACCTTTACTCGAGTGGGTCTGGGGTGTGCGAATGGGGCCAGAGCTGGCTCATGGGCACCTTCCAAGGTGAGGCCATGTTTTAAGATACTTCCAAAACTGTGTTAAAACTGATAGGTAGCAGCAGTTAATTCCCTCTTGGCCTGACCAAGAAAAGGGACTAATGAAGACTACCCTTCTAGTTAGAACCCACACCGGGCAAATCTGTTTAACCAAATTACGCATTATATTGGTGAAAGCGAGTATATGAGTGTCGCTCACACAATAATGGCATCAAAGCATCTGCATCTACCTTAGCAGCAGCATGTCAGATAAGAATCAGAAGATGTTCCACCAGCTCTCTAGAATATCGAC
This sequence comes from Callorhinus ursinus, assembly GCF_003265705.2. NCBI lineage: Eukaryota > Metazoa > Chordata > Mammalia > Carnivora > Otariidae > Callorhinus > Callorhinus ursinus. Next base: position 43,461,169 of record NW_027397074.1, on the reverse strand, counting down.
AACCAAGGAACTGGATCTGATGCTCTTCCTGGAAGACCCAGTTCTGAGTGCCGCAGGGAGGGGATGAAAGATGAGAAAAGAATCCCTGCCCTCCAGGGGACCAGAATCTAGTTGCAGAGTAAGGCAAGTGTGTAAATAAAGCTCCTGGAAGACCCTGAACCTAAGAGCCTAAAATCAAGTGTTGTAATTGTCAAAGAAAGGAGCAGTCCCTTCTACTTGGGAACAGTCCAATTAATATTTAATTACCTGGGGACGAGGAGCAATCGAGAGAGGCCTACAGGGATGAGGGCAGGTAAGGGTTATACAGTGGAGTGGGTGTTGTGTTATGGATTCCAAGCCCCCAAACCTTGCCAGACGGCAGGAAGATGGTGTGGGGACCATGGTGTACACACACCAGCTTGGTTGGTGCATTAGATTCGCGACACGTACACACAGACGTAACAGCCTTAAGTGCTAGGCCAGGGACTTTGTGTTTAATAGACTTGGCCGCGGGGAGGCATTTTTAATACGAGAGGTAACTAAGGCAATCAAAGAAGAGCGATATAATGGACTGTAGCTATTTGGGAGAATGTTTATCTGGCAGTGGAAGGAGGACGGGTTGGAGGGCGCGAGACTGGACGCTACTGGTAGATCAGTTAGGAGGTTGGTTCAATAGCCAGGGTGCATGTATGGGAGCAGATTGGATTTTCTTGATGGAATTTCTGCATGTTGAAGGGGAAATGACTGGATGTGGAAGGCTTTTCAACGCCGTTCTGTGGAACACACAAATCCCTCCAAGTTGATAGAAACCTGCCTGGCTTGCTCCACATAAGTAAACCTCGTAGACATTGGAATGTTTGTGTTCAGCCCAAAATGGCTCTGGTTTTTTACACAGCTGTAAAGTGTATTTAACTCCCAAATATAAAACACTTCTTGACTACTGTTTCATAGCTTCATAAAACCAGCCTCAATTGCGTAGGTGCTTTCTGTTGTCATCCCCTATCTTTGTACGCAAATCTGTTTCCTGATATTGTTTTTCCAACGGGAAAAAAATGCAGCCCAGCATAAACTACCTTTTTTACAAGCAGCTGTAAGAAGAATGCCCCAAAGACAATAAGGAGCCTCTGCATTTATATTTTTAACCCAAGATTACAGATCTAACCAGCAGGGAAGCAAAATCACTTTAATTATGAATGTTTTTCATTGTGGTTCTGAGTGCAAGTCAGTAACAGATGTTGATTTTCCCCCAGCTCAACTGGTTTTAATTCCTTCTTGAACATGGAGAGAGAAATCTTTAAATGTTTGCCAAAGTTCAATTAAGATCCCTGGCTAAAGGTGGAAAATGCCCTACTTTGTTTTTTCTCAGCCGTATACCTGCGTTGGCTGCCTGTGCCACAGAGCACCGGGGAAAGGGTCCAGCTTGCACACATTTTATTACTGCAAAGTTAATTTGAAGAATAAGCCTTTGGCGGGAGGGGTCTGTTGGACTTTTTATATATTTGTTTATTTACTCTTTTTCAGTTATAAATAAAATTACACTGTAAAACATTGCAGCTTAATTGCAGGAAACCCGGTGCTTTTTTGGGGGGGGAAGGGGGGTTATTCTGCAAGTGGTTAATAGCTCGTGTTTTGTTTATACGAAGCTGTAGAAATCTTGTGTAAGAATATGTTTACAGCCAAGGCTGTGTGACTCGGTTTATCATGTTTTTCCTGTGCTCTGTGGAACAGACCTGGCTGTTCATTACTGAAAGGGCTTTTTCTGTTGGAGAGCGGGATTTGGGGGTGGGGGGGGCGTTTATGTAAGAATGCAGAATGGCTGCCAGAGGCTCCGGGTACTGGAGCTATAAAAGCCACAACAGCACCTCGTGTGATGACCTTACAGCAGTTTGCTTTTGCACCTTAGAAGTAGTTCAGCGGGATTTTCTGGAGTACCGCGGAACAAGGCACAGGTGATAGCCCCAGTCAGCTTTTCTTCCACCTCTGATCCCGAGACATGTGTGTCTGCATGTCTAGCTCCTGTTTGGCAGTTCACTGCGGTAGAACCACGCTCATAATTGTAGGACCCCCTTCCAAAAGATTGCGACCACCGTATAATTTATATTTGCAGGTTGGCTTTCTGAACTTTGACTTTTCAGAAAAACAGTCATAGAAAACATTTCTCATGGATGCCAAAACTTAAAAATTATGCCCCTGAAATAGTCTGAAATTTACAGATGCCTACTGTGCAGATTGCTTGGGCTTTGATAGTAATGCTCATTCCAGAGGTTTCCTTGTGTCTCCCCAAAGATTTGCTGAATATCTGTTCATTAATACTCATTTAGGCAACTGGAAAATACTTCCTTTTTGGTCTAGGACACACAGATTATCCCTTTAGGAAATCTGTGGATGACATATGACTTACAGGACTTGCAAAGGGTCACTGAGTTTGTCTTTGGATAAAGTGCATTCTTCTTACAGAGCAAAACAACACAAGGGAGGAAATAGTAGACCCATGCTGGAAAATGGAAGTTGGCTAAGGGTTATAATCATTGAATTACAAATACCACAACCCTATCACAACCCCTTTGGCACGCAGGACTGACTTTGCTTCTTCAAGGTCGACCTTTATGCCTCTGGGCCAGGATTGATTTGAAAAATGGACCATTTGGATTTAGTGCTGGCCACAAATCAGACATAGTAGTGGAGGGAGGACAGGGAAGGAAAGTTACTCAGTGATGTGAGGACTTAGAATTAAGAATTCTCACATTCGTTTTCCCCTTAGGACTCAACTTCTACCTTGACAATAGAGTAACGGTTTAAGAGAAGGGTTTAAACCTTTTATCTCTTGTATATTCATGAAGCTGCCTCTGTGCATGCGGATCATGGCTGGGGGATACACAGACTCAGTCAAAACTACCTGGGAAGCATTGCTAACTACCTGTCGTTTTGAAAAGAACTTACTCTTTCAACATCACCTTCTGAAAAGTAAATAGGCAGCTTGTTTGGGTAGACACAGTGTTGGAGGACTGAGTGTGTTTACTGAGCAAACTTCTAAGAGTAAGTTTTAAACAGCTTCTAATGCTCAGGCTCTGTGAAGTGAGGGGAGGTCTCCATCACCCGCCTTGCAAAGGCTGGGTTTCCCATTTATTTGACCCACGAGGCCCCTGACGAGACCTTAGAGGGGACAGGGGACACCCAGGCCTGGGTGCCAAGCTCCCACCCCTGCCTGGACTGTTGCTGAGTATGTGACCAGGGACAGGTTACCTCCCAGGTGTTGATATAGTCCTCTGTCAGAGGGGAGGTTGGCACACAATATCTGAGGTCCTTTCCAGACTTGAAATGTTACCGTTTTATGACTCAGTGATGACATTCTATAAAGGTCAAGCTTGGGCATTTTAAAATCAGTCAGAAAATATATATTGATGGTGTACTCAGGACTTGTAGAAGAGAAGCGTAAAACCGAGTCCAGGCTCTCCTGGAACTGAAAACAGAGTTGAAAGACCTACATGAAAGGGGCCAGTGGAGGCTGGAGTAGAGGCAGAAGAGCAAGAGCTAAGGGAGGGTCAGAGTAATGAAAACACCTCCTATAAGGCCCCAGAGGAGAGGAGCTAGTTGGGGCAGGGATGCTTTTTGTTATTATTTTATTATTTTGTTTTTAATTTTTTTAAGTAGGCTCTCATGTGGGGCTTGAACTCACAACCCTGAGATCAAGACCTGAGCTGAGATCAAGAGTCAGATGCCCACCAACTGAGCCACCCAGGTGTGGGGCGGGGGGTGCTTTTTAAATGAGATTAGAGAGGTGGGGCCAATTACTGGAGGGTCTAGGAAAAGGAGACACAGGCATTCAAATTTTTTCCTTTATTTTGCACAGAGAGGCAGATCTTGGTAGAAATGCCATTTCCTATCTCTAAAAGAGAAGAAAATGGCAAAAGGACCGTGACATGGTCTTTTGTCACTGTTTCTATTTTTGTTTTTTTGTGGACAAAGCCTACTTCCTAGCACATGTTAAAGGTGGTGGGCAGGGCATCTTCCTGGCCTGCCTGCTCCTGGATAGAATTCTGGAAAACAGGCCAGAAAACAGCCCATCAGGTCTCCTGTGGGATTACCACACAAGGAAGTGACCCAAATAGAAGCCCCTGCGTAGGTTTGATAGTGTGTCTTGGAAGCTGGCAGGGAGGAGGAGCAGGGCTGGCACCATCAAGACACAGCCGTCTAAAGTCTCAGAAATAACTGGTTGGTCCTCATCTGTTATATGAAAAATTCCCATCCAGACTGGCCACAGGCAGCTCAGGCAGAACAGAATATAAGCACGTGGTGCTTTTGGAGTCAGACTGGGCAGTATATCCTCCATCACGTGTCCATGTGAGGGTTTGGGCAGAACGATGGGTCTTTCCTTATTTCTGTTGCCGCTTGTGGTTTATTAGGGCCACAACTGTTCCTCTTTTCAGCCTCCAATAGATATCTAATCATAAACCCTTAGTCTTGTTCCTGAACCATGGGAAAGCCGCTTGTTTATCACCGTGTGGCATATTTATATGGCATCGTTCTGTTAGACATGACTTATTATAAACACACTGAGAAGAGACAGCCTGCGAATCAGGATTTCCAGTCTGATGATGGCTGTGTCCAGAGAGACCCTGCAGCTGAAGAAGGCGCGAGGAAGAGGAGTCCACCTCCCTCTGTTCTGGGCAAGGAAGAAGGACCTCGTGTTCTCGGTGCATGTGACCATCAACCCCGTTCTCCGCCAGCCTCTGGGAAAAGCTTCTTCTGTGTACCCACCCAGTCCTTTTCGGTGGTCAGAGACACACTGCGGCAGCTATTTCCAGGTGGGGTAGCTGGGGCTTGAAGGAAGTTGCCTGAGATCCCCCAAACAGGATGTGAATTTTGGCAGTCTGACTCCAGGGGCCCTGCTCTCGAGGCCAGCTTGATGCTTCTGTGTCACGGCAACAGGGAAAGCTCCAAGGCACTTTGAAATCAACTCTGTCCAACTTAGAGAAGAATGTAGTCTTCTGAGGAAGTAGCATCGGGTCTTCGTCGCATGACACATATCCTATGGGAGGAGAGTTGAGGGAGTCAGGCCAGAGCGAGCCATCCCGCATTCTTGTCCAGGGGGCCAGGCGAGGAACGCTTAGGGTGGATGAATCTGGAGGTGGTGGCCGGGTGGCCAAGTTGTTGAGGCAGGCTCCGGCTGAGGTGAGGCGCCAGCAGGCCAGGGCGAGCCAAGAGGGAGAAGCGAGAGGGCAGGAGCCAGCCACGGCCATGCGAGCACCAGTGGCCGACTTAGTGGCTCTCTGCGGCTCCTGGGGTCTGTCACAGACCCTAGGTCTTAAAAAGACAACTGAGCCCCAGCCATCGTCCTGATCAGCCGGTGGAAACGCTAATGACAGATGGTGCTAAGTGGCAGGTGTATATATGTATCTGTAAGCCCTTCTAACACTCTGCTGTGGGGTCTGCAGCAAAGAGAACTTGAGTGCGTTGCCCAGGGTCACCGAGGGAGTCGGCGAAGGAGCCTGCGTTGGAACCCACGCTGTCAGGCTCCAAAGTGCCGTCTTGCGACCGTGTGAGATATTGCCGAAAAAGTAGAAATAAAAGAGAAAGGATCATTGGGGTCACTGGATGGTCACACTAAGACCTGGGCCTTGGAGAACCTGCCACCACCGGGTGGGGAGCAGCGTGGTAAATAAGCATGTAGGAAGGGACTGGTGCTGTGAGTAGGGAAGCCGTGCCTGGAGTGTAGAAAGTCTGACTCCGTTTTATAACATGTTTCAGACGAGCTCTTTAACTGGGAAATTCTTGCTGCTGCAGCTTCTCCCAATCGCTTTTGTCAAGGTTTGTCACACGCGTACCATTCCCCAGATTTTAACGCGGCCCCGATGAGCGCCGAGCCAGCCCGAGACGTGCAGTATGTGAAAATGACGATCCCCGTGCTTTCAGGAAGCTGCCCCGTTACGAACCCAAATAGCCTTCTTAAAAATCAGAGGTACTCTCATAAAACTCGTTTTTCATGCAGCCCAGGCTGTGCTTGCCACATGGGACGAAGTGTGAAACTCAGCTTTTATGGGGAGATCTCTGAGATCTGTGTGAACTCTCAGTGACTCTCCTGACGTGATTCCCCGGAAGAGCAACGTCTTTTCTGTTGCGGTGCATTTTCATGTCATCTGCCGTGTCTGGGAAGAGACTGTTCCTCCAGTGCATGAGAAGCTGGCACCTGCCGGGGGACCTTCATTAATACTCAGCCTGATGATTGCAGCATCTTTCCCAGTATCCATCATCCTCTCCCCCACCCCTCCTCTCGAAGCTTTCCCTCAGCACAGAGACGGGCACCCTGTGTGCAGGTGCACACTCCGTAAACACGGCACCTTGTGTTTCTGAGATAGGCGGGAGGACAGACGGCAAGAGCCAGCTCTGGCCGGGACCTCAGTACTCACTGCAGAGGAGGCCACACCCATGTCACCAGCTCCTCTGCTCCCGCGGTCTCCAGAGTTCATGGTTTGTTTTGTTTTTTAAGATTTTATTTATTTATTTGAGAGAGAGCACAAGCAGGGGTGAGGGGCAGAGGCAGAGGGAGAAGCAGGCTCCCCACCAAGCAGGGAGCCCGATGTGGGGCTCGATCCCAGGACCCTGGGACCATGACCTGAGCCGAAGGCAGCCACTTAACCTACTGAGCCATCCAGGTGCCCCTCAGACTTGATGTTTTTCAAAAGCAGGGCATTCCCCAGTGGAGGAGTCCACAGAGTGATAGCGAGCCATCAGGGTGCCCGCATCCTCACTGCACACAATATAATCCTAAATCAACATTTTTCCCCCTGACAGCATTAGAAATCAGTATATTAATCCATTGTACTGGAAACGTAAGCTACAACCAGACATTTTTGTCTGTGCATTTTCGGCAGACTGTAACCAGATGATTTCTTGTTAGGCTTTGTCTATCCCTGGTCATTTCTTCCAAATCTAGACAATTTTTAATTACTGATTAAAATAATAATTCCAGCTAGTGCTAATAGAGTACACAACTATATGCCAGAAATTTTTCCAATCACCTTCTCCATGCTAAATCGTACAGTCTTCTCAGTAGCCCTATGAGGGCAGCTCTCGTGTTACTGTGGTTTTACTGATGACAAAATGGAGGTAGAAAGAGGTGAAATCACCAGTCGGAGGCCCGTAATGGCAGGGCCAGAATCCTCATGCAGGCAGTCTGCTACCAAGCCCCCAAATGACCCGCCTTCTCACACAGCGTCCAGCCAGGGTTCAGCTGTAGTTGTGCTTATCAGGTTTAACCGAAAGATGAAGCTTCTCTGTGCATCTCACAGGCGGTGATCCCTGATCACATGCTTCCTTTCATTTTATCATATCCAAATCGTACCGTGTTTTATATAAGCATAATCATGAAGCACAAGATGTATAGGACATACACATACCTGTGTGCATTTGTGTCATGTAGTGAATGTCCTTCCGGTGCGGGGGCCTCTGCTGTGGATTTCCCTCACTCCACGAAGATTAGCAGAGGCCTGCTCAGGCCGGGAATGCTCGGTGCTGGGGATGCTGCAGGGAACAGGGAGAAGTTCCCCAGTGATGGTGATTTCCCAGTGAGCTCATCAGAGTGATAGGGAAGATGGAGCTGCCAGCTACCCTTGGACACACCAAGATCTGCCCTTTCTGAGTTCTGCACCTCCCTCCTGGTTCTGGGCAGCTCTGATTCTCTGGGTCTGGCCCAAAGCATTGGCTCCAGAAGGCCTGCTCGCCCCTCAAAGGCATGGTGCTTGCTGGCTTGGCTGCAGGATTAGAAACTCTGAGAACCCATGCTCTTCAGCACTTTGATGGCAGAGCAGGCAGAGGCCGGGGTGCCGTGCATGACCCTTCTTAATTCAGCACAAGGTCTGGGAATGACTTGGGCCTTTCTTTAGAACCAGATTAACCGGGCGCCTGGGTGGCTCAGTTGGTTGAGCAACTGCCTTCGGCTCAGGTCATGATCCTGGAGTCCCGGGATCGAGTCCCACATCAGGCTCCCTGCTCAGCAGGGAGTCTGCTTCTCCCTCTGACCCTCTTCCCTCTCATGTGCTCTATCTCATTCTCACCCTCAAATAAATAAAATCTTAAAAAAAAAAAAAGATCCAGATTCACCTATTCTGAAAACAAAGATTGTCCTTGAGAATATTCAAAAAGTGGTGGTGGGACACGGTCTTAAAGGATACCTGAATCGGTGGAGAACTGTCCTCATACTTTCTATCCACTGCATACACCTGTCACTTTCACATTTCACCTGTCACCCGTTGGCTCCCGTCTATGTGTGCCCTCCTGATGGTCCAGAGGTCAGTTTGCCAAGAGCCCACCTTCTCGGGGAGAGTGTAGGTTCCTGCCAGCTGACATAAGACCTCATTGATGGTCGCCAAAAATGGCCTTTCTCTCTTTTAGTCTGTTTTACGTCCTATTTAAATGTTGGTTAAAATTGTTTGGTGATTTTCTCATCTGGATGAAGTGGTTCTTTTAGTTAGAAGTTCTGGAAACCAAGATGCTAATGGTCAAAAATGGCCTGAAGCGTTTTTGCTATGACACATAGTGAGAGGTATTTTATTTACATTGAGACACACACCTGAAACAGACGTTTTATGAACACATCTTTACACTCTGACACTTTCGCTTCCATTCTATCCTTATTTGTTTAATTACCCCACCAAATTGATTTTACAGCCCGCTTATGGATCACAGTCTGCAGTTTGAAAACACTAGGACTCTGCATTTGAAGGAGGTCTCGAGAGTTGCCTATTGCCACAGGAAACTTTTACGTTAAATGGCCATGAATCCAGCAGCCACTAGAAGACTAAGAGAAAAGACATCATTTTGTTCTCCCCCAAGGTGAAAGAGCAGAACTCCTAAATGGGGACGAGAAATGGAAGGGGGTGGATACTGCTGAAATCTGTGCTGTACTGAGCAGACATCATTTCTTTCTTTCTTTTTTTTTTTTTTCTGCAGTTGACACACAGTGTTAAATTTGTTTCGGGTATATGAGAAATCATTTCTTATTGCTCACTTTTCCTGAAAAATAGCCAAGAGCTGGGGACAAGAAAAGAGATCGTATTTTTTTGTTTTGTTTTGGGGGCAGTTTCTTCTCCAACCAAGATGAAGAGCTGGGAGATGGGGTACCCAGCCCATCAACAATGCCCAGCGGGAGCTCCAAATTGGCAAGAGGGACCCTTTCCGGGTGGCGTGGGGGAGTGTGGGAATGATGGAAATCAGAGCTAGGAACAAGTAGGTCACAAGAAAGTACAGAACGCTTCTCTGAAGTCTCAGAAGAAAAGGATCAAGAGACAACAATGAAGGATTAATGAGAAAGGGGTCAGTTTTTCTATGTGTTTCTTTTCATCTTTTTCTGAGAATGTGCCTATTCAAATACAGACTTGCTTGCTCTTGCCTCATGGAATGGCTTTAAAATCTGAATTTCCAATTTTTAGAAGATGCTGATTGCTACAGCCTTGATCATGACCTCAGATTAAGGCACAGCCCATGGAGTTAGAGCGACATCCTCCCCACTCCCCTGATGGAAGATGAAGGAGCTGGGGGGGGAGGGGGCAGGTCACCACCTACTCCGCACACACCTTAGCCCTCACTCTGCTGGCGGTGGTCCTGTGGCAGGTAGGGCTGTGCCCTCCTGGCGGAGTCTACGCTCTGTTTACAACGCTGGCAGGTTTTTTTTGGGGGGGGGAGGGGGAGGCAGCCTAAGCATTTCTCCAGGACTCCCCTTTTTGTCAGTGTCCTGGTGGGAAGTGCAGCTACCTGGAAACCTTTCGACTTTGTCAAAAAACACAGAGTGGGGCGCCTGACTGGCTCAGTCAGTGGACCGTGCGACTCTTGATCTCGGGGTCGTAAATTTGAGCCCCAGGTTGGGTGTAGCGATTACTTAAAAATAAAGTCTTAAAAAAAAAAAATCAACACAGAGGCAGGTGACAGGGAATTGGATTTGTGCATCTCATTTGCCATTAAGCGGTGGAACCTGCATCTCAGATCCCTAATTATTTTGTATCTTCGCTTTGCCCCCCACACTTGACTTTCTCCCCACACACCCTCCTCCACCCCAAGTGACATCACCAGGTAGTTGGGCAGCATGGCTCGGCTGTCAGAAAGCCTGACGTTGTTGCCCTTGCCTTTCCTTTGTTCAGCAAATGTATATTGAGGGCCTACTATGGGCCAGGCACTTATAAGGACTCCAGCAATTCAGTGATGTGGAGCTTGCTTCCTGGTGAGGAAGAAAGCTAACAAACAAGATCATTTAGAAAGTTGGATATGCTGTGAGAAAGGCATGCAGCGGGGAGGACATTGTGCCTGCAGAAGTAGTCGGGTAATCAGGGCTGGCCTCTCGGAGGTGGTGACATTTGAGCTGAGTTTGGGATGAATTCAAGTGAGCAGTGGAGGATACTGGTTAGGAACGAAGCCTCCCGATCCAGGTGGCAAGGGTGGAACCCTTGCTCCACCATGGAGAAGCTTTGCAGCCTCAGACCAGGCAGTCTGCCTCTCCGAGCCTCTGTTTTATGTCAAGTGAAGATAATCCTAGGAGCAGCGTCTTAGTGTTGTTGCGAGGTTTACATGAGTTAATGGCACGTGGGGAGCCCCAGGTAAGTGTCAGCTGCCCTGGTGACAATGAGGCTGGGGAAGAGGACACATAAGCTCCAGAAATGTGCTGAGTAACTCCTAGGACAACAAAAATGTCACAGTTCACTGAGTGGGCCAACGTGGCGATAATGCAAACATTGAACAGCGATGAAACTGAGTGTCATAATGCAATTCTCCAAGGAGAAGGGGAAGTGCAGAGCAGACTTGGATGTGTGTAAAAGACCAAAAAGCTTTTTTTTTTCTTTTTTTAAGATTTTACCTTTTTAAGTAATCTCTATACCCAACACGGGGCTCCAGCCCACAACCCCAAGATCAAGAGTTGCACGCTCCACTGACTGAGCCAACCAGGCACCCCAAGGACCAAAATTCTTATTGTGCATAGTCAATAGGGATCCAAAACGGAACATCAAAAAGGAGTGGTAGACTCGTGTTGTTTAGAAGCCATGAGGCGAATCCCAGGTAGAGAGATGTAAGCATGGGGAGCAGAGGGGGGATGAGACAGAGGACCCCTCTTTTTCATTGTCAGCCATGCAGAACTAGCCAACTAACTTTTTACTGTGTGCGATGATAACTTTGATCAAAGAGAAGAAAATGTAAATTAATAACAAAATACTGTAAAGTCAGGAGACCACCTGACCATCTGGGCCAAGTTGTAGTCATTTGAGCATCAAGGAATATGATGATGACTGGTAATTAATTGAATCTGTGAAATGAGTCCAAAATGATACTGCACGTGGAGAAGTTAATGTAAAGTGTGTCCAAAAGTAGCTGTAATAGAAGAACGGTGGAAATAACGGGATGTGTTTCTGTTTCTCACCTCTCCCTGGGGTGCGTTGGCATAGGTGGCATTGTGTTCTGTAAAGTGGACGTCTTTTTCTCCACCTCTGTCAGCAGATTGGCAGGGAGTTAGGAGTAAGCCCCGAAGTTGCAGGGAAAGTAGGAACTGGGGTGAGCATAGGCGAGACCAGCTAGCAGCCTGTCACAAACGGCGGGAAGGGAAGGGGGTCTGTGCCAGGGAGGGTTGCAAGATGCGGGAAAGAGCTGTGTGCCTCGGGAGGGAATCATTTTCCCCAGGAGATGCTGTCTCCAGTGGCCCTAGTGATTATATTGAAGACATGATGGGGCAAGAAAGACACAGGCTTTAAAAATCCTGTCTATCGATCAAGTGAAGCTTGAGTGAAGATCCCAGGCGTCCAGCCCAAGAAGTGCAGACTCACTCTTGAACCTGACCGAGCGTCAGTGGGTCAGTAACTCAGAACCCCTCCCTTCCACTGGCCAAAATTAGCTCCTGTTTTTGTAGGTCTTGCAGGTTCTGGTAATCCCAGGAAGGTCAAAGATAAGGGTGAAAATCATGAAAAATGATTAAATATAGGTTTTATAGTCATTGCCATCATTTGTAGGTTAAATGTAGGTTTTATAGTCATTGCAATCATTTGTCTGATTTGTCTGTTTTTAAGGTACTTTAAAGCTTAACTACTTAAATGGTAGAGTCAGCACAATTTTGTTGAAATGTGTGGAATTTGACCAGGTTTGTAATTAATACTTAAATGTATAAGAGCATTATATTTTTAAAAATTATATTTTGGGGGGTGCCTGGCCAGCTCAGTTGGTAGAGCATGCATCTCTTGATCTTGGGGTCATGAGTTCCAGCCTCATGTTGAGCACAGAGCCTACATTAAAAAAATTTTTTTGATTTACTTAATAGTATTTGGATATTTGGAAATATTTGTTAAATAGCTGATAGATGTAAAATTTAGCACTAAACAAAACACAAATATTTAAGTTTTCTTATTAAAAAAAAGTCCTTCAAATATTAAAGTTCCAAACAAGTATGATATGGAATAAGGTCATGATCAGGCATTGGGTTACTCCTTGGCATGGGAAGCCATTGGAGAGTTTTAAGCAGGCAGGTAATATAATTTATTCACTTTTTCTAAGACTGTAGACGGTCAAGAGTACAAACTGTAATCTTGGGTCCCCTTCTACTACTAGAACCCGTGAAGTCTGTTCCCCATTAATTCATTCAACAAACGCGTGTCATTGGCTCCTTAAGTGCAAGCACCGCCCTGGGCACATTATCCAAAGGTAACGACCGAGCCCCTCCAAATAAGTTAGAAAGGGTTGAGTCCTACGAGGGAAAGGGTACTTCTGGCGTGGAGAGGCAGGACCATTTCCGTAGTTCGGGAGCAGATGGGGGAGAGTACCATTCCAGGAGTGAGCTGAGGCCAGGAGCAAGGAGGTCAAGCATTTTCAAGGCTGGGCACGTGGTCCCTGGAACCATTAGCCTATCTTCCATCAAAATCGTAATGTTGCCAGTTCATTTCAACTGTTGCTGCTGCAGCTCCTCTAAAGTGGGTCAGTACCAATTAAAGCTAATTTATAATGATAAATCTGTAAGGCAGAGAGGCAACTCTTAGCTAATGTATTTGCCAGAATTTGACCCCCCAGGAGAGTTTTTAATTTGCTGTCACTGCAGTTATCACTTTTGCATGAATATTAATTATCTGCATTATAGGAAAAATGTGGTCTGTTGGGTTTCTGGAAAAGGTTGACTTATTTTTATCTATCTGTATGTCAGTGTTTTATGTTTATGAATACAAGGAATGAGACTACTAGAGGGGCTGAAATGGAGAGCAGGCCACGTGCACAGAGAAACGGGGTGAACACAGGCAGGTGAGCAGAGGTTGGAGCGAGGTAGACAGGATTTGAAGGGGCTCCTGGGGCGGGTGACAGTGAGCTTGGTGGAGGCTCTCAGCAGGGCTCCTGGGCGGTGATGTGGGTGCAGGGGAGAGACTCTGCAAGTCTGTGTGTACAGAGGCTCTCGACCACCTTGTTTTCACGTGATTCATGAGACCAGCTCGGGCTTTTTCTTCCTTTGCTGACAACCAATAGGCTTTTTCTGGCCATTCTGCAGAACGTAACTGTCTTCTCATGAAATCCTGTCTGCCAGGTTGTGCTCATTTCCCGAGCGGAGCTGCCGAGAGGGGCTCTGGAGGCTGTGTGTCTGAGCTGCTGTCCTGCCCAGCTCAGCCCCACGTGGGGACAGTGCAGCTGGAAATGGGGACGATGGAAAACTCCACCTGAGGGACAGCAGTGGCGGCCAGTGTCTGTGTGGGACAGTGCACGGTGAAATTACGTTTCCTTATAGAAACTCTGACAGTGCTGTATGTTATTTTAAAGTTCATAAGGTCTAAGATGGAGAAGAGCCTGATAAAACAGCTCCTGTAGCTCTTCTTTGGAAGACTGGACCGTGGCCACCCAGGAGGGCCGGGTCTCGCCACTGCGTGTCCGAGACACAGCACACTGCTCCCCGCAGGCCCCTGTGTCATGGGAGTGACCCCACACGATGCGTCCCTTTTTCCTCCTCTTCCGGATTCCCAGGGTCACATCTTGGTCTCTCCCTCATATGGCCGATACTCAGTGTGAAGACAAGGAGCACAGACTTTGGGACCGAATCGCCAAGTCCCAGTGCCGTCGGCCTATGTCTAACCAGGTGGCCTTCAGCACACCCCTCACCTCCCAGAGCCCCGAAGCCCAGCTCTGCGCTCTGTTGAGGCGAAAAAAAGGGGGGGGGGGGGGGGGGGGGGGGGGGGGGGCCCACCCTCGAGGGCAGAGACAGGTCCCAACTCTTTCCGGGTCCAGAACAGCACGTGTAAAACACAGCTTGCTCCTTCTTAGCTACGGTTCTCATTAAGAAATCCAAGTAAGGGGCGCCTGGGTGGCTCAGTCATTAAGCGTCTACCTTTGGCTCAGGTCATTGTCCCAGGGTCCTGGGATCGAGCCTCACATTGGGCTCCTGCTCAGCGGGGAGTCTGCTTCTCCCTCTGCCCCTCACCCCTGCTCCTGCTCTCTCTGTCTCTTAAATAAATAAATAAATAAAATCTTAAAAAAAAGAAATCCAAGTAAACACAGAGGGGTTCAGGTATACAGAAAGTGCCAGAATTGGGGGAACAAATGACTTACAAGGAGGCTAAGCAAAAGCAAGCAGTGTTCTTGTGTCATCAGTACCTTCCTAAAACCTTCTCATTTGTGCCCTGAAACGAACAGGCCCCATGGGAGAGCTCATGTTGGGACAGACCCTCATGGCCACGGAGCCTCGCAGCCGGAGCATCAGCAGAAGCAGTGACTGTCTTAAGGCTGCTTGGGCCAAGCTTTGCCTGTGGGCCCAGCAGCCCAGCAACCCAGCAGCCCAGCCCGTCCTTTGTCTCCTCCATTTCCGGGCCCTGTTGAGGTGCAGATCTGTGAGGGTGTCTCTCTTCTAATAGAGAACAACGGGTTTGTCAAGTAGAGAAGTCTGATCAGGCTGACCGATGTGTGTTTCAAAATGCAGGGGCCATGTCTCCGTGCCATCCGCTTCCCAGGTGGCACGGCCCAGCACACGGGGGCCACTGTTGGAAGCCACGAAACCGGCCAGCAGCTTTCATCTGTTTTTCTTAATTAAGGTCTGTAGGCATTGTCTTTAGTTGTGAGGAAGCCTTCCTCTGGGCCCTTCGAAACAGTAAGTGTGGGGGGGGGGTGAAGGCACATAGCAGGTGTTTTTCTGTTCTGTGACTGAGCGCCGCCTCCCTTTCAGTGGCCCCTGCGGGATCCAGGGCTGCCTTGTTGGGGCGGGGGGAGTGGGGAGAAGAAGGGAGGATGATGTTTAAAGAGCGTGACCTTCTCCTGCCCGGAGTCCTGAGGCAGGGAGGCAGGGAGCCCTGAGAAGGGAGGCCCCCTGCATCGACTGCTGTGGGTCAGCTGCGTATGGGGTTCGGTGGTCCGGGAGTCCCTTCTTGTGTCGGAATTCAGATTCCACGACCCAGCATTCCTCAGCAGAGCTTTCTGAGAGGGCGGCCTTGCAGGACACCTTCCTGCTCTGGGCCCCAGAGGGGTTGATTCCTCTTGTGACTCACACACTCCAAAATTCTCTCCTCCCCATTCCCTGCCCCAATTACAACGATAGGTAGGCTGTTGGTTTAGCTTTGCTTTTTTTTTTTTTAACCCTCTCTTTAACACCAAGGAAATACTTTTAAACTTTTTTCTGTTTAGAAAATTATGCAGAAAATTAACATTGATGGATTCTGGGTGGTGGCGGCTCAGAACAAGAAACTTGTCTTGTTTCCTTGTCATCCCCTGCCTGCTGGCTTGGGGCCCGGCCCCTTCTGTAGGCTGATAGGAGAGGGCTTAGCTGCTGCCTCAGAGATGATCCGCGCTGCCCGTGGCCAGCATTGGATACGTTTGCTGTGTGAATGAATGCGAGTCACCTCCTGCTCCCCTTGGGTAGTCTGAAGCCTCATTTCAAGCTGCTGGCTGTGACATGTCCCATTGGACCCCTCCAGCCGGCCTGGAGGGCATTGGGCCCCACAGTGGGCACAGAGGAAGGAGATATGAGACCTTTACACTCATAAAATACCTGTGACAACTCTTGATACGTTTACTTACTAAATTCTTTTATTCTCATCCTTTTATTTGCCCCTCTGTTCCGTGCAGTGACATATTAGTACACACATATGCCGTTTACAGTCAACACGTTCGTGCTCACGGGTTTATACTGGGACGTCGGGTCAGATGGTTGGGAGGCCACTGCTGGGGGGCCGGCCTTGCTCCTTCCTGCTCTCCCCGCAATGGGCGGGAATATTCTCTAGGAAAGGTCTGGAAACTACCGGAAATTCATGTATTCTGAAGTTAGTCTTGAAACTCGCAGATGAAGCAGACAGGGCAAACGAACCAGGTTGGGGTTTACTATTCTCCTTGGTAAAACATGAAGAAATGAATAAAGCGAAGCAGAGAGGGGACTGGCCCAGATGTTTTTGTAACTGCAGATGTAACTTTAGTTTCGGGTGAGCTCTTCCTAGAGCTCCACGATGTTTGAAAGCCGACGAAGAGCGGTGGTTGTCTGCAGGACCCCCTGGGCCAGCTTTGCAGATGTGAGCACCACGCGGGTGCCGGCACATTTGGAGAACAGTGCGGCCTGTCTCCACCTGCAGTGGGCCCTCTGGCCGCGGAGTGAAAGGCAGCGGCTGAGGGGCAGGCCTGGCCTCACACCTGCTCCCGGCTCTGTGTGATGACAGGCTGGCGTGGGGGGTACGGTTAAGATGAGCAGTGGAGCCCCTCCACACACTATTCTGCTTGAAGAAAGTGAGTCCCCCCAAGAGCAAGGAAACAGTGGGTGAAATAAGGAAACCGCTCTTGTGACCTTTTACTTGTTTATGTACCAGATATTCCTTTAATGCTTCCCATATGCCAGGCATTGTTCTCAGCATATTGCTTTAAAAATAGGAACTCAGTTATTCTTCACCACGATCTTAAGAGCTGGTTAGTAGTATTGGCCCATTTCACAGATGAGTCTAAAGATCAGAGAGGTGGCATCACTTGCCTGGGGTCACATAGCTGGTCAGTGGCAGAGCAGGGCCACACTGCACCTGTCTTGGTATGAAGTCCTGCTTGTATTTCTTCTAGTGGAGATTCTCATATCTTTGAGAATTATGTTAGTTTTTGTTTGGTCTCACAAGAGGCCTTTGTAAAATATATTATGTACATGTAATGTCATTATAAAAATGGTGTTATGCTGTTTTCCATTTTTTGAGCACTTACTGTGGGCAGGTCCTCCTGTGCCAGATGTTCTCTGGACGTGAATTCTAATCCTTTAGCTGCAAGGAAGAGATTTGTGCCCATTTCATAGAAGGGAAAGTAGATGACAGGAGCTGGTCACTCAGCGGACATGCCCAGCCAAGATATGAACCCAGGTCAGCACACAGCTCTTTGTTATAGGACAGAATTAAGTCCAAACAGGTCCTTCTTGATCCCCCACCCAGGGAGATGGTTAGTTTCACAAAGCACCCAAAGGACCCTGTAGCATAGCAGTGCCTGGAGGGGGGTGGCCCACTTAGCCAGGGGAAGTGCCATGTGCTGCCCGGCATCCCCACGCTGGTGATCACTCCCACAGGTGGCCCCCTACCTGCCCCACTGGGGACTGGATGCCGCATGGTTTCCAGGTGACTGTGTCCACAGCATCAAGCCCTCAGGGTCTGGCTCCTTTTGATCCAGTGGAGTTTTGAAGTTTTATCTTCTGGGCTTCATTAAGCCCTCCCTTGGTCTTAGGCTCCCCCCGCCCCCAAATTGTAAGTGTTGCGTGGTTCCTGGTATTCAGGTTCACAAATTAGCCCAATTAGATGGGTAAATTAGTCATTCTACTTTCTGAAGTCCGGCTGGAGGAGCTTTGTGAAATAGCATTTATAGTTTTCTAACAAGCAATTTAAAGGACACCAGCATGTGGCATTTGTTTAAGAGTAAAATTTCCTAAACAATGCCCTACTTAAGAACAGATCGCTAAATTTGCTCACAGACTCAGAAACGTGGCCGAGGACACCCCTGCGCTGTCTCGTACAAGCCTTTCCAAACGGGGTCTCTTCTTTCTCTTCTTTCGGAGGGCTACAGCCAAATGCGGCAGAGTTACTGAAACCCACATTTAATTTCCAAAACCTCCTTTTGCCAAATTGTTTTTTTCTGCACCACCCAAGAGTTTCTAAACAGGCTTCAAAACAGACTGCTCTGAATTCCATCTGAGTGGTAGACAGTGAAGAACCAGCAGCTCAAAGGAAGTTGCAAGGGCCCGCCTCGGGTTGCTGCCGGCATTGGCGGCCGGGAAGCAAGACAGGGGAAAAGCAGTATCCCCGAAGAGCCAATAGAAAATGCCTAAGCTTTTGAACCTCTCTGGACTCGGTTTCCTTGTGTTCAGGGAAGTGACAGTTCCCCGCCCCCACACACACACCTCACAGGGCCACTAGCCAATTCAGTGAGACAATGCATCGAAGGTGCCCGAAACGCAAGAGGCAGTAAGTCAACTTGAGGTCCCTTCCTTCCTTCTTGGGTCCTTTTAAGTGTTCGCTTCAGAGGCCGGCGTCCTTGTGCCTGGCTCAGTTGGCTCTTCAAACAATCTTATTAATGCCTATTAAAATGAAACCCAATAAAAATGCCAATATTTGGTGTTGAAATAATTGATGTAACAGAGACAGACCATGGAGCACCCAGGCAGGCCCCTGGTGCCGTTTAGCCTCACACCTGGGGGATGAATTTCACAACTGTAATTGCTACCATATAATTCTTATTAATGTTGTGCTATAATTCCTATTTATTCCATGGGGCTTGTAAATGCATTAAGACTTGTCAACATATTATTTTACACTGTTTATGATCTGTAGAATTATGTCCTTCAGGGTTGCATTGTGCAAAAGCTCAAAATAAATGGCTTTGGGCCTCATTAAAAAAGAGCAAAAAGCGGCTGCTTGTTGAAGCGGTTCTCCATCCCCACCGTCCTTAACAGAAGTCCGTGAAGTAGATTTTTAACTCCATTCTGAGCAGAGCTCTTAACCTTGGGAATACAAGCGAATTCCCTCCTCCCATCTGAGCTGGGATGGGGCAGCCCGCCCTCCCGGGAAATGCTCTGTGTGGCCAGAGAGACAGGCGTCCTTCCCTGGGGACGGATGTGGTCAGTCTCCCAGGGCCTCCCGTGGGCTGGGGCCTTGTGTTCTGACCGTGAGTTTGGCTCAGAGCGTCAGGCGTTTCTGTCCCCCTGCTCCCTAGCTTGGGGTCACCCCCTTTTAGTTCCAAATTTCCTCATGGTCCTCTTGGCTCAAGCTCTAAAGAAGATTTAAAATTAATTCCCACCGAAGTGTAGATACCTAATAAGTGTAAAATGTAACCCCCTCCCACAGACTTCTGTATTTACTACGCGAATAAGCATGAAACGTGGGCACAGAATCCTGTGCCCTGGAATGTCCGACACAGCTTGTGTGTATGTGTTGGGGCAGGGCTGTCCTCCTTGGTTACCCTCGGTCTGGGCCTCAGAGCCTACCCGGCACCCCTGCGGTCGCAGACTGGCCTGCCGCAGACCCAGGTTCAGGCTCTTGCTCAGCTAATTCCCAGCCACGAATGGTTGGGAAACCCTTAATCTGCACGTCTCTGCCCCCACTGGAATGCCCTCCCCAGGTCAGGAGGCCCACCTGGCCACTGCCACGCCTCCTGTCCTGGGGGTGGCTGGGGGCGCCGACTGGGGGACGGCCGCTGACTGTCCCTGCCCTTCTCTGGCCCCACAGGCAGCGAGTACGACGAGGAGGAGGTGGATTACGAGGAGTCAGACAGCGATGAGTCCTGGACCACGGAGAGCGCCATAAGCTCCGAAGCCATCCTCAGCTCCATGTGCATGAACGGAGGGGAGGAGAAGCCTTTTGCCTGCCCGGTTCCTGGATGTAAAAAGAGATACAAGGTAAAAGCAGGAGCGCCTCACTTGGCATAGCCGCATTAAGTGCATGGAAGCCAGCAGGCCCACATCAGGGAGCAGCTCCTCGCTTCTGGAGAGAGCCTCCCTCCCCTGGGCCAGCCGGTGCCCGGTCCTCGCGGACACCCGGGCCTAGGGACAGGCAGGCCCCTGGGCTCTGGGTGTTTGGTGGGATTGTCCCTTTTGCTGATCCATGTGGAAGCTATAGGTCAAAAAAGCTATAGGGTGGGTTTGGTAGGAGGATCGTGTTTTTGACATTCTTCAAACTCCTGCCCTATCAGAGTATTAAGTGTGTCACCTGTTTATTTGCCACACTTCCCCAGCGGTCGGCTATACAGGTGGCTCACGGAAGACGACCTTGAAGTCTTTTTTTTTTTTTTTTTTTTAAGATTTTATTTATTTATTTGACAGAGGGGGACACAGCGAGAGAGGGAACACAAACAGGGGGAGTGGGGGAGGGAGAAGCAGGCTCCCCGCTGAGCAGGGAGCCCGATGCGGGGCTCGATCCCGGGACTCCAGGACCAGGACCTGAGCCGAAGGCAGACGCTTAACGACTGAGCCACCCAGGTGCCCCGACCTTGAAGTCTTAAAGGTGGTAGACGTAGGGTTTTTAGCTTTCAGCCCAGGAAGTTCTTGCTCCCTGCCCCGCGACCCCGCCACCAGCATGAAGGATCAGGAGAAAAGGGGGCTTTGATTATTTTTCTCACCAAACTGCCCACTTCAGCGCCCTGTCTGTAATAGAGGACACAGAACCCATGTCTCTGAGAGCCTGACTGCATGTCACGCGCGGCCAGGGACACTAAATTTTCTATTCAGAAAACTCGAAAAAACACCACAACATTCAGGGGTCAGTCCACAGGGCACCTTAAGAAAGCAAATTTGCACACTGTCTCCTGAGGCGTTTGCAGCTCTTTAAAATCCAACTGGGAGATGGAAATCTAAAAATCAGGAACCTATGTGTGGTACATTTGACGATATGCTAATTTACCCAGAGCTCAGCAGACTGACTTTTTTAAAAAGGCTTAAAAGATGTGTGATAGCATAAGCACCTCTCAGATGGCTCTTAAACGTGTCCCTGAACACCAAACAAAACAAAACAACCCCTATTTCAGTATCAGTACCAGCTGCTGATCTAAAGTGGCCGAGGCTTTGCCTGTAGAAAATAGGCAACGATGTTCTCATGGAAAGGCCGGATATGCTGTTTTTAAAACGAAGACGCCAGGGCAGGGGCGGGAGCATCCCCTCGGGGCTCAGGAGCCGCTCAGGGCAGGACGGGACTCAGAGTTGCACACGTGTGTTTTCTGTGTCAGACTGTGGAAGGCATGGAAGGCGGAAGGCAGAGAGGGGGAAGGCCACCAGGTGGTTACCTCAGGAAGCCAGAAAGCAAAAGGATTGCCAGACTCGTTTTTCCAGAAGGTAGCCCTGGCATTGCAGAGTTTTCCTTCTTCTTTGTTTCAAAGTGGAGAAAGCTAGACCGAGAGGGTTCTGTTCTCAATTCCTACCTGCTCTCCAGATGCCACGTCTCTCCCCGTGGCTTCACAGAGCCGTTCCTCGGGGCTGGGCCACTGGCTGCCTTCTCTCAAGCATCCAGACGCCGTTTAAGGGATGTCATGCACATCCACTGTGTTCAGAGGGAGCAGATGATGACCTAGACTGAGGCTAGCCCAAAAAAGGGGGGTCGAGTTGGGGGGTGGGAAGCCACAGCCTTTATTCTGGCTGAAGAGCAGAAGGCACTCCGGCCTTCCCACCAGCTTCATTCCTTCCTCACAACCTTTTCCCCCGGTCACTTGTTTGCTTGTCATTAATCTTTTGCCATTATTTTTCCTGGGTTTCCAGCAATTTCTCCTGCAGTTGTCTACATCTGGGTTGATGGGGACTTGAGTGCTCTTTCTGCCCCGAAGGCCAAAAGAAAACTGAGTGAGGCCTGGGCTGCAGAGGCTGCCTGCTTCAGCACCACCAACTGACAAATGACATGGGCAGCAAATAGTGGTCCCGCTTTCCACGAGGGAAGTGTGAAGTGTGTTTCCTTTTCTGGGCCAGAATGCCCGGTCATGGTACACGGGACGAGGACAGACATGTACCCACTCCTCCTAACCGTCTGCCGGACGAGCATGGTCATGTTCCCTAGTGTGACCTTTCTGCTGGGAAGTTACTGGCCGCAGGGCAGTGGTGTTCTCTCGTGTAGTTAGTGCATCTTACTGACTGCAGGATTGCCGGACTGGGTATTGGTTTGAGGAGGGTCTAATGAGCTGGTGTGCTGTGGGGCCGGGCGGAATCCAGAAGTGCCACCATGTTGTTTATTCCCAGGGCTCACTTCAGACTTGTCTCATTCCTTGCCCACTGTTGGCAGAGAGTCTCAAACCACTCAGCCTCCTGGGCACGGACTCCAGATCAGCTCTTCTCACCATTTCTTGGCATTTGCAGAAGCCAAAGATAAGGTTTCTAACTTTCCAGACTTCCTACTGAGTAGGGCAGGAGAGGGGCCCAGCAGGACAGCCGCGTCTCCGTGTTGTTTCCCGTATTAACCCCTTTGCCTAGGATGTCCCCCTTCCCCTTTTCCATCAGTACGTCTCATTTGAATTCCCCTCATTTCTCAAGGCACAGCTCAAATGCAACCTCCTCTGGGAAGCCCTCACCAGTTTCCCAGACTGAGTCCCCACTCACAGACTGAAGTTCTGCCCCCTGACCTTCCTACGTGCTCTGTTCCTATCACTGGAGAGCACTTACTGCCTTGTCACCCCAAGGGTCCGTATAGCTCATAGACCCTCCTCAGCACCAGGCACGGGTCTTGGGCAAGTAGACGCTCTGAAGTTAAAGGAACAGAGGCAAAATGCGTGGGGAAGAGGACTGTGTGGGCCCCCTCCAGCTGACCCCCCAGAACCCCAAAGCAATTGGATGATTCCTTCTGTTGGGTTTGTCTCATACACATTCCAGGCTGAACACCTGATCCCATCCACCTTGGTGCTACACGTTTTTTTTTTTTTTTCAGACTTCAGACGAGAGAGGACTCCCCTAGCTTGTAATTGGGAATGGCTTCAAAAGATGGGTTGAAGTGCTTCCTTTGATAGTTTTTAATATTAGAGTTATTAGAATTAAAGGCATTTTGCTACTTTTAAGAACTGGAAAGCAGAACAAGCTGTCCCCTGGGAAGTTTCTCTGAAAGGGTCCCTGCGCTACATGGGGAACGCTGATGGTTTCAGCACCATGAAGGAAGTTTGGCCTCTGATGTCTAGATACACAGCCAGGCAGGTGTGTTGCTGAAGGTTTTCTGAGAAGGGCACTTCAGCCATTCTCCCCACTCAGTGGATCGAAACCTCCTTGCCTCTCCTAAGGGTCCCATCAGAAGCCCTGCTGGGGGCATAACTGACCACCTTTCTGGATTGCAACTTGGCAGTAAGTAATCAGAACTTTAAAAAAAAAAAGTCGGTATTCCTTAGCTCCATAATTGTCTAAGAAATGTATCCCAGGCACATCACCAGGGATGCAAAAATTGATATACAAGGTATTTATCATATTACTTACAGTCAGCACAAATTTGGGAAATACTAAATTTCTAATAGGGAAATGGAATAAAGTCCTACCATCAAAATCCTTATTTCAAAAAAATATGTAATGATGAATCCAATCTCGTTTTCTCTCAGGGGAAAATACTGAAAGATGTTAGTGATTATACCTCTTCTTTACGTCCCTTTGTATTTTCTCAATTTCGGCAGTTGCCTAACCTGGACGCAGACTGCTTTAATAGAGGGAGTTAAAAAAGATGGGATTCCCGCCTGCCTCATCCCGGACTGGTCTGTGCAAGCATGCTGAGTCCGGTCCAGAGCGACTCGCTTCTCAGCTCGTGGGCTGGTTGGTGTCACCACGCTGCTACAAGAGGCTTTACTTGCCATGCTGACATTACCACCCCCGCCCACCCCAGCTTCTGTTTCTTATTTCTTCCTCATCAAAGCCCTGTGACTCCATCTTCTCCTCCATGTAGAACATCTTATGTAGAACGCCCAGACTCAGCGTCCAGACTTTGTTTCGTGGTTTGATCTGGAGTGGCATTTTGAGAGGCGCCTCTAAACAGTTTGTTGTCCATTGGCTGGTTCAGTTCCCTCATTAGGGCAGGTAGTTCCTGATGGTAGAAACTGGCATGGAAATGAACTGATGCCATCCTTGCCTGCCCCCCCCCCGCCATCAGGCCCTCCCTTGGACCTCCTGCCCGACCCTCTCCTCTACGTGATAGCCCCATGTTGGACCACTGTAATTCATAGACCATTTTCTCCAGATAGAGTGACCTGTCCCGATCCTTCCCAACTTTTAAGACTTTTCAAAGACCACCAGCTGGTTGTACTAATTACTAAGTACCTAGCACTTCAGGTACATGGAATTCTGGGGGAAATGTGGATTCTGGAATCAGGCATGCCTGGGTTCCCATCTCAGGTCTGCTCACTCACCGTCTTGGAGTGTCTGTTTCTCTAAAACATTGAGTACTGGATAAGAAACGAGACCTCAAATACTCAGCATGAGAAGCTCTTGTTACTGCCCTTCCTTTCCCCTTCCTTTTTCTCCCTTGCCCTTTCAAAGTTAGTTCCCTTCCTCTTTTCAGAAACCAGAGGATTGAAGCATTTGGTTTTCAAGTTGTGTGCCATTATTTATTTTTGTTCATATTTCTGAAAGACCAAACTTCTTTCAGGATCTCTGTAATTATAATTGTCAATGAATCTTTTTAAATCCCAAGTGTTTGTTAGAAAGTTCCCATTGCTATATGTGAATGAACAGATGGGGCAGACGGTGAATCTCACTGGAGTTTGTACTAACATTTGTCCCACTGACACTTGTGAACATTGTAAATCACAGCAACAGAGAGTTAACGTGGGTTTAGGTTCTTTAGCCAACCCTGGAAATGCCCCATGTTTCCACATGTGCAGTTGGCTTACTGATTTTTCCATAGTAATAAAGCAAATGTATGGAGTTAGCTGTATTTTCCTCACAGTCTCATGGCCAGACACACAACACAATGTTTACAGTCAAGCTGGAAACAGACCACAGAACCTGCTGAAATTACCTCAACCTTGGGCTTGTCCTTCTGGCCAGCGCTGGATCTGGTCATGTTGGACTGGCTTCTTCTTAGCAATTTCTGGTTTCAAACTTCCCTTCGCCTAACTAATTATAAAAAATCAGGCCTGGATGGAGTATTTAAGCTTGTTGGTCAAATGTTTTTATTTTAGGTTCCCCCTATTTTCTGACGAGTGTCCGTGGTACTGGGACACAGGGGTAGCTGGATATTTATTGACCCATCATGCAACAAGTTCCCTGTGAAATCAAGGACATGAAATGTCTGAGTCACCCTTCATCTACAGAAAAGGACCCTACTAGGTGCTGAGTATCTGTTGAGCTAATAAATGGGCTATTAGTAAGCAGACAAATGCAAATTTCTAGTTGTGATCCAGGAGACTTCCTACTATATTGTTACTTAGAAAGCCGATGGTGCTTTTCTAAAACTGTTATTATCTGTCATGGTTCTGTGGGTTGCCTGGCACCAGCTAGGTGGTTCTTGCGTGGGTGTCTCATGCAGTTGCAGTAAGAGGTCAGCTCAGGCACGACACACAAGTTGGCTTTTACTCAAATCCCTCAGCTTCCGCTGGGATGGCTGGAACAGCAGGAGGCTGGCAGGGGTTATCTACCCGGCATCTTAATGGGTCTGATTTTGCCACTGTCCCTGCTCTCCCCATAGCCCACCACAGCAAGTTATCCCCAGAATGCCTCCAGAACAACAGTGAGGGGTTTCCTTGCCCTGCATGGAGGGACTAATGAATGAATGGACAGAAACAAAGGTGAAGAAGGCCAAGAGCCAAGTTCGGGGCAGAGGGTATTTGTCCTTGTGCTTTGACCTGGACAACCATCATCAGTCCGACTCTGAACACAGCCAACTGGAGTTGCCGTTTGGCACCCGTGGGTTCAACTAAGTCCAGTGGGATTCTCTACCAAAGGACTTTTTTTTTTTTTTTTTCATGTTTTACTTACTTTATTCATGAGAGAGAGAGAGAGGCAGAGGGAGAAGCAGGCTCCCGCCTAGAAGGGAGTCCGATGCGGGACTCGATCCCAGGACCCCGGGATCATGACCTGAGCCGAAGGCAGACGCTTAACCATCTGAGCCACCCAGGCGCCCTCTACCAAAGGACTTTTAAAAAGTATTAATGTCCATTATGAATCTCTAAAAGGGAAATATAAATAGTAATAACCACTCAACACATTTTAATGGCAATTCCCAGCTTACTCCAGAACAGTGAGCCATGTTCTAACAAATTCACTCATAAATGCTTGTTGAGCATCTACTATGGGCCAGGCAGTGTGCTAGGTCTAGCTCATGAAACAAGAGCTGTCCGTCCCTATATGTGGGAGCTCAGTAAGGGCATCTTACAAATAAAGTTCAAGACCACTGTGTTGGAATCCTTCAGGTGGGCTAAGGACTAGGTTCATTGGGACTAAATTCATATAATACTTTAGGAAACAGCCTACTCTTCTGGTAATCAATTCCCAACAACTTTGTCTCAAGCCCTTTCTTTTCCCTTATTCCCAAATCTGGCAATAACTGACTTGAGAATTGAGACCTATGCTCTAATACCACCTCTGCCATTTATTCCTACTTAAATCTTCCATCAGTTAATATCTATTTTCTCACCATTTAATTGGGATGAACAATAGTAAAATAAGTCTGTAGGAGTGATTCTAGGCATGGAGTCTTACAGCAAAACCAGTTACTACAAAACCAGAAGGCATTTTGATATTTTGTTTCACTTGGGATTTGTACGCCACTTTGAAGTTTGGAACTCTTAGGTTATGGAAGTCTCAAGTTTTTAAAGTTTAAAGATTTTATTTGAGAGAGTTTATTGTATGTTTGAAATGCAGTACATAAACGTAAGGCCCAGTCTACCCATAGGTGCTTATTTAACACAACTATGCTAGGGCATGATTTGGGCAATTAGTTCACAGCTGTCTGGAACCAAACATGAGCTGTGTTTCTATATCAAGGAATTATAGATGTCTTGAATTCTATTGCCTGTTTTTTCTTTAAAAAGACAATTTTTTGGCCACCCTAAGGATATGTTTATATAACTGTTGTTAACACTCTTCCAAGTAGAAGAATCCAGAGGGGAAGCAAAGTTCTAGGCAGCGCAAAGTGCTTCCTTATACAGTCTTAAATATATATTGTGTAGAATTTGAGGAAGCCAGTACTTTCATTTTCATAGTAATCGAGGCATAGTTTGCGACCCAGTCTGCACAGCCCACAATTAACATTAGACTGCTTGAAATGGAGTTCTTGCAAAGCCTACTAGGAACACTCCTGCCATCCAGGAGATGTCCAGTTGTAATCCAGACCCACACCAAGGTTTTCCCCTGACACTTTGATTGCAATCTAATAGGTGATGTTTTTGTCTTCTCCACAGAATGTGAATGGCATAAAGTACCACGCTAAGAATGGTCACAGAACACAGATTCGTGTCCGCAAACCATTCAAATGTCGTTGTGGTAAGAGTTACAAGACAGCTCAGGGCCTGCGGCACCATACAATCAATTTCCATCCCCCGGTGTCGGCTGAGATTATCAGGAAGATGCAGCAATAACATGCTGGTCATAACTGTGCCAAGAAATCCTCACCAGCAGTTGCTGATTTTGAAAACAGCCACCTTTTTTCAGGGGAAGCATTCAGCAACCCTTTAAAGAATTAAATGCATGCTTTAAATTTTTTCTGTAATTTTGGAATGATGTATCTTTGTAGAGTTGATTTTGTACATTTGCACATGTAATCATCATACCCATTTTCATTACTTTGATATAAGGTGCTAAACAAAAAAAGCTCTAGGTTCTTCAGCACATTTCCCCCAAAACAAAATAAAATTGAGGGCATGTTGCATATTATTTAGTTGTATTGCAGTGATATCAATGGGGGGGAGGGGCTGGCACTGAGATTTTTTTTTCCCCAAGATTGTAATGTGATTGAAGTTTTTCAACACATCAACTCACTATGTTCAAAACCAAAATAGTATCTTCACTATCAAACTGGTTACCATGCCTTACATAATGGAGTTAGTATTTGTGAGTAGAAAGACTTTAGGTAATGGAAATATAAATAAGAATGTTTAACATAATATGCTAAAAATATTTTCATATTTAAATAACATACATAAAAGGTGTGCTTTCTGTGTTTTATATTATCTTGCAAATCCTTTTGCCCCTTAAAAAGCTGAAAATCTTGCCATCTGACTTACTTACCAATCATTTTTAGTGTTATAAATGGCATTTTTGTACAGACTAGTCTATTCAGTTCACTCATTAACACACATTCATTGAGTGCCTGCTGGGTGCAAGGGATTCGGTTTATGCCTATTGATCTTTCTGGACCAAGATACCAGTTTAGTGAACTACTTTTCCCTAAAATCTGTTAGGAAACACTTTGAAATACTTAAGTGCAAATTTTGTGTGTGTGAAATTTAGTTCTATCTTCATCTTTAGGTGAAGTTTTAAAGCACTTTGTAGTTCTCTATTGCCAACAGATTTAATGTTTTATGTGTTGCCAATTCTTGCAACCACTGCCCTAACAAACCTCTGGGTTGCAAATAATTAAAATTCCAAGCACGTTTCAAAGAGAACATTTTTCTTAAGACCCCTTACTGCCTCCTCTTCATGCTCATTGTTTTTAGACTTTTTTTAAAGGCACTTTTTCCATCACATTGTAGAGGTCTGTATTCCCACTGGAAATGTCTGTTTAGCTTTATAAAACATTTTGCTGAAATACGAAATTGAGCCTTATTGACAATTAAGTGCTTCTTGCAGCAGGTGGTCAAAGAGTGACTAATATGACCCGTTGGAGTGACCTACGTCTGGACCATTCCTGAAGTTTTCTCACCAACAATACCATCATGCCTTGAGTATTCTTTTCTCCCAAGTGCTATTCCTTAAACATGCAAGAGTTTACCAATTGCCTCATTATGCAATAAAAATTGCTCTGAGATGGCTAACTGCCCACAAAGCTGGTGAAAAGCAAGCTCGAATTGCTTATAACTTTCTTCCCATGTTCCCATTTGATGAAAGTCTTACAGCTGGGAAGCAGGTGTCCCTCAATTTTTCAGACAGTTTGAAAGGATGACAGTTCTGCTGGCCAGATGGGTAAGTTTCTATATTCTTAAGTTGTGAACCCCTCATAATGAGGGATTTTAAAGTATTTATAAAGACACTGCCCTCTAAAAATTTCCTCAGATCTATGAAGAGTGGTCTTGGTCCGGAATATACAGTGTTACATGTTTAAAAGGGTGATCCAGACATGAGAAGCAACTAGGTGGTGCATAAGAAGGCCCTACTTGGATATTTCATATCTACCTACAATTGACCAAAATTTTTTAGGCCAGCAATTATTATTTAGCTTCGCTCCTTCTAGTGCAAGAAAATGTAGGCTGGATCAGTAGTTCAACAGCTAAACAGTCATAAAATAGTCATTGTGCATGTTAAATTTCTTTCAACTATAAAACAAATTCAATTTCTATTTGCTTATTCATTGTGACAGTATTACTAAACAGGTAAGGATGGGAATATTTTGTTATACCGTGTATAGTGAATGTATTGTACTGTGTCTGTGAAAACTGTGCTTTAAATTATATTTTCGTATGTTTTGTTGGGGACAGAGCACATTAAGTTTGAAAGCAACAGAGGTTTGTTTTAGAACTGAAGGCAACTTAATCAAAATTGCTGTCAAGAAAAGCTGCTTATAAAAAATGTAAATGAAATCACATTTAAAATAAACTGCCTCTGACCCAAAATAAACATGGTTCTTTATTTTTATTAGCGTCCATTACCACTCTAATACTGGAAGGATACTTTTACGGTTGGCATGCTTCATAATTAACTGATGCAACACGAAAATGCAACCATTGACCATATTTTACCTGCATCTCCAAGGAAGGGAAGACGTGGAGTCTTCGGCACTACTGCCTTCCAGTCTGCCATGTCTTGTTTTGCTCTACACTCAAAATTATTTTTAAAGGACTCCAGCAATACAAATTCTGCTTTCAGAAACAAACACAAGCAACATGATGTGTATGCAGTTCACACACAGCACACCGAAATGCCACCACACTGAATATCAGGTTAATATCCTAGCTAATTTGCTTAAGACAAACTTAAATATTGTGATAACTACAAAAGAAACAAAATCAGTGTCAGTAAATTCTTAACTTTCATATTTTAAGAGAAATACCGTTCAGAAATCTCTTTAAAGACCTAGGACCAAGGGGAAAAAAAAGTTTAGACTTAATGAAAAGCTACCACAAATAAATTTGACAATGAAATTACACATCTCCAAAAATGTGTCCTCTTTAATGAGAATACAGACATAATGAACACATTGATTTGCGTTTATAACATCACATTTTTAATCAAGAAAATGTGAAAAAGATATGGATACATTTTCTGTGATTTTATGCCACAAACACCACCGTTTAGTAGATCATTTAATATCAACTGCACTAACCTATCTTGTTCCATTCTTCCATTAGATAGAAATACAACTTCAAGATGGCTTAAAAATAATTGTTCAGGTCATTCTAAAATGTTTTAGTCATAAAATTAGCAAAATATGCCTTCTATTCCTAAAGCAAACATTTCAAATATAAAAAGGTATTTGCTCTACTGAAAGCATGTGAACTCATTCTAGGTGCAGTTCCATTTCTAAAGAAGGTTGAAAAACCATCCTTTCATGGGCTAAATTATGGAAGTTTCTGTATTCAAAGAATTACTTTGCTAGACTATAATGATAAATTACTTTTATTACATAATATTTAGTAGTCATGCTCAATCAACAAGGTCAACAGAAACTTGAAAATATGCTAAATGACACACACTACATATATTTTCATTGTGGTAACATTAAAATAATCCATTGCCTTTATTCATATAGTTTTGCAAACTGGGGAATAAATAAAGATACAAACATAAAAACTTTTCTTAAGCTGGTAAGATTAACAGGGGTTACAATTTTATTTGCTGATAAGCTAAGCTAAAGACGGACTCTGACCCTAGTAACACAAAACTCAAAAGTAGCGCTTGTTCAAAAAAGTGTGGTAGAGGGTGCACGGAAATAATACCTTGTGGTCTCCATAGTGGTCTATTTGAAGTGATTTTTTTTAATTGCTGAACTGTATTACTAACTCAGAATAAAAAGTAACTAGTCAAAATTTAAAACATTCTGATCAAAATGGGTCTGCACATGCCTTTCAAAGCCCTGCTGGTCATAGTCAGGAGGGAATTGCTCGCTGCACATTGGGCACACCTTCCAGTGACTTTCAACATGTTCTTCAAATTTGCTCTGATCATAGTTGGGAGGGAACATTAATTCACAGAGGGGACACTTCTTGTGAACATCAAAGCTTGAAGAAATAGGAAAATGAAAGAATTACTTATTTCTTATAGCAACAATCTTCAGGATATGACAATGTTATATTTATCTAGTCAAGCTAATATTCACCCTAAATGACTTACCTTGAAAGTTTTCAGTTACTTCAGAAACCTCTTTCTGCTTCTAAAATACTTGCTACTGACAATTGTGTAAACTACTGATAAAGCCTCTAAATTGAGTTTCACAATTAGAGTGACAAAAACATTTTTGTTAAAATCAAGCATATGTAAAATGAAGCTTATTAACAAGAATTTCTTAATTTTTAATTAACAGAAAATGCCTTTTGTAAAACTATAAAGATTAATAGAACTTATAATTTCCCAACAGTAGATTCATTTCAAACTTTACGAGTATTTATTAGCACTGGTTCTCAAAGTACTACATGCATCAGAATCACTGGAAGGCATGTTAAAACACATACTGCTGGGATGCCTGGGTGGCCTTTAGCTCAGGTCATGATCTCAGGGTCCTGGGATAGAGCCCCCAAGGTCGAGCTCTCTGCTCGGCAGGGAGTCTGCTACTCCCTCTCCCTCTGCCCCTCCCCCCTGCTCATGCTCTGTCTCTTAAAATCTTTAAAAAAAAAAAAAAAACACACACACGTATTGCTGGGACCCACCCCAAGAGTTTCAGGTTCAGGATGTCTGGGTACAGCCTGATCATGTGCATTTCTAACAAGTTTCCAGGGACCATACTTTGAGAACCACTCATCTACATAACCCAAATTCTACACAGGAAAAAGAAAAATTACCTGGAATCAAAGCAAAAGCCTGCTCCATGCCCACGTAAGTGCTGACTTGGAGCGGCAGGAGCAGTGGGCACATTCTCCTCTTCCTAGGCAAAAAATAATTTTGCAACTTTTGAGAAAAGTGAAACTGAATGTAAATTCCTTAATTCAAGCATAGTATAAAGGAATTAAGATTACCCTTTCTAAAATTTTACTTGTTATCAGATTTTCACATAAAGGTTTAAGAGTCAATTTTTACAGAGCATTTTACTATGAACTAAGTCTTACCTTCTTGAAATAAAAAGCAATGCTTAGTGGAACAGAGAATACAGCACACCTGTATGTGTGAATAAAGTAGGGATCCATAGACTTTTTTAACCTTTTGACTTTATCATTCCATACATAAGTGACCACTTTCATATCTTAAGACTGCATTATTTTTCCTATTATTCTCATTTAATAAATTTGCAAGACAGTACCCTCTTTTGACAACATACATCCCGTTGCACGACATAGAAATTATAAAAGAAAACTAGTAAAATATGAGTTTGCATGTGTATGTTCTTGGGCACACACAGGCTAATCAAACTGGAAAACCATGTTACAGCAATGTACCAAACTACAGGCCTCAAAACCCTGTTGTGAAAGAATGAAATTCAGTATTAAATATCTAACAGATTGTCAAGTAAGATTCCTAAAAATCTATAAATCTGAAAGAAAACATTGGTTTGGATTTTCATGTTGACACATCCCTGTGGTCTTTTGAAGGTTCTACATCCAGTGTGGAGCCCAACGTGGGGCTTGACTCACGACCTTGAAATCAAGAGCCGGGCGTTTAACCAACTGAACCAGCCAGGCACCTGCCCCGCTGTGGTTGCTTTTTAGAGATCTGTATGCTCTCTATCAACAACCAAGTACAGAGACTCTCACTTCACATCAAAAGGAGTCACATCTCCCAAATGCCCATTTGCTTTCTTCCTGAGCAGCTCTGTTAGCTGCTCTCATGTTATGAACAGTCTGTAAATAGGTACAGCAGGCACTGATAAATGTCCTTATATTGCTGGGTAGTTATGCTCATTCCAGAACTGCTATTAATGGGCTAAGTAGTCAAGTCTGTCATGGTAAGAGGTACCAAGAAAATGTATGTGGTGTGAAATTCGAAGGAAACAAAAAACAAACTGACTCATCTTGTTGGGGGGGTAGGTAGGGGAGGATACTTGGTTATTATTTTGATGATTATCCCTTCCTGAAAGGTCCAAGAAAGGGTAAGGGGCTCTTTTTTATTTTATATTCATCACATGAGAAAATATTTTTGCTTATGTATGATTCTCTGCTAAATAACCCAGTATGTACGTATTTTTTCAGTGTGGTAACATTAAAATAATCCGTTTCCTTCATACAGTTTTGCAAACTGGGAAATAGATACAAAAGAGAAAAAACAACTTTTAATCTTTAGTAAGATTAAAAGAGGTTACAATTGTTTTTATTGATAAGCTGAAGACTGACTCTGACTCTGACCCTGGTAACACCAAACTCAAAGTAGCTCTTGGTCAGAAAAGTCTGGTAGAGGGGCGCCTGGGTGGCTCAGTTGTAAAGCATCTGCCTCCGGCTCAGGTCATGATCTCAGGGTCCTGGGATCGAGACCTGTGTCTGGGCTCCCTCCCTGTTTTTCTCTCCCTCTCCCACTCGCCCTGCTTTTATTCCCTCTCTAGCTGTCTCTCTGTCAAATAAATAAAATCTTTAAAAAAGGAAAAAGAAAAAAAAAGTGTGGTAGAGGGTACACAGACGGGATACCTTGTGGTCTCCATCGTGGCCTATTTGAGGTGATTTTTTCTTTAACTGCTAAACTGTATTACTAACAATAAAAAGCAGTCAAAATTTAAAACATTCTGATCACGAGTCTGTACCTGCCCTTTTCAAACCCACGGTGGTCACAAGTTGAGGAAACTGCTCACTACACAAAAACAAGATAAAACCAGCCTAATGAAGGATTGAGAAATTGGGGAATAGAAGACTTTATATACTTTAAGTCTACAAGTAACTAAAATTCAGACAGGTTTTAAATCTGTAGGTACAGGGGCGCCTGGGTGGCTCAGTTGGTTAAACCGCTGCCTTCAGCTCAGGCCATGATCCCAGGGTCCTGGGATCGAACCCCACATCGGGCTCCCTGCTCATGCAGGAAGCCTGCTTCTCCCTCTGCCTGCCGCTCCCCCTGCTTGTGCTCTCTCCCTCTCTCTCTCTCTCACTCTCTCTGTCAAATAAATAAATAAAATCTTTAAAAAAAAAAGCCTTCTTAAAAAAATAAATCTGTAGGTACAAAGAGGTAAGATGATATAGCTGAATCAGTTAAACCTAGTACGTATGACAGTAAATTTTTGATTGTGTGCCACAGTATTCTAGCTGCCAGATTTGGGCCTTCAAGCAGCAATACTTGAAACAATGAATTTGCTTAAAGAACTACATATAAAATAATGACAGGGGCGCCTGGGTGGCTCAGTCGTTAAGCGTCTGCCTTCGGCTCAGGTCCTGATCCCAGGGTCCTGGGATCGAGCCCCGCCTCGGGCTCCCTGCTCCGCGGGAAGCCTGCTTCTCCCTCTCCCACTACCCCTGCTTGTGTTCCTGCTCTCGCTGTCTCTCTCTGTCAAGTAAATAAAATCTTTAAAAAAAAATAAATAAATAAAAATAATGACAATGAATACAATTTCCCCATTTATCTTTGAAAAAAGAGGCAAACTTTAAAATTTTGAAAAGCTATCGAACAGAATAATGGAAAAGAAAGGGAAGGTCTTGATGCTTAACCATCAAAATTCTTGATGATGGATACTTGTAATAAAACGCCACTTTCAAAGGACCAAAAATATAGCCTACACCAATTTACTGCTTTCATGAATCAGCTACCAATCAAGTGCTAGACTTAAACCAACCTATCTGACCCAGTTAACCATCAGGGGGAAGGGGGGGAAGCAATTTTTTTTTACCTTTATACTTTCTAAGCCATATATAATTTGGTAACGATAACCCCATAATTCGTTATCTTCTACCACCTATTAGCTAATAAAAGGGGAGAGGGACTGAACAGAATTCTAGATGTTATAACGAGACATAAGTGCTCATGAAATAAGAAATCACCTACTCAGTTCAAAACCAGAAAGTGTGTCATAAGTTCTGAGTAGCCAATTCATATAAAGTTTGGTGATCCTGACATACGAAATGACCAAATTTTCACTCATGAATACATTTATTCTATTTTACTCATCAAGCTTGATTAATTTCCAAAATCATACTGGATTAAATATAACAAATTAGATTGGAAGTAAGGTTACACAGGCAGGCCCACTGTCAGCAACAAAAAGTGGCTACTAGTAAAACAGAAAATCAGACAAGAACTCAAAACATCCAATAAATATTTCAGCACTGGATCACACAGCTTTACAAACAAAACATGAAGACACTGTTTAATGTTGATTTTTAAATTAATAAACTAGAACAATCAACGCATATTAGGTATTCTTTAAGAAGGCAGAGAATCACGTATTCTATCTGAGAAAGAGTTCTGCCCCAAACTGCTAAAATAATTACATTGTAGTACTGAAAACAGTCAATGCAAAAATATTTTTGAATAGGTTTTAAAGTACCAGTAGTACCTAGTCTGTTAGCTAAGCTGCCAAAATAATACCAAACTGAAATATATTTATGAACAATCCCAAATAATTAAATCTTAAGAAAACATTTTTAACAGCATTTTAACCTCCACAAAGATCTAAACCACCTTACATTGTTCATCTACTTTGAGACCCATCAGCACAATACTATTTCTACCACAAAACAAAGGAAACAATCTACAGTAATCTACTGAAGCTCTATATGAAACTCAAAAACTTCTTATGAGATGCCCAACTCAAAATCTAGTCTATAAAAATTCTTGGGGCACCTGGCTGGTTCAATCGAAAAGAGTATGCAACTCTTGATCTCAGGTATTATGAGCTCAAGCCCCACAACAGGGTGTAGAGATTACTAAAAAATAAACTTAAAAAGTAACCAAGAAAAATAGAAATAAAAATATAGAATTACGGTTGGGGTGCCTGGGTGGCTCAGTCATTAAGTGTCTGCCTTCGGCTCAGGTCATGATCCCAGGGTCCTGAGATCGAGCCCCGCATTGGGCTCCCTGCTCCGTGGGAAGTCTGCTTCTTTCTCCCACCCCACTCCCCCTGCTTGTGTTCTCTGTCTCACTGTGTCTCTGTCAAATAAATAAAATCTTAAAAAATAAATAAATAAATTACGGTTTTCTTCTCAAAGTATGTAACCAACTTAAACATCTGAAATAGCATTAAGATGGGTTAATCTCTTGGATAGTAAGAGAAATTTGTAAGGTTAATCATACTAAATTCAAAATAAGGTTTTCAGGGGCACCTGGGTGGCTCAGTTGGTTAAACATCCCAACTTGATTTCAGCTCAGGTCATGATCTCAGGGTCGTGGGATTAAGCCCCATGTCGGACTCTGAGCTCAGCACAGAGTCTGCTCCAGATTCTCTCTCTCTCTTCCTCTGCCTCTGCCCTCCCCCGACCCTCCCCTTCCCCGTGCACACTCTCTTGCTCTCTCTCAAATAAATCTTCAAAATAAGGTTTTCATACTAAATTAAGGTCACTAAAATCATACTAAATAGGGTTAATCATTAAATTTAAAATACACTCGTGATTGTAAAAATATACCATATGATACAGCAATTCATTTCTGGATATACATGCAAAAGAATTTAAAGCAGGAACTCAGACA
Source organism: Callorhinus ursinus (assembly GCF_003265705.2). Classification (NCBI taxonomy): domain Eukaryota; kingdom Metazoa; phylum Chordata; class Mammalia; order Carnivora; family Otariidae; genus Callorhinus; species Callorhinus ursinus. The sequence goes on along the minus strand of NW_027397074.1, from coordinate 43,424,418 downwards.
TACTTGTACACCTATGGTCGTAACAGCATTAGTCACAAGAGTCAAAAAGTGGAAACAACTCAAATGTCTTATTAATGGGTGAATGGATGAACAAAATGTGCTATGTACAATGGAGTATTATTTAGCCTTAAAAAAAGAAATTCTGACACATTACAAAAATGGATAAATCTTGAGGACATTATACTAAGTGAAAAAAGCCAGTCATAAAAAAATAAATTCTATAGGATTCTACTTATATGAGGGACCAACAGTAGTCAAACCCACAGAGACAAAGTGGGATGATGGTTGCCACAGGCTGGGAAGAGTTGAGAAGAAGAGTTCTGGAGATTGGTTGCACAACAATGTAAATGTACTCAGCACTACAAAAATGGTTAAGATGGTGAATTTTTTGTTACACGTATTCTCTATTAAAAAACGCAATCATGATCAAACTAGCAATATACACTCAGGAGCTAATGACTAAGTTACACCACTTCAATCATTAGGATCTAGACAACAGGACTATACAATCAGCATATATCAGACTGTGCTTTAATTCTGCCTTTGCTTAAGAATTATTAATGGGAATATTTAGGTATCATTCAGGAGTTAATAATGTCAAGGAAGAAAGGTCCACCACTTAGTAAACCTTACCAAGTTGATAAAATTACTTTAGTTCAATAGCTTAGAAAACATTTGCTTAAGGCCAAAGTTAATGGGTAAGAGAAAAGAGTAACAATGACTGCTGAACTTTTATATAAAACTATAGAGTATTTTTTAATCCCTGAAAACTTTGTATTATTATATAGTATTAGTCAACATTCTTTTTATGAGATGTTACTGTTTAAGTTCTGCCAAACATCCATTTCTAGCAAAAGAGCATGTCAATGAAGGAGTGTCATTAAACTCTAACTATATAAAGATATTTAAAAATGAGAAAACAGACTTCCAAGGAAGATGATAGGAGGACGCTATGTTCACCTCGCCCCAGGCTAAATAACGTGTCAGTGCAAATAACCCAAAAAACAACCTGAAGACTGGCAGAACTCACTCCAAAACCAAATGTTGAGAAAGGCCACATAGAAGAAGGTAGGAAGAGCAGAGATGAGGTGGGGAGCTAAACCCTGCAGGTCTGGCTACCAGAGAGCCACGGGGGCAGAGACATATAAGAACTATCAACACCAGGAGCCTACAAGGAGAAGATGAATCCCCACAGCATTTGGCTGTGAATATTAGGTGGGCCAAATTTCATGAGTTCTGAAAACCAAGAGGACTTAAATCCTCTGGGACTCTAAAAGTCAGCAGGCTCAATCTGAGAAAGCCCAGAGGGCAATAGGAAGCTGAGCCCCTGTCCTTAATGAGACAGCATAGCAAACATCCCACAGAGATCCAACTTGAAGCAGCAACTTGAAAAGTGCTTGGGGCATATAGGAGGGAGAGTTAGTTACTAATCTCGGAGTTCACTAAGGAACTTCTCTAGGAACAAAGGATCTAGCAGGTGCCATTTCTCACTCCCACCAACTCCACCCCGCCCCCAGCATAATCACATGGCCACCTGTGGAAACCAGCAGGGCATCAGCACTCACTAACTTGCTTACACCATGCCCTACCCCCTCCAGCCAGGCCTGCCTGAGTTCCAGGGCTGTGGGTCCCCCCCCAAGACAACCTGTGCAAACCTTCCAACACTGTCTCACCCAAGCTCCAGTGGAGGACACACACATACTGTTAAAACTGCACGACCCCCACCCAGACACGCTTTGCACTTCAGTCCCAGCTGGCCCAGTCTCCAGACCAGCTACACCTCCTCTGTGGAAGAGGACCAGCACACACAATTTGCACCCCTGCCTGCCTGCACTTTGGGGAGCAGCCACGGCCATCCCTGGCCTAGCGGTGGCTGCTCACCCACTGTGGATGAGGACCAGCACAACTTGTTAAAGAGCCCACTACTTTCAGAACGAGACAGAACTGACTTTTCTAACACAGAAACAGAGTTAGGAGAAATGAGGAGATAGAGGAATATGTCCCAAATGAAAGAAGAGGACAAAAGTCACAAAAGGGGACCTAAGTGAAGCAGAACCAAGTAATATGCCTGATAGAGAATCGAAGTAATGATCATCAAGATACTCACTGGACCCCAGAAAAGAGTAGAAAACATCAGTGAGACCCTTAACACAGAGATTAAAAAAAGAATCCATCAGAGATGAAGAACACAGTCATGAAATTAAAAATACATGTGATAGGGACGCCTGGGTGGCTCAGTTGGTTAAGTGTCTGCCTTCGGCTCAGATCATGATCCCAGGGTCCTGGGATCGAGCCCCACATCAGGCTCCCTGCTCGGCGGGGAGCCCACTTCTCCCTCTGCTTGTGCTCTGTCAAATAAATAAAATCTTAAAAAAAAAAAAAAAAAAAAAAAAAGCTTATCTGTAAAAATCAGTCAAGGCATTCACAAAATAAAAATACAAAACATGACACCATATACCTAGATGTGGGTGGGGGAAAGGAGTAAAGAATGGGTTCAAACTTAACCATCGATTTCATATAGATTGCAATATGCAGAAGATGTTACATAACAAACCTAATGGTAGCCACAAAGCAAACACCAGTAACAGATATGCAAAGAATAAAGAGAAAGGAATCCAAATGTATCACTAAAACAAGCAAACCATGAAAGAGAGCAAGAGAAGAAAGGATCAGAGAAAAAAACTACAAGAACCACCACAAAACAAGTAACAAAATGGCAATGGATACGTATCTATCATTAATTTGAATGTAAGTGGACTAAACATTCCAATCAAAAGACACGGGGTGACAGAGTGGATAAAAAAACAAGATCCATCTATATGCTGTCTACAAGAGACTCACTTTTGACCTAAAGACACCTGCAGATTAAAAGTGAAGGGATGGAGAAACATTTATCATGCAAATGGATGTAAAAAAGAAAGGTAGGGTAGCAATATTTATATTAGACAAAATACTTTAAAACAAAGACTAGGGGTGCCTGGGTGGCTCAGTTGTTAAGCATCTGCCTTCAGCTCAGGTCATGATCCCAGGGTCCTGGGATCAAGCCCTGCATCGGGCTCCCTGCTCCGCGGGAAGCCTGCTTCTCCCTCTCCCACTCCCCCTGCTTGTGTTCCTTCTCCCGCTGTCTCTCTCTGTCAAATAAATAAAATCTAAAAAAAAAAAAAACAACCCAAAGACTATACGGTTAAGCATCTGCCTTCGGCTCAGGCCATGATCTCAGGGTCCTGGATAGAGGCCTAAGTCAGGCTCCCTGCTCAGCAGGGAGTCTGCTTCTCCCTCTTCCTCTGCCCCTCCCTGCACTTGTGCTCTCTCAAATAAATAAAATCTTAAAAAAAAAAAAAAGACTGTAACAAGAGACAAAGGACACAAAATAAAGGGGACAATCAACAAGAAGATATAACGAATGTAAATATTTATGCATCCAACAAAGGAGCACTCAAATACATAAAAAGAGTTAATAACAAACATAAAGGAACTGACTGATAGTAATGCAATAGTAGGGGACTTTTAACACCCCACTTACATCAGTGGGCAGATCATCCAAACAGAAATCAATAAGGAAATGTGGGTTTGAACGACACACTGGACCAGATGCATTTAACAGATATATTCAGAGCATTCCGTCCTAAAATAGCAGAATACATATTCTTTTCAAGTATACATGGAACATTCTCCAGAGCAAACCACATATTAGGCTACAAAACAAGTCTCAATAAATTGAAAAAGATCAAAATCATACCAGGAATCTTTTCTGACTACAACATTATGAAACTAAAAATTAAATACAAGAAGAAATCTGGAAAGAGCATAAATAATGAACAATGAATGGGCCAACCAAGAAATCAAAGAAATAAAAAATTACATGGAAACAAATGAAAATGACAACACAACAGACCAAAATCTTTGGGCTGCAGAAAAACCTGTTCTAACAAGGAAATTTATAGCAATACAGGCCTGCCTCAAGAAGCAAGAAAAAGGGGCACTTGGGTGGCTCAGTCGGTTAAGCGTCTGCCTTCAGCTCAGGTCATGATCCCAGCATCCTGGGATCGAGCCCTGCATCAGGCTCTGTGCTCGGCGGGGAGCATGCTTCCCCCCTCCCTCTGCCTGTCTGCCTACTTGTGATCTCTCTGTCAAATAAATAAATAAAATCTTAAAAAAAAAAAAGGGCAAGAAAAATCTCAAATAAATCACCTCACTTTACATCTAAATGAGCTAGAAAATAACAAAAACCCAAAACCAGAAGGAAGGAAATAATAAAGATTAGAGCAGAAATAAATGATATAGAAAATAAAAAAAAACAAAAACAAAAAACAGAAGAGATCAATGAAAACCAGGAGCTGGTTCTCTGAAGAACAAAATCGATAAACCTCTAGCCAGACTCATTAAAGGGGAGAAGGAAGGTGGGGAAAAAAAAAAAGCACATATACCAAAAAAGCCCAAAAAACCCAGGAAAGACTCAAACAAAATCACAAATGAAAGAGGAGAAATAACAACACCATAGAAATACAAACAACTGGCATATAATTTTTCATAATATTCTCTTGCAACAAATTGGACAACCTGGAAGAAATGGATAAATTCCTAAAAAACCTATGACCTACCAAAACTAAAACCGGAAAAAACAGAATAATTGAACAGACCAATCACCAGCAATGGCACTGAATCAACAATCAAAAAACTACCAACAAACAAAAGTCCAGAACCAGACGGCTTCACAGGTAAATTCTATCAAACATTTAAAGAGGACCTAATACCTATTCTTCTCAAACTATTCCAAAAAATAGAAGAGGAAGGAAAACTTCCAATTTCATTCTATGAGGCCAGCATTACCCTGATAACAAAACTAAATAAAGACACCACAAAAAAAGAGAACTGTAGGCCAACATCTCTGATGAACACAGATGCAAAATTCCTCATCAAAACACTAGCAAATGGAGTCCAACATTACATTAAAGAAATCATTCACTGCGATCAACTGAAATATTTTTCCAGTATGGAAGGGTGGTTCAATATTTGCAAACCTATCAACATGATACATCAAATCTGTAAAAGAAAAGAGAAAATCCATATGATTATCAATAGATGCAGAAAAAGCATTTGACAAGGTACATCCATTCACAATAAAAACCTTCAACAAAGTAGGTTTAGAGGGAACATACCTCAACATAATAAAGACCACATATGAAAAACCCACAGTGAACATCATACTCAACTGGGAAAAACTGAGAGCTTTTCCCCTAAGGTCATGAACAAGACAGGGATGTCCACTCTCACCACTTTTATTCAACTACTACTAGAATCCTAGCCACAGCAATGAGACAACAAAAAGAAATAAAAGCCATCCAAATTGGTAAGGAAGATGTAAAACTTTTGCTATTTGCAGATGACATGATACTATATACAGAAATCCTAAAAACTCTGCCCCAAAACTACTAGAAATGATAAATGAATAAAGTCATGGGATACAAAATCAATGTACAGAAATCTGGTGCATTTCTAAACAACAGCATTTACACTTGCACCAAAAACAACAGATACCTAAGAATAAACCTAACCAAACAGATAAAAGATCTATACTCTGGAAACTATAAAATATTCATGAAAGAAATTAAAGATACAAAGAAATAGAAAGACATTCCATTCTTATGGATTGGAAGAATATTGTTAAAATGTCCATACTTCCCAAAGCAATCCAGACATGTAATGTAATCCTTATCAAAATACCAACAGTATTTTTCAGAGAACTAGAACAACAATCCTAAAAGTTGTATAAAACAACAAAAGGCCCCCAAAAGCTAAAGCAATCTTAAAAAAGAAAAAACTGAAGGTATCACAACTCTAGACTTCAAGTTATATTACAAAGCTATAGTAATTAAAACAGTGTGGTACTGGCACAGAAACAGACTCACAGATCAATAGAACATAATAGAAAACCCAAAAATAAACCCACAATTATATGGTCAATTAATCTTCGACAAAGCAGGAAAGAACATGCAGTGGGAAAAAGACGGTCTCGAGACTCAACAAAATGCCCTGGGGAAAACGGGACAGCTACATACAAAAGAATGAAACTCAATAACTTTCTTACAACATACACAAAAGTAGACTTAAAATGGATTAAAGGCCTAAATGTGAGACCTGAAACCAGAAAAGTCCTAGAAGAGAGCACAGTAATTTCACTGACATTGACCATAGCAACATTTTTCTAGACAGGTCTCCTGAGACAAGGAAAACAAAAGCAAAATCAAGCTATTGGGACTACATCAAAATACAAAGCTTCTGCAGAACAAAGGAAATAACAAAACTAAAAGGCAACCTACTGTATGGGAGAAGAGATTTGCAAATGACATATCTGATAAAGGATTAGTATCCAAAATATATAAAAAACTGCTACAATTCAATGCTCAAAAACCAAATAATCCAATTTAAAAATGGGCAGAAGAAATGAACATTTTTCCAAAGAAGACATACAGATGGCCAACAGACAGATGAAAAGATGCTCAACATCACTCATCATCAGGGAAATGCAAATCAGAAACCACAATGACCTATCACCTCGCACCTGTTAGAATGGCTAAATTCAAAAACAGAAGAAACAAGTGTTGGCGAGGATATGGAGAAAAATGAATCAGCATGCACTGTTGGTGGGCATGCAAACTGATGCAGCCATTGTAGAAAACAGTATGGAGGTTCCTCAGAAAGTTAAAAATAGAACTACCCTACAATCCAGTAATTATACATAGGGTATTTACCCCAAAAATACAAAGACACTAATTCAAAGAGATAACATGCACCCCTATGTTTAATGCAGCATGATTTACAATAGCCAAATCCTGGAAGCAGCTCAAGTATCCATCGACAGACGAATGGATAAAGAAGATGTGGTATACAAATATACAATGCAATATTGCTCAGCCATAAAAAAGAATTAAATCTTGCCATTTGCAACAACATGGATAGAGCTAGAGAATATAATGCTAAGCGAAGTCAGAGAAAGACAAATACCATGATTTCACTCACATGTAGAATTTAAGAAAACAAAAAGTAAAGGAAAAAGAGACAAACCGGAAACACTTTTTTTTTTGAAGATTTTATTTATTTATTAGAGAGTGAGAGAGAAACAGCATGAGAGGGGAGAGGGTCAGAGGGAGAAGCAGGCTCCCCGCTAAGCAGGGCACCCGATATGCAGCACTCGATCCTAGGACCCTGGGATCATGACCTGAGCCGAAGGCAGTCACTTAACCAACTGAGCCACCCAGGCACCCAACCAGGAAACACTCTTAATTACAGAGAACTGATTACCATAGGGGAGGGAGGATGGGTGAAAAAGGTGATGGGGATTTAAGAGTACACTTATCATGATGAGCACTGAGTAATGTACAGCACAGCTGAATCACTATATTGTATACCTGAAACTAACATTACACTGTATGTTAACTATACTGGAATTAAAATAAAAAGCTTAAAGAAAAGCAAGATCTCCATTACTTTTCAAATGTTATTTTTCTCCACATTCAGAAATTAACTCAAAATGGACCAAAAACCTAAATATAAGAGCAAAGACAACAGAAAACCCAGGGACAAATCTTCCTAACTATGAGTTATGCAATGGTTTCTGAGATCTGACAACAAAAGTACAAGGAAAAATAGGGTAAGTTCGACTTCATCAAAATTAAGAAACTTGGAGGGTGCCTCCTGGATGGCTCAAGCAGTTGAGTGTCCAACTCTTGATTTCAGCTCAGGTCATGATCACAGGGTCGTGAGATAAAGCCCTGTGTCAGGCGACACTGGACATGGAGCCTGCTTAAGATTCTCTCTCCCTCTCCCTCTCTCCCTCTCAAAAAAAAAAAGAAAACAAAACAAAACAAAACAAAACAAACTGTTGGTCCACATACTGTATTTCTGAGTAGCAAGGGCTTAGACCCATGCTCCCATTGCTAGGGCACCATATCAAATTCACAGGGTACTATAGGATAGTTTTAATCTTCTAAGTTAATGAAATATGCAGAAAACTCCACATTTGTCAGATATCACAAGAACTAGTTCAAGATAGCTCAGTTTCAACATTCCTTTCAGTGACAGCTTATCTTTGAGAAGACGCTGGCTATTTGGCAGCTGCTGAAATGTAAAGCATGTGCTTTGTGAAAATCAATGTCAATCAGGAAATGAAGATGGTTTGTCCAATCCAATTCCAAGGTTTGAGAAGGTGTACAGTGGTCAACAACCACATACATCCCGTATTATTTAAGAATGAAAAATAAGAATTTTTCAATTCAGTATATACTTTTTTTTTTTCAAATGGTTACTACACTTGTTAGGAAATTGTTAAGCATTTCTTTTGACCTATACGGTATCATAAAAAATTTACTTAGACGCCAAAGGTGCCATGAACTGAAAGGTTGGGAACCTCTGGCTTAGTCTATTTGATAGGTGGTTAGGACCATAGTTCCTATAGCCACACTGATGAGGTTCAAATCCTCATCTGACTGTACCCTTACCAGCTGTGTGATAAAGCAAGCCAGTTAATCTTTCTGTTTCCTCCATTATAAAAGAAAACATCATAATAGTTCCTACCTCACAGGACTGCTATGAAGAACAAATGAGTTAACATATTTAAAAAGCCATGCACTAGCTGGCAAATTGAGAAATGTTTGGTGCCATCACCATCATCATAATTATGATGCTACAGTTATTGGCATTGCAATTATTAGGGAAAAGGGAGTCAAAAAAGGCATCTAATCTGATAGCGGACCAATTTCTGGTGCAGAAAGGAGATCTGGCAAGTATATGACTGGAGTAGACTAGAGAACAGGCAGCCTCAACCCTGACTCCGAGGTCCTGTGGCTGTTAATTACTCCCAGGGCAGGGAACCAGAGAAAAGGATCAGGTCAACCCAAATCTGCTTTATATATTCTAAAAATTACTCATTAAAATACTTCACTTCCAAGTGATTTTTGTTATTGTAATGACAAGATTTTTTAAAAAGTCTAAATGTACATAAAAATTCATTTCTGTCTAAAGTGAAAAAAATCTTCTAATTGCAAAATACAATTATCCAAGGTGCACCTATTAAGAGTCTTTCCATCTCATTACCAAATCTAAGCATGTCAGCAAATGAGCACAATACTCTAACACTGCTTCTCATGGGTTTGCAGGAGGGCAAAGCACACAGATCAGAAAGAACATTCTGCTAATTAAACTGAAGCAGATGACTACAGAAGAGAAAGGCTTGTCACATGTAACATCTGTGCCAAGAATGATCAGATTAAATATGCAAAATGTGAAGTAAAGGTGTGAAAAAGCAGTAAGATTATACTCTAGACCTTAAATAGGCTACAAAAGTTCTGACAGTTTTCCTAATTATTCCCAGTAATGGACATAGGAGGCCAAAAGGCAGGAGGGAGAAATACATTTTTCTCCATTATGGGTGTTGAGCACTAGGGCTAAAATCATGCCTGTCTGAACACTGATCAGTTTCTGCAAAGGTTAATAGCAATTAAATGCAGCAAACTAGATTAAATGAGAAACAGGTCATGATACTGCTGTACTTGCAAAGAGCACGATAAAGCATTTCTTTTAAATTCATCTTAATGCATAGGAAATCCAAAAAAGCTGCTATGAGGAAAAGAACTTATTAAATGGTGAAGAAATCTCTTAAATGAAATAAAAATAAAAATGACATGCTACACAAACTAACTCAAATTATCAGTATTGGGTTGCTGAAAGATTAATACTAATGATGTCTAACTGTCATTAACACTGCTTCTTCCAACCTAGTACATCTGCAATCAAAAGAATATAGTAAATTACTTAGTGATAATTAAAATTAAACTATTTGTGACTATAGCTAATAATTTATCATATATTCGAAAGTTGCTGAGAGTAAATCTTAAAAGTTCTCATCACAAAGGAAAAAAAAAATTTGTTAATTATATGTGATAACAAATGTTAACCAGACTTGCAGTAATCCTTTCGTGATACAAATACTGAATCATATGCTGTACACCTGAATTAAAGGTATGTATCAATTATATCTCAAAAAAACTGTTTTAAAGATTAAACCGATAACTACAGTACTGAGGTCATTCTCTGAACTTAATCTTTTACTTTAGTATAAATCCTAAAGTGTAAGTCTGAAGCATATTAATGGTTGATTTTTCCAAATTTAAATACAAGCAGGTTTTTCCAAAATTTAAACAATCACACAATCACAAAAACACAGTCTCTTTTCCACAAACTCTCTACATGAAACAAAAAATAAAAGAAACAGGCTCAAAAAATAGAAATTCAATTTACTTTACTATCCTCAGGATCTTCTAAACCATCAGGCCGACTAAGGTTTCGAGCAGGCTGGCTGCAGACAACATTATCTTCCAGTCCCCAAGAAGGTACTCTCAGAGGTGGCCTTTGGATTTCATCTGGATAAAAAGCACCATCTGCTCCATCTGAAATAAAAATTTGGGAAGTGAAATCTGGTACTATAATTAGAATCTCTGTGTATAGCTATGATGAACAGGATACAAAGAACCATTTTTATGCATCACAAAAACGTCTTTTTAACCCAAGTAATTTTTAAAAATAAGAATATATATATAATAAGGAAATAGACTACTCTTTTGTGCTGCAGCAATCCTAGATGAACCCAGTTACTGTTAAACATTAAAACTACTGGTTACAAGATAATGTTTCTATTAGAGTTAATTGTACCAGTTTTCTAATCCCATTAAGATACAAACCAAAAAAACTCCATATTCAGTTAATCCCAAACCAAAATTATTTTAATAACCTCTGGCTTCCTGTGTTGCATAAGGATTACCATACTGCAGAACTGGCTGTATATGTGGCACTGTGGAACCATGACCATTTTGCTCTGAGCATGTGTTGAGACACTGTGAGATCTTTTGAGGACTCTGGGAATTCTGACCTTCCATTTTCCTTTCTGCTTGATCTTCTAGATTCCTTTTAAGTTCCTAAAATTAACAAAAACAAAGGCAGAAAGCATTCAAATATTTTATAATAAGGGCAGCATTAAACATTTAGCTAAAATATAATAAAATTACTTCCCTATTATGTTTAAAGAATACAACTGAAAAGTCTGGCTCTCAACTTCTCATAATTGTCCTCTCCACATACAACATCAGAAGGCAAAATAAAGCCCAATGTATTTTCCAAATTTATTTGTGCCAAGAAACTGCCTTTTTTATTGAGCTAAGAGGAAACTGTGAATCTCTTACAACTTAGTTATTAATAAAAGTCAAAGGAGAGACGCCTGGGTGGCTCAGTCGGTTGGGCGGCTGCCTTCGGCTCAGGTCATGATCCCAGGGGTCTGGGATCAAGGCCTGCATCTAGCTCCTTTCTCGGCAGGGAGCCTGCTTCTCCCCTGCCTGCTGTTCTCCCTGCTTGTGCCCACTCTCTCTCTCTAATAAGTAAATAAATAAAATTTAAAAAAAAAAAAGTCAAAGGAGAAAAAGCAACCCAGACTGCTTCTCTAGTAAATTCTACCAAATTTAAAATTTAAAAATACTAATCCCATATAAACTCTTTCAAAACTAGAGAAAAAAACACTTCTGGGGACGCCTGGGTGGCTCAGTGGGTTAAGCATCTGCCTTCGGCTCAGGTCACGATCCCAGGCACCTGGGATCAAGTCCCACATCGGGTTCCTTGCTCAGCAGGGAGCCTACTTCTCCCTCTGCCTGCCGCTCCCCCTGCTTGTGCATGCACGCTCTGTATCTCTCTCTCTGCAAATAAAATCTTAAAAACAAAACAAAACAAAACCCCACACTTCTGAACTTACTTTATTTATAAGGCCAATACTATCCTAATACCAAAGTCAAACAATGACATCACAGGAAAACTGCAAACCTCATCCCTCATGAATATTGATACAAAAATCCTTAAGAAATCAAATCCAACAGTATTTAAAAAGATACTGGAGGTTTGTTTTGAAGATTTTATCTTTTTTTTTTTTGACAGAAAAAGCAAGCACAAGCAGGGGGAGCAGCAGGCAGAGGGAGGGGAGAAGCAGGCTCTCCGCTGAGCAGGGAGCCCGACAGTGAGCTCGATTCCAGGACCCGGGGATAATGACCCGAGCCGAAGGCAGCCACTTAATGAATTAGCCACCCAGGCGCGCCCAACCAAGTGGGTTTTTATCACAACAAAGCAAATTTAGTTTAACATACAAAAATCAATATAATTCACTATGTTCACAGACTAATGGGGAAAAAAACGTATGATCATTTAAATAGATGAAGAAACATTTTACACAATTCAACAGGCATTCATATATATTTTTTAAATCTCACCTAACTAGAAATAAAAAGGAATATCCTTAATATGAAAAAAGACACTTCAAAACCCTACAGTGAATATTAATGGTGAAAAACTAAATGATTCTACCTAAGATCAAAAATAAGGCAAGGATGTCTGCTCTCATCACTTCTATTCAACATTGTACTGGGGATTCTAAACAGTGGATTAAGGCAAGATTAAGATTATGGCAGACTGAAAAGAAGTAAAATCATCTTTATTCAGAGGATATGATATGTAGAAAATCCTAAGGAATCTATAGAACTAGGAGAATGAGTAGATTTAGCAACATTGCAATATACAAGATCAATATATAAAATCAATTGTATTTCGGTATGTAAGCAACACACAATAAAAGTGAAGTTTTTTAAAGATACCATTTATAGTAGAATCGATAGATATTAAAATACTTAGGAATAAATGTAATAAAAGATGTTCAAGGCCTGTACACTAAAAACAACAAACATGCTGAGAGAAATTAAAGAGAACCTCAATAAAAAGAAAAAAATATGCCACATTCATGTACTGGAAAAACTTGGCATTTTTATAAATTCCTCCCCAAATTGATCTATACATTCAATACAATCCCAATCAAAATCCCAGCAGGCTTTTGATAAATTGACAAGAACAAACCCTGAAATGCAAAGGTCCTGAAATAGCCCATTTTTAAAAAAGAACAAAGTTGGAAGACTTACACCTGATTTCAAGACTTACAATAAAGCTATAAGATCAAGAGACTAGAATGTTGATATATGGATAAACACAGAGATTAGGGGCTGGCAAAATTTTTCCATAAAGGGCCTGATAGTAGATATTTTCAGCTTTGTAGGACACAGTCTGTCAAAACTACTCAAATCTGCCTCTGTTGCTGCAGCCATAGGTAATGCCTAAATGAATGGGCATGGTCATATGCTAATAAAACTTTGTTTACAAAATAGGCCCTGAGCCATATTTGGCTTGTAGAGGTTAGTTTGCAGACCCCTGATATAAATCAGTAAATAAGACAGTCTAAAAAATACCTATACTCATAGTGAATTAATTTTCAACACAGATGCAGAAATAATTCAGTGAAGGAAAAGGACAGTCTTTTAAGCATAAGCTTAAAAAACTGGGTATCGGGGCGCCTGGGTGGCTCAGTCGTTAAGCATCTGCCTTCGGCTCAGGTCATGATTCCAGCGTCCCAGGAACGAGCCCCACATAGGGCTCCCTGCTCCGCGGGAAGCCTGCTTCTCCTTCTCCCATTCCCCCTGCTTGTGCATAAAGTCTTAAAAAAAAAAAAAACCACCTAGGTATCTACAAATAAATTTTTACTATATATCACACCATACAAACAATTTATTTTACTTTATTTTTTTAAGTGGGCTCCACACCCAGCACGGAGCCTAACACAGGGCTTGAACTCACAACCCTGAGATCAAGACCTGAGCTGAGATCAAAAGTCGGATGCTTACTGACTGAGCCACCCAGACGACCCCCCCAAAATTAATTTCATATGGATCATAAATCTAAACCATAAGAGCTAAAGCTATAAATCTAGTGAAAGAAAAAAACAGGTGAAAATCTTTGTAACCTTGGATTAGACAAAAATTTGTTAAGACAGGATATAAACAGCATAAACCATTAAGAAAAATACTGCTGTTAGACTATTTTCAAAATTAGAAGCTTTTGTTCTTCAAAGATACTTTAAAAATGAAAAGACACTGGAAAATAGTATGGAGATTCCTCAAAAAGTTAAAAATAGAGCTACCCTACAACTCAGCAACTGCACTACTAGGTATTTACCTAATGATCCAAAGAGTCACATGCACCCCAATGTTTCTAGCAGCAAGGTCTACAATAGCCAAACTATGGAAAAGAACAATGTCCATCCATAGAAGATGTAGTGTGTATACACACACACACAAATAAAATATCACTCAGCCATCAAAAAAAATGAAATCTTACCATTTGTAAATGACGTGGACAGAACTAGAGAGTATATGCTAAGTGAAGCCAATCAGAGAAAGACAAATTATATGATTTCACTCATGTGGAATTTAAGAAACAAAGGATCATAGGAAAAGGGAGGGGAAAAATAAAATAAGACAAAATCAGAAAGGGAGACAAACCATAAGAGATTCTTAAGTACAGGAAACAAACTGAGGGTTGCTGGAGGGGAGGGGGGTGGGGGGATGGGGTAACTGGGTGATGGGCATTAAGGAGGGCACGTGATGTAATGAGCCCTGGGTGTTATATGCTAATGATGGATCCATCACTGAACTCTACCTCTGAAACTAATAATAGACTATGTAAATAAACTGAATTGAAATAAAATTTAAAAATAAAAATGAAAAGGCAAGCTACGTTTTGGGAGAAAATATTTCCAAGACATATGAAAAAGGAATTGTATTTAGAATATATAAAGAACTCTTAAAACCAAATACAACCAATAAAGATAACCCAATTAAAAAACAGGTAAAGATCTCAACACTTCACAAAAGAATATATACGAATGGGGGCACCTGGCTGGCTCAGTCGGTAGAACATGCGACTCGCAATCTCAGGGTCATGAGTTTAAGCCTCATGTTGGACAGTTTTAAGTATATATACTTAAAGAATATATACATTTGTGAATGGCCTATAAGCATATGAAAAGATGCCCAGCACCACTAGTCATCAGGGACAATTAAAACTTAAACCACAATAACACTGCACATTCACCAGCATGACTGAAATTAAAACCCAGTAATACCAAGTACTACTGAGGCTACAGGGCAATTGGAATGCTCATACACTGCTAGTGGGAATGCAAAATGGTACAGCCACTTTGAAAAACAATTTGGCTATTTCTTAAAAACATATCCGTCATATAAGAAAGCGATTCCATTACTAGGAATCTACTCGAGAGAAATGAAAACCTATGTCTACAAAAAGACAGAAGAATGTTACCTGCATTATGCATAGCAAAACACTAGAAATAATCCATATGTACACATCAGCTGGTAAATGATTAACGTCCAACCAGTGAATGGGTAAATTCTGCATGACTGCATTTATATGAAATGCTAGAAAAAGTAAAACTATATAGTAGCAGAAGGTAGATCAGTGATTGTCTGGGACTGGAGGTAGTTGATGGAGTTGACTAAAATCAAGCATGAAGGAACTTTGTGCAGTAATGGAAACACTCTACAGTTTGAATATAATGGTATTTACAGAACTATATATATTTACCAAAATCCATCAAATTGCACTTAAAATAGGTGGGCTTTATTACATGTAAACTGTATCTCGAGAAAGCTGTTAAAGAGAAAAAAAATCAACCAGAAATTTTAACCACGGATATAAGAATGGAAAATTTCATCTGTAAAGTAAAACTCAGCTGGTTTTGCTAATGTCATCCCGTGAGGATATGAGATCCTATGTCAGCAAATTTTTACCTATATAAATGACCATTAAATGAAGTAACCTTGAAACAGAGTTAAGTCATTATCACTGAAAGCAAAACTGGTATACATGAAAAATTCAAGTCAATTTAGGTTTGAGAAGAGATACAGCAATTAGCAGTTCCTCCTAAGCATGTGAAAAGAGTACAGAAGATATGTAAAATAACAACATATGGCAGGATTGGGTAAGTGAATGATATGGCTAGAGCACAGGGTGCATGTTAAGAGCAAGAGAAAAGACAAGCTGAAGGCCAGATGTGCCAAATCTGTATCATACAGTTTACTTTACAATGGGCCTAACAGTTCTTGAACAGTCATAACATGGCCCTTTAGTATAAAGTTATTCTAGGAAAGCTACACTGGGCACACTTGAAACTGGGCATACTTGAATTAGCAACAAGCAGGGGGATGGCATGACATGGTAAGCTAGAGTCAGACTGACCTGGGTTTGCTTGTCAGCTCCAGCACTAATAACCCTGAAGAACTTACCTCCTCCAGCCCTAGGACTAGGACTACTAAGAAATTAGAGTGTTTAGAACACAGCAGGTCCTCAATGGAGGTTCCCTCATCTCCTGCCATGACTCAAAAAGTGCTGCCATGTAATTCAAAATTGTGAAAGTGCAATGTGAATAGAGAAAAAGTGAAAGTAAATTCAAAAAATATTTCAAAGACTAGTCAAGAGGAAAAGGACAGGAACCCAGCAAAAGATGTAGATAGGATAAACTGCTATAAAAATTTAAGCAAACGACCTTAGAAGAACATGGTGAAATTCTTCTGTAAGCAAACAATAAACTACTTAAATGGAGTCGAGGGTTTCATTAAAAGATTTACGGTAAGTCAAGCAACTTCATAGAGATTCCAACATAATAAAGAGTTCCCTGTACGTTAATACTCCTCTCCCCTACCATCAGAGATGCAATAAATCCCCTGCAAATAGGATGCAGGGTAAGAAAAGGACCAGTAACAAGCAGCTTTGATTCCTCATGAGGGAAACTGGAGGCGGGGTAAACAGAACACAGGGACATGAACAAGACAGCTATAGGCAGGTTGTTTGGGAAATCGGAAAACTGAGCTCTTGACTCAGAAAATCTGATTCTCAAATTTACAATCACAACACCCCCCAAAGGGACCATGTTTAGAATTAAGGAGATAAATGAACTTGGATGAGGAAAATAAATCTGTATCTTTCCACTAACTTTGAACTGAAATTTAGCATTTTTTTAAATTATGAATGTAGGCAAAAAAAACCAACACAGCAATAGTTGCAATACCCTTAACTTTGTCACCTACAGAATCACAGATATATTCACTTCATATTATAGTCATTGCAGCCATCTCAAAACAGCCTTTGTATTTCACTACCTTGAAATTATGATAATTATTAGACATACTAAATCTTATTTAACATTTTTAAATAAGCACATATACTACCTGTCACATACATCATAAACTTGTTTTAATATTTTGATAACTATTTCTTCTAACTTGTTTCCATTGTGATTCTCTTTTTGCTTTATTCATTTAAAAATATTTCTGGGGCACGTGGGTGGCTCAGTCAGTTAAGAAAGCAATTCCTGGGCGCCTGGGTGGCTCAGTTGGTTAAGCGACTGCCTTCGGCTCAGGTCATGATCCTGGAGTCCCAGGATCGAGTCCCACATCAGACTCCCTGCTCAGCGGGGAGTCTGCTTCTCCCTCTGACCCTCTTCCCTCTTGTGCTCTCTCTCTCGCTCTCTCAAATAAATAAATAAAAAATCTTTAAAAAAAAAAAAAAGAAAGCAATTCCTGATTTTGGCTCAGGTCATGACCTTGGAGTCCTGAGATCGAGCCCTGCATGTGGCGCCATGCTCGGAAAGAAGTCTGCATGGGATTCTCTCTCTGCCCCTCCCCCCACTCACTCTAAAATAAATCTTTTAATATATATTAATATATATGTCAAATATATATAATTTATATATTTTATATTAATATATTTAATATATATTAAACAGATTTCATCAAAAGGTCGTTAGAACAGTCATGGTCAAGAACTCCTGTTAAGACCTCCTCTACCTTCAAAAACATGTATGACATGAATGTGGTTAACTTACCTTAGCAAAATAATATTGATGGCTGATTCGTAACTCTCCTAAAAAGCCTCCACGATTTAAGAAATAGATTTTGTTAGGGGCGCCTCGGTGGCTCAGTCAGTTAAGTGTCTGCTTTCGGCTCAGGTCATGATCCCAGGGTCCTGGGATTGAGCCCCACATGGGGCTCTCTGCTCAGCAGAGAGCCTGCTTCTCTCTCTAACCCCCTTACTTGTGCTCTCTCTCGCTAGCTCTCTCCCCTAAATAAATAAAATCTTTAAAAACAATAATAAATTTTGTTAGGAGTCCTCTCTTATAGTTCCAGGGCACAAAAGTTTGTTTAGCTGGTTTGCCTCTGCTAGAGTGCCTAAATTAATTCAACTAATATTTAACTTCAAATATCAGGTGCTGTACTAGGAGCTACAAATACAATGGTGAATAAAATAGAAGCGATTCCAATCTTCATGGATCTTACAATTAAGCAGACGAGGCAGATGTTAAGCACAGAAATAAATATTAATTACAAATTATGTTAAGTGCTATGAAATAAAAGTACAGGTCCCAGGTTTGAGTTTAATAGAGGCATGTACTTCAGACTGAAGGTCAAAGAAGTCCTTACTGAAGAAGAGTCATTTATCCTGGGACATGAAGGATGAGTCAAGAGTAGTGGGGTGGGGGGGAATAGCACCTGGGTGGCTCATCAGATTAAGCATCTGCCTTCAGCTCAGGTCATGATCCCAGTGGCCTGGGATTGAGTCCCGCATTGGGCTCCCTGCTCTGCAGAGAGCCTACTTCTCCCTCTCCCTCTGCTTGTGCTCTCCCTCACTGTCAAATAAATAAATAAAAGCTTAAAAAAAAAAAAGAAGAGTCATTTATTATTTATTCTGGGACTTGAAGGATGAGTCAAGAGTAGTTGGGTGGGGGCAGTGTCTGGGTAGCTCAGTCAGTTGAGTGTCTGGCTCTTGGTTTCATCTCAGGTCGTGATCTCAGAGTTGTGGGATTAAGCCCTGTGTCAGGCTCCACGTTCTGCATGGAGTCTGCTTGAGAGTCTCTCCCTTTCTCTCTCCCCCTCCCCCACTCTGAGCATGCATGCATGCATGCTCTCTAGTAAATAAGTTTTTTAAAAGAGTAGTTATGAATAAATATTTAGAGGGAAATAATATAAATTCTAGGATATACTTGAAAAAATATCTCCGGGGAGAGGAGGGAAGGTAATTATGGTTGCACAGATAAAAGAGAGCCATAAAGTATAACAACTACTGGTGTTGGGTGAGGAGTACAACAGAATTCATTCTATTCTCATATGTTTAAACTCATTAAAAAAAAAAAAAAGTCCAACAAAGTAACAAAGAATTGTAGGTAAGAATATTTCTGGCAACGGAAATGAATGAGGGCCCTGAGAAAATGAAGCAATTGGTGAGCTATAAAGCATGGGTGACTAGAACATTTCTCAAAGTGTGGTTCCCAGAGCAGTAGCACTGGAACATAGAAATGCAAATCTCAAGCTCCACTACAAACCTACTAAAATAAAAACTTTGGGAATGGACCCAGGAATCTGTTTTAACAAGCAATACAGGTGATTCTGATGGAAGCTCAAATTCGAGAACTACTGAGAAAGACTACAATAGAGGATAGTGAAACAAGACATTGTAGCTTCAGATGGGAATAGAGAGAAATGGAGGCCAGTCATACAAAGTATCACAGGCTATGTTAAGAATTTTGGGTTTGAAAAAAAAAAAGAATTTTGGGTTTTGGGCGCCTGGGTGGCTCAGTTGGTTAAGCGACTGCCTTTGGCTCAGGTCATGATCCTGGAGTCCCAGGATCGAGTCCCGCATCAGGCTCCCTGCTCAGCAGGGAGTCTGCTTCTCCCTCTGACCCTACCCCCTCTCATGTGCTCTCTCTCTCTCACTCTCTCTGGTTCAGTTGGTTAAGTGACTACCTTCAGCTCAGGTCATGATCCTGGAGTCCTGGGATGGAGTCCCACATCGGGCTCCCCCTTCTATGTGGGGAGCCTGCTTCTCCCTCTGCCTCTGCCTGCCACTCCCCCTGCTTGTGCTCACTCACTCTATGTCAAATAAATAAAATATTTTTTAAAAAAAAGAATTCTGGGTTTTATCTTAAGTGCACGGGAAGCCCATTATGGAGCTTTAAGCAAGGGAGTGATCAGTTTTACATTTTTAAAGGTTACCCGGTGTTCTGAATAACCTTTTACCTGAGTCAAAGTAGAGAAGGGGAGTGACCTCATGGAAGATGGCAGAGAAGGAAGTGTGTCTGCTCCCTGGCAGTTATTAGCGCAAGGAACTGAATCCTGACATCACCTGAGTGACCCTGGAGAAAGATCTATATCCATGAGGTGACTGAGCCCCATTTGACACCCTAATTTCAGATTTGTGAGAGGTCTAAAGCCAGAGGACCCAGTTAAGCCATACCTGAATTCCCTACTCACAGAAGCTGTGAAATAACAAATGTTTTGAGCCATTAAGTTTTTGGGAAATTTGTTAATGCAGCATACTACAGTCACTGTATTACTGAATATGATTTCAGCTATTTATATAATAACTTACAAGTGGTTATAATCACTCAGGACTGCGTAAAACTTCAAAATAAATATGTATGTGTATATAAGCACAACACTTTATATATGAACATGAATTAGTAATTATATATATTCTATACAATCTTATAAATTATACATATAAATCTTTCAGATATGAAATGTATGTTTTATAAAGGTAAAATATAGAAAGTATCTTGACTGCTCCTCTCTAGGATTAGCTAATATCTCTAAGCACAATAAACACTTAGAGCTGGGTTTCTTTCAAAAAGTTGTCTGAAGCATTTGGAATATATTTCTCTTTTCTTTTTTTTATAAAGATTTTACTTACCTATTTGACAGAGAGACTAAGAGAGCACAAGCAAGGGGAGCAGTAGGAGAGGGAGAAGCAGACTCCCCACCAAGTAGGGAGCCTGATGGAGGGCTCGATCCCAGGACTCCGGGATCATGACCTGAGCTGAAGGCAGACGCTTAACCATCTGAGCCACCCAAGAGCCTCTATATATGTATTCCCTGGCAACTTCTTCTCAGATCTGATTAGAGCATCACTGTTTTAACTACACCTGGCCAAACCTCATACCAGAAATTTTAAAAAAACATTTTCTCACTCTTCATTTGTCCTATTGTTTTAATTTCCTTTAATCCATTATTTGCAACGATCTTTTTAACCCACTTGCCATTTTGTGTTACCACACACTGAAAAAGAAAGGGAAGGAGAGAAAACGGGGGGAAGAGGGAGAAAAGAAAAAGCTATGTGAATATACTCAAGTGGAGCAGACAGGAAAAAAAAAAAAAACAAAAACTTCAATCTCAAATTCTATTCCTAACAGGAATCTTTCTGATAGTGATAAGGCTCTAGCAATTCTGAAACTGTTTTATGTGGATTATCAGATTTAGCAAATGTATAGATACATGTTGGTATTATTGGACACCAGGATTCTCAGTGTGGAAGGCACATATACAAATAGGAAAAGAGGAAGGCAAGTAAGAACCATGTGGAGTTCGACTAGAACTCATGGTATCTAAAATAATGCTTCTTAGTTCTGCCCACTGAAAAGATCTAGAAGCAATGAGCACTGGTAATCATGGACACACCTAGGGCCCATACTTTGTTTTCTAAATACCACCTTCCACTAATACCGAACCAGAAACTCCTTGGAAAAGAACTAATTCCAGGGTTGGACCAGGGCGTCTTCCTAGTTATTAAAAAACAAAAAAACAAAAAACAAAAAAACTGAAAATTTCAAAGATGAGTTAAGAAAGGTACAAGATGAGCTAAGGTATCTTACGATGCTAGAAAAGTATTACGTGCTCAAAAAATCAACATCACCCTTTTGATACTGGGGCATATCAGGAACCAGCCTGAAAATGCTCCCACTGACCAAATCTAGGACTGCAGGAAAATCAAATTAAGAACAAATTCTAATCCACTGACTAAAGAGTTCATACCAATGACTGTCAGGTAAGAAGACAGGAAGATGGAAGATAGACATCTATGGGCACGAGCAAAAAAAAAAGAAATGTAAGCACTGGGAATTATCAAGTTTATGGTAGCAGATATGAGATTCCCAAAATTCCAGTTTTTGCTTAGAAGCTTGAATGTTATCATTGGCAACAAATACTACCGACTGTTTTTCCATCAAGTAACAGGCTCGCTTCACTTCTTTTCAAGAAAATACCTGCCAAATACCCTACTTTGAATAAGCAAATTTTGTCTATTAGTCATTCTTTAATAGGGAAATGATATGCTATGAAAAGAGCAGCTAGTTCAGCTCACAACCCAAACAACTGCACAAGTGCTTCACCTTAAGATAACCATCATACTTACTTGATTAGGTAGAAGTGCTTTGGGGCTACTCGCCATTTCATCACACACAATATTAAAAAGATGTGCACCCCAAGGTCAAGCTTCAATAAGATTATTTTACTGTTTCATTATAAGTGAAACTGGCCTTTTTATTTTTTTTTTAAACCGTGAATGCAATAGTTAAGATGAATATGGTAACTATACCAATGCACTCTGGTGCAACTGTCTTGATTCAAAACACACCACTGCTTACACACACCAGCATGTAAATGTAACACAGTGGGGGGGGATATATATACATATATATATGTAACTCAGTGGGGAATAAAGCAAATAACATTGTAGTATTGTGAAAATAGTTTTCAATTTTGTATACCTCTGAAAGGGGATGGGGACCACCCCCCAAAAGACCTCAAACTACACTCTGAGAAATGATGAACTACAGCATGTTTTACATTATAAATGTATGCTGTTTCAATGTTAGGTTATGCTATAAATCATTAAACAACTTCTAAAATGTTTCCTATCACAAAAGAAAACCAGATAGACAACATTATGTATAATTTTTAGATTTTTTACTCTTCCTAAATTTAAACATTATAGAGTTTACTGTTGAATACAAAATACGTAACAAAGACCAAGTTAAATTTCAATAAAGTATTTTCTTCATAGTATAAAGTAAAATATTTAAAAGTATTATTTACGGGCGCCTGGGCGGCTCCACTGGTTAAGAGTTCAACTTGATTTCAGCTCAGATCATGATCTGTCAGGGTCATGAGATCAAGCCCTGCATCAGACTCTGAGGTGGGTGTGGAACCTGCTTAAGATTCTCTCTCCCCCTTCTCCCTCTGCCCCTCCCCCAACCTCTACACGTTATCTCTAAAAATAATTTTAAAAAATAAAATTATTTAACTAAACATTCTCCACTGAGAGTACTAACATCTGTTTCAGTCTTTATTCATATAACTTTTTTTCAAAGCCACCTTCACATGACTGTAAGATGTGTAGCTTCATAAAGCTGTAGTATCATTCATTGTCATGATTTTTAAGATTTATTTATTGAGGGGAAGTGAACACGGACCCCCTCACACAAGCAGGAGGAGGAGTAAGGATATCCAGCAGTCTCTGTGCCAAGAGCAGAGTCCCACACATGGCACCTGATCTGACCACCCTGAGACTATGACCTGAGCCAAAACCAAGCACCAGATGCATAAACAATCAAGCCACCCAAGGACCCCTGAAAGATTTTTAAGTACACTGTTCAATACCTTTTCCCTGGAAAGGTTTTCCAAACGTGAAGTTAGACCATTTATTTCTTTGTCTCTCTCTGCCAACTGAAGCTGAAAAAAGAAATCATCATTAATCTTTTTCATTATCTACTCTTTACTTACACACCAAGAGTTAGTCTATACCATTCTATCAAAATTCCAATTAGCGTACCTGTGTATTTTTCTTGGTGTATTTCTCTGAAATCTCTAGATTACTTCTCATCATTGACCAACTTCCCTTACTCTTACAACTTCTCCCAGTTTACATAAAATTTCACCCACAATATCATCCCCTCATGCTCTTTTTTGTGTCCACTTCTTCTTCACAATTAGAAATATGAGTGTTCTCCAAGGTTTCTTCTTTGGCTTCTCTCTATATTCCCCTTGAAAACTCCCTTTTTTCTATGCCTTCACAACTATGATCCCCATGGGAATAAATCACAAATATTAACTCACATGGCACACATCTTTCTTTCCCCAAACCTGTCTTTTCAATTGATGGGTGACATGTTTTCATTGTTCTTTCCACACTTTAAGAGCAAAAGGTCCCAAACCTACTTTTCTTACTTTTATTAACGGGTATTACCAATCTCAGAGCCCACTGTGACTGAAGCAAGGAAGCTTTGTTACAACACTTCCTCCTTCTCTTCTTCCTCCACTCCCCAACACTTTCAGTCTCTTTAGTCATTCATTCACTTAACAATCACATTATGAATACAAACACAAACTTATTTTTCAATTATTTCATGTCCTATTCGATAATAAGTGATCAGGGAAGGTACCCAAGGGGGTGGTCTTTACTACCAAGTAATTCTGAGAATACTTCTAATTTTCTTACCTTCAAACACCCTTCCCACCTGTAAATCCTCTCAGGGTTACCAAATTGTTTTCAAAAAGACCTACTATAGTTGGGTCCCTTTACTCCTAGGAAATTCTTAATAGCAAATAGCATTCCAATTCCATTTTAGGCCCCCCAAAATGTGGCTTTAATCTATCTTTAAAGTCCAATCTATACCACCACAGATATTAAAGTCCTATTACTCAAGACCGCTCAAAATTTCCAGGCTGTGCTCTCCACTTTTCACCTCCAAACCTATATAAATGCTTTTCAATCTGCTTAGAATGATGCTTCTTTCTTTTCCCAGCTCTGCTTCTCCCCTCCAGTTTGGTCTTTCAAAGGTCGGGTTTCTCCATGCTTAACTCCTAAATATTCCACTGGAAACAGCCCTAAGGTACTTCATTAATTAGACTTATCATTCATGTAGAACTTCATCCCATTGTGCCTTGTCTAGTGAGTATCTGTGTCTAAACAGTACAAAATAAGGGAAAGGGCACTAAACAAAAAGCTAAGCATCTTTACCAGCTGCATAATCTATAATGCTGTTTAATTCAGATGCTCACTTTTATCATGAACTAAATGAACTAAAAACATTTAGCTTCCCACAAGTTTGACAGATGACTACCGGACTCTTGAATGTCAGAATTGTGAATATCACCATTATACTTCTAAGCAGTCCCTATTAGATTATAAACTCCTTAAACATACATAGCATTGTGCCTTACTTGTATGATCACCCACATAATAGCTAACATAGTGTGTGCTCACTAGCTCTCTCTCTATATATATACACAGGCTTTAATTTTACTAAATTATTTTTTCGAGTCAATATGCAAAGATAAAAGCTCATATAAATTCAGTATTCACACTTTATAAATAGTAAGGGAAGCTGCCAGCCATTGAAAACAATATCCACAGGGATCTCAGAAACAATAATAATCTCATGAATTAGAAGTTTGAAATTTTCATTCTGACAACAGATGAAGATAAAAAGAACTACCAGTAAAATTATCTATAATGTGCCACCTTCTCCAGGCCCCAGGGGGGAAACCTAAATTCTTGGTGTCTTTAAGAACACCACACTTAAAAATTAGATTGTAAGTACAATTAGCTATAATATAGCAAAGTTAAATCACTTAGAACTTCCTGGTCTCTAGTCACACACACAATATGCAAGTTATATGTAAGATCTCAAAATATGTAAGATTATACTTTATTCCTTAAAGTGAAAAGATCTTCTACTAATTAGCTAAACAGCCTGCTAATCTTTAACAGTCTTACAAATATCATTTACCATTTGGGCTTATTTGTTGCCTAATGTTACACTGGCAAAAAATAATTTTAATTAAGATTGTATCACTTTGCAGTATTTTTTAGGATCACAAGTAAAACATTTTGTTGATTCATTTAATAGCTTACATAAATTTTAAAATTACTGATCATGTATTATTATGCTCCCACAAAAATGTGAAGGCCCTAAAATAATTTTACATACACATTCATGTTTGTTTCTAAGTGAATAGGACAATGAAATGATCACTTTTCATCTTAGAAACTAAGCATGATTTAAAAATAAAATTTTAATTAACCGAGTGCACAGAATTAAAGCCACAATGGCAACGCATGTATTTATTTTCTCAGTTCATAGTTAATTAACTACATTCAACTAAATATGTAGTACATATTTATACACAAAAATACAATTCCAATTATCTATTAAAACTGCCCATTAGATTGGTAAAAATTACAGCTAACATATTTGCAAAAGTACCAGGTACACTATGCCTCAAACTATACATATACCGAACTTACTCTGTAATTATCCTCTACTTCAGCTAGTGCTAGTTTTACATTTTCAGCAATCTTCACTTGTTCTTTCCATTTCAGTTCCATTTTTGCAAGTTCGTCAGCATACTTATTGCATTTTGTTTTCTCATCCTAAATGAAATTAGCATAATTACACCAAAAGATTTTAAATTCAGATAGAGCTATCTATATAAACCTCTTTAGATATTTGCTAATGTATCATTATACCATTGTTTTAACAGTATAAACACTGAAATAACCAAATGTAAAAAAAAAAATGTCAGTGGAAGATAGGACAAATCATTTTATTTAAGATTTTATTTATTTGACAGAGAGAGAGAGAGAGACAGCAAGAGAGGGAACACAAGCAGGGGGAGTGGGAGAGTGGAGAAGCAGGTTTCCCGCTGAGAAGGGAGCCCGATATGGGGCTCGATCCCAGGACTCTGGGATCATGACATGAGCTGAAGGCAGATGCTTAACGACTGAGCTACCCAGGTGCCCCGGGACAAATCATTTTAAATCCCTACAATGGAACAGTATATATTTAAAAGAACAAAGATCTACAAATTAACAAGTAAAAACGTCAAGATACAATAATCGAAAATAGTATGCTGCAAAAAACAGTACAGTATAATGTTATTTTTAAAAGTTAACACAATTTTGTACGATCTTTATATAGTGCTGTGTAGAAAAATATGAAATACTGGGCACCTGGGTGGCTCAGTTGGTTAAGCGACTGCCTTCAGCTCAGGTCACGATCCTGGAGTCCTAGGATCGAGTCCCGCATCAGACTCCCCGCTTGGCGGGGAGTCTGCTTCTCCCTCTGACCCTCCCCTCTCTCATGCTCTGTCTCATTCTTTCTCTCTCAAATAAAATCTTTAAAAAAAGAAAATATGAAGTATTAACAGCTCTTATCTCTTGGAATCAGAATCATGATGGTACCTTTTACCATCTTTATTCTTTATTTTTATAATGCCATAAGATTTCACAATAAGCATATGTTACTTCTACAAAGGGAGGTAATAAAAACTATATGATTATAATGACAACTGTTTCCAGACATTGGGATTTCCTGACCAAGATAATCGCTAGGTTGACTTCTTATATACTGCTTCTTCTCTACAACCCAGAATGTTGAGTTACAAATCATGACAAAAGGGTAAATTGGGCAATTTCATTTTGAATGTCTTATATTCAAGGTAAAACTTTAAAAATACGCTTTAAGCAGCTCAACTGAGAAAAAGTCTTTAACAAATAAGGCTAGATCAACCTAATATCCATTACGATATATACCATACCTCACACAAAAATGAAAATAGACCTAAATGTGAAACCTAAGACTATAAAACTTACAGAAGACAGGAGAAAATCTTTACAAGTTGGATTCTTAGAACAGAATGGAGCCTGCTTAAGATTCTGTCTCTCCTCCTTCCTCTGCTCCCCTACTCTCTCTTCTCAAATATATGAATAAATCTTTTTAAAAAGCACAAAACATAAAAGAGCAAATTGGTAAACCTGTACTTAATCAAAATTGAAAATTTTTCTAAAAACACCATTAAAGAAATGAAAAAGGCAAGTCACAGACTGGGAGAAAATATCCACACATATCACACAAATGACTTGTATCCAGAATAAAGAACACATACAACTCAGTAGTAAGAAGAACTCATTATTTTTAAAATAGCAAAAGATCCGAACTCTCCCAATAAAAAGGAATGAACTACCAATATAAGCAACAACATGGATAAATCTCTAATTATGCTGAAAGAGGACCAAAAAAGAGAGTATAAACCATATGACTGGATTTATATGAACTGTACAAAAAGTAGACTAACCTACAGAGGCAGAAAGCAAGCCAATAGTTTCGTGGGGATGGGGAGAGAGGGAGAAATGAGCTGCAAATGGGTAAAAGCTTTGGCAGGTAATGGAAATGTTATTTGGCCACAGTTTCACAACTATATACATGGCAAAACTGATCAAACTGGAGACTTCAAATATTATAAGCAGTTTACTGGATTTCAGCAAATATATGCAGTTTACTGCAACTTCAACACAGTGGGGGGGGGAACGCCTTGAGGAAATTTTTAGCTTAAGCACATTCTATCTTTCTGTCAATTATACTATATAATGACATTTAAAAAAATATCCATCTAGAATTGTTTCAGACTTAATGAAAAAAGTTTAGTCCCTTATAAACAACTGCTTTGAACTCAAGGGTAAAACTGTTCTAATAAATCAATCCTACAGAAGGAAGGATCCTCTGAAGCAACAAAAGATTTGGGGTGCCTGTGTGGCTCAGCTGGTTAAGCGTCTGCCTTGGGCTCAGGTCATGATCTCAGGGTACTGGGATGGAGTCCTGTGGGCTCCCTGCTTAGCAGGGAGCCTGCTTCTCCCTCTTCCCATCCCCAGCTCATGCTCTCTCTTGCGATCTCTCAAATAAAATCTTAAAAAAAAAATAATAAAGTTTAAAAGATTAAATATTATTTAAAAGGCAGTGACAAAATGTTTTAAATCAATTACTACAGTAACACTGAACTAATGAATGACTTCATCATTCTATAGTTCTAAATAGCCTTCCCCTCTCTACATGCATGGAGAAACATACACCAAAAAATTAACAAAAATCATACACACAAACACAAAACACCTTTGCCTCCCTTCTCCAAATCAGGTATAAATGAGAAGCATTTTCCCTTTGTCCTTTAAATATTCCAGGACTGAACCCTACACCAACACAGTTGCAAAACTGAAATGTATGAAGAATACAGTTTAAAATAGTCAAAATAAGTAACATCATAAAGGCAATAGCTCATTTGATTAACATTCTCTTTTTCCACTTTGTAAATTTGGTTACTTTAAGATGTGGTAAAATTCTTTGCTATTATTATAGTTAATGTAAAAAAATTACTTCCCTTTTATGAAGTTCCAAGTTCAAGGATACATTTTCAATGTATACTTATAATAAGCAGACAAAAATAACCAACCTCAATTAATCACTTGCCCATTATCAAGAAAGGACAATAGAAAATTTTAGGATCATGATTTTACACACAGGCCTACATGAGCAGGTACACAGAACTCCCTTTCATCATCTCAAAAGTGAAACTAAGGGGGCACCAGGGTGGCTAAGTTGGTTAAGAGGCAGCCTTCAGCTCGGGTCATGATCCCAGGGTCCTGGGATTGAGCCCTGCATCAGGGAGCCTGCTTCTCCCTCTCCCTGCAGCTCCCCCTGCTTGTGTTCTGTGTCAAATAAAATCTTTTTTAAAAAAAAGTGAAACTAAGTAAATGGGTATTAAAAAAAAAAAAGGCAAAAACAAAACCCCAGGATTTAAAAAAAAAAAATCCAAACAAAGGTAAGCTAAGCCATTATATCTAATAAATCTTTCATTTATAAGAAAGCTATCTTACCTGCAAGAGTTGTCTACATTTATTGTATTTTTCTGTTTTGTCAGCAATTTCTTTGGTCATTTCACAGACTTGTCCCTTTGTTACCATGTCAGAATCTGTCTCGGCTATTACAAAGCAGAAAATATTATTAAAACTTATTTTGCCCCTTATATTATCTTCCTGTTCAGAATAACTTAAAGGTCAGTAAATGGAATACTAAAGGAGAGAAATATCTATCTGAAATCATCTATTCATACACTAAATAAAGATAACATAAACTCTATGTGAGAATTTTTTATGTTAGTTTGGCCAGAAACAAGTTCACATTCAGTAATGAAAAGGATCATTATTTTTAATTAACTAAAAACAGTTCTTAACTGGCACACTTGTTCTCTTCATATAACTGAATAGACAGGGTAAGCAGAAAGCCATACTCTCTGAAAAAACACCTTAAATCATTTTTCTAGTCCTTCATTACTATTCACTAAGTCTTTATTAAATAAAAAATTTACACAACACCACTCTAGATAATGTACAGAAATGTAAGTCAGGATTCTGTTCTACAGTGGCTGAACCTAATTAAATATTTAACAGCATGGGAAATTTACAATACATTTAAAAAGTCTAAAACAGCAATTACTCCAAACACTACAGAAGGAAATGTATTTTTATATACTCTAGTGCCAACTTTCATTATGTCAAATCTCTAACATAAGGTGAAAAAAAAATTAGGCCAAATGAAAATCTAGAGTTAGTTCAAATTTTTATGTTGTTTATCATTCACTATGTCTTTCTAATCTATAAGTTAATAAACTAATAAAAATTTAACTTATCTGCCAACAGGTGCACTAACCAGGAAGTACCCTAATGATTCAAAAAAGTCAAAAAAAAAAAAAAAAGTAGTAAAAGATAAAGAAAACCATTAACAGGGGATTTATTTTTCCACCAACAGAACTGTACAATTAAAATTCCATAAATGCTTCAAAATTCCATACATTTAGTGGGATATTAAAGATTCAATCATTGGCTTTTGTCCTATAGCCTAACTGCTGCTATAAGCATGTAAGTTTACAAACTCCAGCTCATTTAATACTTGTGAATATTCTCATGAAGATAAATAGTAGGTTCACACATTTTATATATTTCACATGCATGACTTTCTTATTTTTAGACCCCTACTTTATCTTTGCCTTAATCCTCTCACTTGTAAGAATTTTTAGAAGCTCCCTTAAATTCGTACACCTGGAACAAGGCAGTGTAAGTAAGTATCAATACTTGTCAAGGCAGGACACTACACAAAAGGTCTAAAAGATTTTTACCTGCAGAAGGTGGTGGCTTTACATCTATAGTAGAGGCAGTAGTAGCTGGGTCTGTGTTTATTGAGGCATCATTCACTTTTTGCTGATCCCCAATTTTCTTTGTTAAGACACTGTTGCTATTGGCCTATTCAAAATATTAACAATAAATTATTCAAGGAGTTATATTTCCTTCCTTCAGTAATTGCCATAAAGAAATCCTGAGAAGTCCACAAAGCTGCTATTGTGTCTTAAAGGCCAACAAAAACTAAAGGTAACACACATCACTTTACTAACTGACCTAAATGTTACAAAAGAGAAAAACTTTATTTTGGTTTTCCTTGTCAAATCATCAAACCACCAAGAAAAGACACAAATGTCCTAGGTCATCTACTACAAAGTCATAATATACTTACAGGCCCCAAACCAAAACCCATACATGTGGGTCAAACTCAAAGTATATCTTTTCAAAAAAACCTTTTTAGTTTACCACATGCATTTCTGTGAAAATATCTGTACTGGGCACCTGGGTGGCTCAGTCAGTTAAGCATCTGCCTTCGGCTCAGGTCATGATCCCAGAGCGCTGGGACTGAATCCCATGTTGGGCTCTCTGCTTAGTGGGGAATCTACTTCTCCCTCTGCCCCTCCCCCTGCTCATGATCTCTCTAATAAATATCTTCGACCTGAGCCGAAGACAAATGCTTAACCGACTGAGCTACCCAGGTGCCCCCAAATAAAATCTTGAAGAAAAAAAAAAATTATCCGTAACACAGAATAGGATAAATTTTGTTTACAAAGAGAACTTCGGATCATTTTCAACTACAGGTTTTAAATGTTTCTTCACTTCCAGCATTCCATTACATAGCAAACCTTATATTAGATACAATTTAAGGACCCACATTAAAACATGCATCAGAACAGAAATAATTTTTTTCATTAAATCTGCTTACCCACTCTCAAATGGAATATAAAACAATTAGCTAACATTAACTCTTCCCAATCTAGTGATTATGAATAGGATGGAAGAACCCAACAATGAAAACTGAGAAAATATCGAAGACCCTGGGGATAATCAATGGTGAATCCCACTGAGGACAGGCATCACTGTCCTAAGAAAGGATTCAATATGTGTATAGAGTTTTTAAGTGATGACATTTATCAAGAATTTAAAGGGAAATCGTCAAGAAAAAAGGAACCTTCCTCCTGTTTTCTTTTTCCCGCTGCTACCCTTGCTTCCTTTGTTGGTTTTCCAGTAAATAAAAACTTCAGATTAAAAAAAAATATGTATCATTACAATATTAGACCAATGACTTCAAATCAGACCAATGATTTTCAAATTAGCAGAGATAAATTATATTCAAAAGGTTGATACTTAGAATATTATAAATCTGGCGGCACCTCACTGGCTCAGTTGAAAGAGTATGTGACTCTTGATCTCAGGGTCATGAGTTCAAGCCTCATGTGGGGTGTACAAAGGTTACTTACACAAATAAAACTTTAAAATAGTATAAATTTGATTCGTTAACAAAACTACTGAAAAAGGAAATATCAGGTATGCATTCAAACTGTCCTTACTGATTGGTCTGAAAGTCTGTTTATTTGTTTTTGGAGCCTCTGGCATTCCTTGAATTTTTCTTTATAATGATCTGCTGCCATCTGAAGACGAAGTTTCAAATCTTCCACTTCTCTTCTCAGTTCATGTTCCAGTGTATCAGTCTTTTCCTATGACAAAAATACACACATACTTCCTCTTAAAAAAAAAATGTTAAAAATCTATCTCATAATGTAAAAGTAAATCCCAACTTCATTTCACTTTTTTCTTTCTGGCTTTTAATTTTTATTTGTTTTGGAGTTTTGGCAACAGAGCTACATTAGCTCCTAATAAATTCAGCTTTATATTCTTAGGACTAAGGCTCATTAAAAAACTAGAGAAGAACAATCCACCTCCTGAGGAGTAAGTATTACCCTGTTAAATAACCATAATACCACTTTATGAAGCTAATAAATAAGAAATTCCAAACAAAGCAATATATAACTGACATCAGAAAGTTTAACAATAGAGCAGCTCTTACTAACCATTAGGCATTTGCCTACCTAAGTTTTTCTTAAAGCTTACATTAATTTCAACTGAAGAAGTTACAATGACTAAATGAAATGAATGGAAATTTAAATTTCTATGATAAGGAATCTGACCTTATTTTGACATACCTATTCTCTCGTATAAACTTGTAGTGAGTTTTTGACCAAAATGAAAATTCAAAATTAACCCACTTTACCTGGTCTTTTTTCACAGCATTCAGTTTAAGTTCTGCCACTGCATCAGCTAACTGCTTTTTTACTTTCTCATTTTCCAAGCGTGCATTATGCAGATCTGCCATTGTTTTATCTCGCACATTTACAGCATCACTAAGTTCTTTAGCCAGAAAGACAACTTCTTGCCGAGTTGCCTGAACCTGTTCCTCTGCTTTACGAAGTTGCTCCTTTAAAGAAAAGGTATCTTCCTGAAGAAAATCAGATAAATACATTTGCAATGAAACCATTAACGTAAAAACAGAAGCAGAAAACAATTTTAAATCTTTCAACAGATCCAAAATTTTAAATTAAATATTGCTTTTCTATTCATGACTTAGATGAAGTACATAAATCTATAAAAAACTTAAGATATGTCTTTGCATTAGAGTCCCCATATAACAACCCAATGCACTTGGTATCTCTACCACATTAAACACGTGTAAATAGAAGTTCAGAAGTCAAGCAACATGCCCAATATTTAACACCCTGGCTTAAACAGAAATTCAAATGAAAGCTCCTGTCCCCCAAAATCTCTAATATCTGTAACTACTGACCCTCATTTTTTTATGATTACCAATAAAAATAATTTCAATAACCTCTCTGTATTCCAAAAATTTTGGTTAAAAGAAGTCTCCTATTAACTAACCTAAAACATATCCAATGTAACATTAATATACCATTACGTATCATAGGACAGGTTTAGAACTTCTAAAAACAAAATACTGATCTCATGCTGCAAGTAACAAAGATGAGGCACTGGGAAAATGAGAAGTAATTAGCACCTCTTAAAAAACCTAAAAGTATCTTTAAAAAGTTAAAATTGCTCTAAGGAAAAAAAAAAAAAGGGAGGGGTCCCTGGGTGGCTCAGTCGGTTAAGCCTCTGCCTTTGGCTCAAGTCATGATCCTGGGGTCATGGGCTCCCTGCTCGGTGGGGTGTCTGCTTCTCCCTCTCCCTCTCTCCCAATAAAATCTTAAAAAAAAAAAAAAAAGTTAAAATTGCCATGATAAAATTATTTCCTTTAATATTAGGAGCCCAACAAAATCCAGTTTATTCAACTTTCCTATTTTTATCTCAGAAATAAACTAAATATAAAAATAAACTCAGAATACTAAAATAAACTCAGAAAAAGTACAACCCATTAGCACATTTATAAACAGGTGGACTATGTACCTGTAAGTAGTATAAAGTTTCTCATCAGATTTTTGCAACATGCACCTTTAAAAAGCACATACTTTTGATCTAGCAATTTTATTTTTATGAGTTTCTAAGAAAATTTAGTTTTTCAGGGATTCAGTACAATTATTAAAATGAAAAATTATTAAAAGTAGAAAATAGGTAATATGAGAATTTATTATAAATTCTGCAATATATCCTTCATACAATGAAAGTCTGTGCTGCCATTACAAACAGGAGTATATACAATGTTGGGGTATTTTTTTTTTTAAGATTTTATTTATTTGACAGAGAGAGAAGAGGGAACACAAGCAGGGGGAGTGGCACAGGGAGACAGGCTTCTCGCTGAGCAGGGAGCCCTATGCGGGGCTTGATCCCAGAACCCTGGGATCATGACCTGAGCCGAAGGCAGATGCTTAACGACTGAGCCACCCAGGCGCCCCTGGGGTATTTGTTTGAAAAGCAATCTGAAAATAACTATGAAATTTATTCTGGTATGTACATGTGCCTACATATCTGTACAAGGTTTACTGCAGTATGCTTATAAAAGCTAAGGACTATACACAACTAAAAACAATTGCATACTACACAGCTATTAAATAAAACAAGGGATACTATGCAGCTGTTACAGTCAATGAGGAAGATCTTTATGGGTTCTCATACCCATATAGAATTATTCAGACATTCTACAAAATTCTTAAAAGGTTTTGGAACATTATACATACATTCTCAGTTTTTATAAAAATGTAAATTCTATATGTACATTCATAGATTTCTAGAAAAATTAAAAATTCTGTAAGACATATGTAGGAAAGGATGAGGGTTACTTTTACTCTGTACCCTTATTATTTGAATTATGTTATAACCAAGACCTTGTATTGCTTTAAAAAAAATTTTTTTTTAAGTTTTAACAATTAATGGGGCCCCTGGCTGATTGAGTTGGTAGAGCATGTGACTCTTGATCTTGGGGTCATGAGCTGAAGCCCCAGATTGGGCAGAGAATTTAAAAAAAAAAAATTAATTAAGAGTCCATTTTCCCAGGTATTTCTATACCTGTGGTTTTCCTTACAGAGGTCTTACTTATATAGAAAAAAGATGCCTGGAGAAAATTTTAGCATCTTAATAAATCAAAAATACATTTCACCTTGTGTTTGCAATGTGCTGTATTAAATACCCTGAAGAGTAACTTGGGTGTTAATCATTCATTCTAAATGTGATGCACATCTGACATCTTAGTTGTTATAGTAATTACATCTAAGTGTATTTAACAGCAAACTACTGCAAATAACATAATATTCATCCACAAGAGTTAAGAAATAAGGTAAATCTGCCCAATGTACCACTTAAAAAAAAAAAAAGTTCGAAAATCTCCATGAACTGATGTGGAGTAATTTCTTTCGGCTTATAATGTTCAATTTTAAAACAGGTGGAAAAAGTATATATAGCATGGCACTTTTTTTTTTTTTTTTTTAAGAAAGAAGGAAATATGGAGGGATGGGGTAACTGGGTGATGGACATTAAGGGCATGTGATGTAATGAGCACTGGATGTTATATAAGACTGATGAAGCACAGGCCTATACCTCTGAAACCAGTGTAATACATTATATGTTAATCAACTGAATTTAAATTAAAAAATTGTTTAAAAACTGAAAAAGAAAAAAGGGAATAGAGAAGAGTGCCTGCATATGCATGTTTATTTTTGCAGAAAGAAACAGGAGGATAAACTGGAAACTAATGAAAATGTTTACATATGGGTATAAGAAAGGTCTTTTTAGGAAAGAGACATCATAGTAAATTTTATAAGTATTTTCACTTTTGAATGATACAACTATTTAACACACGCAAAACACAAAATTCAAAAGATTAAGAGAATAAAAACTACTCTGAATCAAATGCAAATAAAAATGTAGACTGTATAAAAATTCATTCCCATAAATATGGTAAAAAGTTTATTCAAGTAACTTTTGAACACAGTACTATGTACATCCTTACTGAAATAAATTCTAAGAAAAACGGTTGAAAAGACAATTTTATTTAGTAGACACACTGTTGGGAGTGGCACTGATGTAACACTTCTGAAACTATTGGTGTGTTATTTTTGAATGCAGTGCTATGTATATCCTTACTAAGTTCTAAGAAAAAAGTTTGAAAAGAACTTTATTTTTTTTTAAAGATTTCTTTATTTGACAGAGAGAGACACAGTGAGAGAGGGAACACAAGCACAGGGAGTGGGAAAGGGAGAAGCAGGCTCTTCACTGAGCAGGGAGCCCAATGCAGGGCTCGATCCCAGGACCCTGGGATCATGACCTGAGCTGAAGGCAGACCTTAACGACTGAGCCACCCAGGTGCCCCAAGAACTTTATTTAGTAGACACACTGTTGAGAGTGGCACTGACGTAACACTTCTGAAACTACTGGTGTGTATAACAGGGTAGAATACATGAATAAATATAACATTTTGGAAACAAGGGCTCTCACACTGAGAGAAGAGATAAATATGGAATGGAGGAAGGTAAGGAAGAACTCTAAGGTACTGGATTTGATTTGAAGGTAACTATATAAGGACTTTAAAAGTTTGTCCAATGGAAGTACAAAGCAGCAATGACCCCTAGTAGCAACAGGATCCAATATAAAAATATCAAAATTCCATTTGGTTTCAAAATACCATTCCCCGCTGAAAAACAAACAGGGCTCCTTAGAGAAATGCCTAGTACCAGGTCTGGGGCAGAACCTAAAACTCTAATATACAGTTGTTTCACAAAGCTAAGTATTCAAAACATCTATGGAACATATGAAAAAGACACAGGGGCAGCTGGGTGGCTCAGTCAGTTAAGTGCCCGACTCTTGGTTTAGGCTCAGGTCATGATCTCAGGGTCCTGAGATCAAGCCCCACATCAGGTCCTGTGCTCAACATGGAGTCTGCTTGAGATTCTCTCCCTCTTCCTCTGCCGCTCCCCCTGCTAGTGTGTGTGCATGATCTAAACTAAATAAATAAAATATTGGGGGGAAAAAAAGGCAGGTCTGGAAAGACTCCCCCTAGCTAAGTATGAGACAATTTGGGTATGAAAAAGAATGATGATGTACGATATCCTGAACAAAAAAGAATCCCTAAGTCCATAGGGATATGAAAAAAGGGGAGAGGGCAGCAGAGAACCTCATTATAAAAGAATACCTACTAATAAACGTACAAGAAATGATAAAAATTTTTTAAATCACCATTTTGTAATCATTAATAACTGATGCAGGTGAGGATCATCAAAGGATAAAAAAACCACTGGGTGAAAGGCTACTGGGGAATAAGATGTTCACATGATCTCGAAGTATTATCCTACATATTACTCAATTACAAAGAGAGGAAAAAGCACCAATATAATGGTTTCAGGCAGACATAACTTTAAACAAATGATTAAACCTAACATCAAGAACGGAACTGACATTATGTGACTTCTTTTTTTCATTATGTGACTTTTGATAACACTGCAACAGAATGTACAAAACATCATCTATGCCTTTTCTTGCCAAAAAATGTTTGACTTGAATCCAGCCATGAGGAAATGATAAATTAGATTACAGACCATTTTCTCAGACAAGCCTAAATCCTTCAAAAATATCAATGTCATAAAAAAGTATAGGGACACTATTCTAGATTAGAGCAGACCAAGAACACAGTAATTTTGTGGTCTTTATTTACCCCTGGGTCAAGAAATTTTAAAGGTTATATAGAAATATATTTGGGACAATTTGAATGTACTAAAGCTGTATATAGGAATGAAATATTATCTTCTGATTGTTAAATTTCTAGTATCTAAATTTCTTAGGTATTAATGGTTTGATGGTTATACAGAATAATGTACCTGTTGATAGGGAGACATGCTAACGTATTTAGGGTGTAATGTCATAATGCCTTCAGGTTTGAACTTTTTCAAAAGAAAATGTTGGGGAAAGTAAAGACTAAAAATAAAAACCACTATATTGTATACATTTAATAGACACAGGTTTTACAATCTTCAAATATATATTGCAAAAGTACTTACCTTACTTGAGGTTGTAAGCAAGAAAGCCCTTTGCAGATTTTCCTTTTCAGCCAAACAGAACTGCAGCCTGCCGATCTCTTCTTTGAAGTGAGTAATCATGCTTTCTTTGTTCCCATCTAAATTCTTTAAAGTCTGGACCTCTGACACAAGCTTGGTATTTTCTATTTCTGTATTCTTCAGATGTACCTTTAACAGTGGTTGAAAATGTCAAGAATACTCTTAACTCCATAACCTAAGTTACTCAAATTTCAAAATACCATTGTTTATCTCTAACCCAAATATGATCAAGGAACCAGAAGACTTTACTAGACCAGGAGTCAAGAGACCCAAGTTTTATCAAATGACTAGCTAATAAACAGGAACAGAACACAGGCTAATTTTTTTTTTAATTTTTCACAGAGATTAAGGTCTAACAACACTACCTCATCTCTAAAGTCTTCTCCTCTCATTTAATAAATTTAAGTTCTCCTTAAAAATGCAAACCGATCTGGTTATTCTTTTGGAGGAACAAATTATGTTATACGTTATTCAAATATAAAGGCATGGCAAAATTCTGGAAAACTGAAGGGGTACATTCAAGAACATCTTAAGCAATTCAGTATTTTGCTTTTGAGAAGTACTGTCATTTACTTCCTATGTGCCTAAAAATATATTTAATTAACCCCACTATATTAATTTTCCCAGGAAGTTAGGCAGCAGTTGCTAATTTGCTCATAACAGATGCACAAATCAAATTCCATAACTGAAATTATAAAGAGTATAGAAACCTAGTTTCCACTATAAAGAGTATCTTGCTTTGGTTAAGAGTACCAGAGAGAAATGAATTAACATACTTCTTGCACTTGAACCTCAATGTATGAATGCTGAAACACTAATTCCTATTCACAAGGATAAAAAACGACTCCAGATTCTCTGAGGTATCACCAGCCAACACCTTTGCAGCATCCCTTTAAAAACACTATCTAGGGGCGCCTGGGTGGCTCAGTTGGTTAAGCGACTGCCTTCGGCTCAGGTCATGATCCCAGGGTCCTGGGATCGAGCCCTGCATCTGGCTCCCTGCTCGGCGGGAGGTCTGCTTCTTCCTCTCCCACTCCCCCTGCTTGTGTTCCCTCTCTCGCTGTCTCTCTCTTTCTCTGTCAATTAAATAAATAAATAAAAGAAAATCTTTAAAAACAAAAAAAGAAAAAAAATAAAAAAAACACTATCTAATTTTCATAGTCATCAGCTCAAGAAAGTATTTTATCATTTCCTCTAAATTCTTACAGGCCAGGGATGGTTCATATGTTCTAATAGGGGCTAGAAGAGAGAGACATAATGAATCTCTCTGGTTATTTATATAAACAATCTGGAAGGGAAAGCCTGTTTCTGAGATACATAACAATATAATATGAGGTCTTGTCATAGTTCAGTCTCCTTGCCATGAAAAAGAAAAAAAAAAAAACCACAAAACAAAAATCTCTAAGGAAAGTCTTAACTTCCAACTTTGGGGATACACACATACAAACGAAATACTGTTTAGAACACTGGGAGGTTGGGGGAAAATATATTCAAATGGAAATTCCAATGTCACTTTGATCCCAACTGATAATGCTTATAGAAAACTGGAGATATTATCACACCGTAAAAGAATAAATCCCCAAGACACCTCATTCTTTCCCTTCCTTCCTTGCTGCCCAGTTTTTGCAAAGGACTGGTCATTCAGGTGTAAAGCAGAAACACAAAAACTCTGCAGAAAGTGGGGGGGAAAAAAAAGCAAGGCATAAGGAATCATTTAGAGCAGTAAATGAAAAATGCTCGATTTACCCTAAAATGTGCTTGCCAACCCTCTGTAAAACACCAGAAGTCCTATTCTCATAACAGAAAGAAAAGCAAGGCAGGATGGAGAGATGACACCCTTAGGGATATGTCTTTCTCTTTCCAAAATAATTCATCCTAGTTATCATTCATTACACCTCTCCAGCATCACTGGTTTAACCCTAAGACCTTCCTAAACCCTTCCCAATACTAACTAGAATGCCTTTAGAATTCATTTTATTATTGAATTAGAATCTTATCATCTCCCACTATGCTAACAAAAAGCAATATGGAAAGCAATTATCCACGGAGAAATAATGTTCAGGTCTTTTCCTGGCAACAAAACTGAAATATTCTCACTGAAATTCATTGTTAACATTGAGTAAAAAATTGTTAGAGATGCCAATTTTCACTTAGTTAAAAAAAATGCTTTATAACTTTAAAAAAACTGCATTTGGAGGTAGTCTGCAAAAAACACTATCAATAGTAATCCAATTGCATCAATTTCTCTAGATATCTCTATTATTTCCCTTTTTCACAAAATCTTCTTCAAAAACCAAACATTATTTTGGGGCATATTTTCTTAAAGGGTTAAATCATAAAATCATCCATCCACCAGAGCAGGACACCTGGGTGGCTCAGTCAGTTAAGCATCTGCCTCTGGCTCAGGTCATGGTCCCAGGGTCCTGGGATTGAGTCGCACAATGGGCTCTTGCTCAGAGGGGAGCCTGCTTCTCCCTCTGCTTGTGCGCTGACAAATAAATAAAATCGTAAAAAAAAAAAAAAAATCATCCACCAGTGAATCATCACTACTTTTCTTTCTGTTTTGGGAGTGACACGCATGCATGCACACATCCCCTGGGGATAAGCTATTCAAGAAATAAAATGGGTATAACCCATGACATGCAAAACGTCCCCATTCATGCTAAGCTGCATGGTGAATTCAGTATTTTTTTATTTTTATCTTCTAAAAAAAAAAATCCCAACCACCACCAAAAATAAGAAGGAAAAAACCACTGGCAATATAAATCATATTCTAGTTTCTACATGCAAATTGTAACTATCAAAATACTGAATATATGCACAGTTGTATGTTTTTATCTCTCATCAAATATATAGCACAATACCAGGTGTGTCGCTCTGTTCTAATCTAATCAAGTGACTGAATCTGTCCAAATAATACTGACTTAACTTGAATGTTCTTGAAATTCATCATCTGGAACTGTCTTCATGTACTGCTATAAGCCACTTAAGATAAATATGTCTCAATTTACATCTACAGCATTATTCGTAATTAAGCTAACCATCCTATTTTAAGAATCATTTAAAAAAGAAAAACTTCAAAAAGGTGAAGATTTGTTAACAGAGTATCTTGTTTAAAATGACATTCTCTGAAAATTATTCTAAAAGTCAAACTCTAAAACATGATGATCACTGAAATTAATGCTCTAAGATGTTATTAAAGGGGGGTAACAATTGGTTTTATAAATTCTAATAAACAGATAGGTATCTTGTTACTATTAAACCTCTCTGACTTATTATGTATTACCTGCTAAGTAACCAAAATACCAGCAAGTTCCTTGAAAACTTTTAGGGACTATACACAATGGGGTAGTTTTAAAATAGGTCCCCAAATCCTTTGGTACTTCCTCTCCATAAGAAGTGAAGCCCAATTCCCCTCTCTTTAAGTACTGGCTGGACCCAAGTAACTAGTTTCTAATGAATAAGATAAAGTAGAAGTACCAATGTACAACTTTGGTGACTAGGTCATAAAGTGCACCAGGACTTCCTCCTTGCTCTCTCTTGGATAGCTCGCTCCAAGGGAAACTGGCTGCCATGTTGTGAAAACATTCAAGCAGCCACTGAAGAGGCCACACAGCCTACATAGCAAGAGACTGAAGGGCATCCTGCCATAAGTCATTTGTGTGAGCCACCTTGACAGAAGATCCTCCATCCAGTTCCAATCAAGCCTGTAGCTGACTGCAGCCCTTGCCAACATCCTGAATGCAACTGACCAAGACACCTTGAGCCGGACCCATGCAGCTAAGCTGCTGCTACTGCTCCCAAATTCCTGACCACTAAATTTCAGGGTAATTTGTTTCACAGCAACAGATAACAAAGAGAAATGAAAAGAATAAACTACCTTATAAAGTTCCTTCTCATCCTTTTCTGTCTTCAACTGACACTCCAGTTGTTCTCTTTCATATTGTGCCTTCCTGAGTTTATCCTTTAAACTGAATTAAAGTAACATTAATATAGACAAAAAAATTTCATTAAAAACATTTTTGAAACATAAAGGTATCTTTTTAAAACCATCAGAAATACCTGTCTAATTCAGTTTCTTTTTCAATTGCTTTGTGTGTCACTGACACTATATCTTCCTCAAGCTGGAGAGCTTTGGATGTAGCATCATCGTATCTCTTCTTAAACTCTTCATTTTCCGTTTTTAAATTTTGCGATACTTCAACAAGACCCTTAGAAACAACAATTTTTGAGAAACAATTTCTAAAACAAATTTGCTTATCTTTAAGAAATCTACGTATTCTTAAATTGTTAATCCCACATTTGTCCCCTCTAAAGTTTATAAACTAAGATTAAAAACTAAACCTGAAACTGAAACATATTCAGTTTTTCATATACCAAATTAAACAATTATTTTCCAGACTTCTCAT
The DNA here is from genome assembly GCF_003265705.2 of Callorhinus ursinus. Taxonomy (NCBI): domain Eukaryota; kingdom Metazoa; phylum Chordata; class Mammalia; order Carnivora; family Otariidae; genus Callorhinus; species Callorhinus ursinus. The sequence continues at coordinate 43,381,706 of NW_027397074.1, read as the reverse complement.
ACACCCTGTTAATTTCACAAGCTTCTCCACCAGAGGGCAGGCAACAAAAATGAGAGAAAATTTTTTTTAATTAATCACTTTCATTTTTGACATCTTGCTTTTCAAAGCTACTCTAGTGACAAGTCAGGTTTCATGTGATACTACCACAGTTAACACTTTCTCAAAAAAAAAAAATCTTTCTGGCACAGATCATTAAGTCCCACCAATAATTATATCAAAGCACTAAGATATGTGCCTGAAGCAATGTTCGTAATGATCCTGTCACTGTGACTCAGAAGCCTGAATATTCAAAGAACTGAAATGAATATAAAAGTATTTCTATTTAAAACAGAATATTCTACTTTAAACAATTTAAAAGTTTAAAAATATTAACACATCCAAACAATTAATTTATAAGAACTTGATCAAGCTCCTTTCTAAACCCATTTTACGATCTGTAGAATGAAGATAATAAAGGTTTTTCTCCCTAGTTTATAAAATCATGAGAATCAAATGTAACAGTGCATACGGAGATACTTTGTTATGGAAAACTATACATCAAAAGAACTGATAAATTAAGACAAATCGTTGTGTTAAAAAATGATTTTAAAACTTCCCACTAATGGAAGTACCATTCACCTGGGCAGTAACAGAAGCTAAAGGAAATCATCATTCTTACAATTCAAATGTCACAAATGTTATACAGTATTTATAAGCCACTTTGATTTTCATAAACTCACTCAGCCAAACTTTTTACTTATAGGTGAAACATCACTTTAAAAATACTGCTAGAATATGAAAATTGCTATGTTGCATCTACACTTCGTTAAAAAGCCCATCACAATTATGATCAGATACACTCTCTTGGTTTTATTTTTGCTCAAAGCAAATGTTTCCTTACTAAATTTGCAACACTAAAGATTGTTATACAAAACTAAATGCTTTTCTGATTCCAATGACAACACCACAAAAATAAATATGCCCTCTGCTGTAAACTGCTGTCAATATCCAATGATTCTTGCAAATCTGATACATTTTTGTCTTGCTGATTTATAAAGATAGCCAGAGAGATTTCTAAATAGTTTTTTTAAATTTTGTATTGTTAGTTTTACCACATGCTCTCTTACGTAAGCACTGCAAATAGGCTACAGATTTAATCCAGGTATTTCTTCCTACAAGAAAGACTAGATATAGATAGCACAGAGGTAAAAACTAGTTTCTGAATCTGTAATTAATGAAGTTCTATAAAGGGTAAACAGCATTCTAAAAAATGTATAGGGCGGGCGCCTGGGTGGCTCAGATGGTTAAGCATCTGCCTTCGGCTCAGGTCATGAGTCCCACATCAGGCTCCCTGCTCCTTGGTAGCCTGCTTCTCCCTCTGCGTCTCTCTCTCTCTCTCTGTCTCTCATGAATAAATAAATAAAATCTTTAAAAAAAAAATAGAAAATAAAAAATGTATAGGGCAAGAACTAAAGAAGATTCATAAGCAACTAAATGCAAAACATGAACTTATTGCTTTATCTATGAGCCAGTTAACTCTACAATGAGTCACTAATTGTAATACAACCTGACAGTCTTAGAATCTCTTCCTGGTACCCATAAAAGCACCTAATAGCTTCTCAGCATCCACACCTATTTTCTAATGGCATGAAAATGCTAGAGATTATTCTTCAGGCCTCTAGTTCTCATGTCTTGGTAAAGCATAGCATCTCCATTTGGCTAAGCTGTTCTTAGCATGAAAATGACAATAAAGTCTGTAGTGTACACATGAACAACTAAAAATCTTGCTTTAAAAAACTAACTTTTAAAAAAATAAAATTTAGAACACAAGCTTTGAAAAACACTGGAAATTTGAGATAAATTTGGTCAATATTTGGTCAATATTTGCAAATCATGCCCAAAAAAATCACAATTCTAAATATTAAAGTAAAACTTGAATAGATTAAGTTGGCTATACTGTACATCAAGATAAAAACAATCACAAAAATGGAGGCAAAAAGAGATTAAGAGATTTGGGCATTTCAAATTCATGTAGTGAACGTCTTCCCCTCCTCTCAGGTTAAAGAATCCTTACCATAAGCACTATTAGCAATTCCTTTAAGTCATAACTCTCAAATATGAACAACCAGAGAAAAAAGCCACTTATCTGTGTGGCTAAACATGCACTAAAAATATCTAAAGTAACAGAACACACTTATTCTGTTTAAAAAAAGATAAATTTTGATTACAAATGAATACACCTGAAAAAAAAAAATTATGGACAACCATTTAGAAAAAAGTATGGTATTCTGGATTCGAATGTATATGGTGGTAAAATTTAGTAAATTAGTACCTAAATACTCTGAACAGCAAATTATTGGCAAAAGAATTATGTCATTAATGGAAATTGTGAGATTTAAAAGATTTTAGAGAGAAAGAGCACAAGTAAGTGGGGGGAGGGGCAGAGGAAGAGAGAGAATCTCAAGCAGACTCCACACTAAACTCAGAGCTCGATCTTATGACCCTGAGATTAAGACCTGAGCCAAAATCAAGACTCACACGCTTAACCGACTGAGCAGGGAGGCTGTTCTCCCTCTCCCTCTGCCCTTCCCCATTACCCCTGGTTCATGCTCACTCTCTCTCAAATAAATACAATCTTTGAAAAAAATAAAGAATTTTAGATTACCTCTACCCCCGACATGGGGCTTGAACTCATGACCCCTGAGATCAAGAGTTGCATGCTCTACTGCCTGAGCCAGTCAGGCGCCCCAGTTGTGTGATTTTTTTTAAGTAACTGTGGATGGTAACCTCTTATCACATATTTGATTTCAAACATTTTCTCCCATTCTGGAATTCACTTTTCATTTTGTTGATGGCTTCCTTTGTAGTGCAGAAGCTTTATAGTTTGATTTAGTCTACTTATTTTTTGCTTTTGGTGTTAAATCCAAGAAATGGTTAAGACCAATGCCAAGGAGCTTATGCCCCAGGAGTTTCATGGTTTCAAGTCTTAAGTCTTCAATTCATTTTGAGTTGATTTTTGTGTATGGCGTAAGACAGTGGGTCAGTTTCATTCTTTTGCATGTGGCTGTCCAGTTTTCCTAACACCATTTATTGAAGATTGTTTTTCCCCATTGTATGTTCTTGGCTCTTTTGTCATGAATTAGTTGACCATGTATGCAGGGGTTTATTTCTGGTTTCTTTATTCTGTTCCATACAAAGATTATGAGCTAGTTTAAACTATATAAATATATTTTAAATATATTTTAGAAACAAAGTATTATGAATTTCCTGAAACTATTACTTAGGAAATCAGGTATAAAATGAAAACTGGCCTTAAAGAAATTTATTGATATATACACCTAAGTTATAACGATCACTCCTACAATATTAAAATTAAGTCTCTATGGGGTGCCTGGGTGGCTCAGATGCTTAAGCATCCGACTCGATTTCAGCTCAGGTCATGATCTCAGGGTTGTGAGACTGAGCCCTTCATTGGGCTCCATGCTGGGTGTGGAGCCTCCTTAAGATTCTCTCTCCCTCTATGCCTCCCCACTCCCACTCTAAAAAATAAATATTAAAATATTTTTAAAAATTAGGCCTTTGTGTCTTTTTTCCACAATGATAATCAATAAGAAAGAGTTAGAAATTCAATGATATCATAGCTTCAAAATTGGTTTTTGGCAACTCCATATATTAGGAGACACACACATACACACAAGCACCTGAGGCAATTCCGTATATTAAGCAGTCTAAATGTCTTAAACCCACTCTGTCCAAAATCGGATATCCAATACAGTGATAAATACAGCTTTACAGAAGAGAAAGCCAAAAATATTAAGACAGAAGAGATCTGCACTAGCCAGAGCCACCATAATGAGAAATCTTTCATGTTGTTCTCTCCTATACCTGTGATAACTCCCAAATGGCTGGTAGCATCTCAAGATACCCTATCTAGTTTATAACATGCTCCTTATATTGTTTAAGCAATACTGTTTTAGTATTCTCAAAGATAATTGTTTAAAAATACCTTGAGGGTGCCTGGGTGGCTTAGTCAGTTAAGCTCTGCCTTCAGCTCAAGTCATGATCCCAGAGTCCTGGGATCGAGTCCCATGTTGGGCTCCCTGCTCAGCAGGGACTCTGCTACTCCCTCTCCCCCTGGCCCCGCTCCTGTTCTCTCACTCACTCTCAAATAAAATCTTTAAAAATACCTTGAAGTACATCTTATATTAACATTCAAGTTAAGAATACAATTTATTCTTTTTTTTTAAGATTTTATTTGACAGAGAGAGGGAGAGCGGCAGGCAGAGGGAGAAGCAGGCTCCCCGCGGAGCAGGAAGCCTGACGCAGGGCTGGATCCCAGGACCCTGGGATCATGACCTGAGCCAAAGGCAGACTAACAGACTGAGCCACCCAGGCACCCAAGAATACAATTTATTTTATGGAAAAAAACTCAATTCATAGTTCAGGCTCCAAAAACTTATACACTAAACTATAAAACTTAACAAGGTGACAGTTCATTTTAGTCCTATTTGAAAAACAAGACTCAGTATCACTGGTTCCCTGAGCCTCAGTTTTTAATCTTCTAATTTTCAAATACATATCTAGCACTCCAAAATGGAAACAAGAACACAAATGAATATACCTACAAACTACTAATCTTATGTCTGAAAAATGTAGGGTTAGGGTTAAAAAAAAAAAAGACTAACCAATACACTGGAATATCATTTGACAATAAAATGAATAAAGTACTGATGCATATTACACCATGGATGAGCCCTGGAAACATCATGCTAAGTGAAAGACGCAGGTCACAAAGGCCATACATGATTCCATTTGTATGCAATACCCAAAATATACAAACTTAGCTTAGTGGTTGCCTGGGACTGAGGGGGAAGGAAATGGAGAATGACCACTAACAGGTACAGGTTTCTTCTGGAGTGATGACTATGTTCTAAATTTAGGTTATGGTAATGGATGCACAATTCTGTAAATATTAATAAGAACCACTAAGTTGTATATCGTAAAGTGTTGGACATTATATGTAAATTATAAATTAGATCTCAATAAAGCTATTTTTAAAAAAGATCAATTAGATAAGTTCATATCTTTAGTCACTATAGGCAGAAGTAGAGTGTCATTAAGAGCACTGAAGGAGCCAGACTGCCTACCTCTACCACTTTACAAACTGTTCGACCATAGGTTGGTTAAGTAACCCCTCTGTGCTACCTTTGTAAAATGTGTATTTGACAATGCCTACTTTATAGAAGTAAATGAGTTAACATATGTAAACACTCAGAACAGCACCTGGCTTACATTAAATATTACATGGGTTATTTTTATTAATCAGCCTTTTATAATAGAGAAAAAAACACACTTAAAATTGAACTAGAAATGAAGGTAAAATTTATCCTTACTAACACAAAATTTACTTTTTTAAATCTAGGGTATACGTGAATAATGGAACAAACACATCACATTAAAATACAGGCAAAATACAATATGTATTTTATAGTTCTCAATTTATAGATGTTATTTGGTTTCAGTTTTAATCTACTTTGTAATCCTACCTAATTCCTTCAAGCAAACAATTACACAACATAACCCAGAATATACTTAAGCATAACACTTAGGGCGCCTGGGTGGCTCAGTTGGTTAAGCAACTGCCTTCGGCTCAGGTCATGATCCTGGAGTCCCGGGATCGAGTCCCACATCGGGCTCCCTGCTCAGCGGGGAGTCTGCTTCTCCCTCTGACCCTCTTCCCTCTCGTGCTCTCTATCTCTCATTCTCTCTCACTCAAATAAATAAAATCTTTAAAAAAAAAAAGCATAACACTTAAACGAATCTGTTTTTGATAACTTTAACACATCCAATTCTTTTATTTTTCAAAATACAGTGTTCTCTCTAGTGGCATTTTACAATAAAAAGTCAATATTTATAAAAGATGAAAGATTTTATTTATAAACTTTATTTATTATAAACATTTAACTTAGTATGTCAAGTACTGAATGGGTAACAAGCTAATCTTATTTTATAAAACAACGAAAACACAATTTCTTCTATCTGAAGAAACTGAAGGTTGCCACAGAACATTCCTAAATTAACTATCCATTCTAAAATTTTAAGTGAAATTATAGATACATAATAGTTCTTCAGATATTCAGCAGTATATATACCCAGTACCTCAAAGAGAAAAAAAAAATTACTATATCGAGATTGTTTTTTTAGAATTCACACTATGGAAGAGATTTAAAACAAGTGCCAAGAAATGTCATAGATTTTATAAGCCATCCAACTAAGACAAGCAAACTGTTCTAGCTGCCCAGATGAAGACTGATTTGGGAGGTGAAAAAAAGAAAATTAAAAAAAAAAAAAAAGCGCCCCATGACTACTAATGAAAAGAACTATTTCTCCTAGCAAGCACATTATTTTATCCCCAGAAATAAGCAATTGCCAACATACAACTAAGACTTTTTTTTTTTTTTAACATATATAAGTATCACTTCTAGGAACTGAGAAAAATGGTATGAATTTCATATTTTAGTTCGGTTCTCTAGTTCATTATGAAAACTAGTAAAATAATATTTACTTACATTTAGTGAGACTCTATTACATAACAAACACCAATCTAGGTCTTTTTGTTTTGTTTTTTAAAAGATTTTATTAATTTACTTGAGAGAGAACATGCATGTGCTGGGGGGAAGAGCAAAGAGAGGACAAGCCGACTCCATGCTGAGTGTGGAGCCCGACATGGGGCTCCATCCCGAGATCATGACCTAAGCTGAAATCAAAAAGTCTGACACTCAACCGAGTCACCCAAGCACCCCAGGTCTTTTATAAATCACCACTTTCATAGCATAGAATAGCCTTTTAAAAACCACTTCCACGTACTTCATCTTCCCAGAGTATAAACCCAACACAAAAATAGCAGGGAAGAAGTCCCCTCCTAAGATTAATGTCTGTCATCAAGATTTATGAGTTGCTGGGGCGCCTGGGTGGCTCAGTCGTTAGGTGTCTGCCTTCAGCTCAGGTCATGATCCCAGAGTCCTGGTATCGAGCCCCACATCAGGCTCCCTGCTCGGTGGGAAGCCTGCTTCTCCCTCTCCCACTCCCCCTGCTTGTGTTCCTTCTCTCGCTGTCTGTCAAATAAATAAAATCTTTAAAAAAAAAAAAAAAAGATTTATGAGTTGCCATAAAAACTTCTGCTGTAGACCTCTTCTGGGTCCAACAGCCACCATCTCCTACAAATTTTGCTTCACTAATCCCCTGACCTCAATCTACCACTTTCTCAACCTAAATATGTCAGAATTAGCTCTCTTCAGAATGGTCTTATCCATAGTGCTTAACCCTTGTCACCTGGGCAGCAGAGAGTACCTAAGACTTTAAATCTCAGCTAATACTCGACTGGACCAGAGGCATGGCCTCATGTACATGAGTAACTTCACGCCATTCCTATTCTTCCAATCATCATTCTTCCCTTGGATTTCAAGGTGATCAGAGTTGAAACCTCAAAGGCCATATTTCAGGGCATTCTTGATCTTACAGGCTAAGTACATGCTGTAATGGGGCCATTTTCATGAGTACTGTCTTCTATCTCACCTCCACCCCTCCACCTTGTAATAGAGTGAAAGAAAAAAGATTGGCATTCCACTCTGGAAACTGCCAAATCCAGGTACAAATGAGATAAAAGTGTAAAGAATAGAACAGTATAATAAGTATACAAAACAGCCAAGGAGTTTCAACAACTGAATAAATCATTTATCTGAATGTCCTAACAATCAAGGTAGGCACATATACTATATTTTAATATTTGATATATCTGCTTATACTACATGATACTCCTACTGCAGGATTCTAAGTATTCCCCCAAGAGGAAAATGGGGAAGTAACTGCATCTTTTAAACTAAAAAGGCTAATGGTAATAAAAACAGATGTTACAGATGTTTATAAGGAGATTTACAATTGTACACATTGCTTCATATTATGTTTACCATCTAACTCAAAAGAGTACTCCTCAAACTGACAAGTCAAGAGAAAATCTTTTCAGAATTTAAGCCCTTATTTGTGTAAATTACCTCTGGTCAGGTGTGCAATTTACAACCACCCTGCTGGAATATAAAAATTAGTGAAAATCACTGCACTGCTGGTTCAAGTAACTGCTCTAGGCCTTGTTGGACAAAGAATGAAACAATAGAAAGCAACACGTTAATTAACAATAGGTTAATCCTGTAAAAAGACCTAAGAATATCTAACTAGTTATAAGTGAGTATGAAACGTATTATCGGAATCTGTGTCAAAACTAACAAATTACTTTTCTTGGGAAACTAACAAGTCAATGACTAGGTGATTGCCTTTGTTTTCACCTACTAAATTAAATCCATTTGTATTTCTAATGAAACTATACTGTTTTATATGTATACTTCTTTATGTGTTTTTTTTAGGATAATTTATAGCATTTCTCACATCATGGATTCCAAAATTTTGTCTAATACTACATCTTATTTCATTGAATTCTGCTTTTTTGAAAGGTAATTTTAACTTTGTTCTATCTTCCCCTTACTCACTATTTATCACTCCTAATTATATTTCCAAACCCTCTCCCCCAAATCAATCAATTATTCTATAATTAGATGGAAAGCATAGAGAAACAGCTGTCAGGAACTACCTCATTAAGCCTGGTACCAAATAATCGAAGTATTTTAACCATTTGCAACATAAAAGAAGCTACAGCAGAAAACTGATAGGAACTAACCTTCTGTAAGTATGTATCTAAATGCCATTTTTTTAAGAACAGTTTTTACTTGCTTTAACTGGTTCAGTTCTTGAAAAAATGGGTTTCTGACAATATACTATCAATTCCAATCAGTTACATAAAACACAACTAACCTTTTGCTCTGCCTGCAGTTGGTCACATCTTTCTTTCTCATGGTTAAGTTCTCTTTCCAATCTTCCAATTTGTTCTCGAAGTTGTGTTGTTTCTTTTTCCAGAACAGCAATTAACTTTAACAATTCTTCTTTTTCTTTCATGGTTTTCTCAATTTTCAACTATAAAACAAAAAACTCAAATTGATTTTTCTAGAATCCTAAAATGTTATTCAGTTTTCCATTTCAAAAAAATAGTGAAGAAATTCATAAAAAGAACTCTTACATACAATCTACTTCATGAATCATATGTAAATAAAAATTCATGACTCATAAATTTAAACCTTTTGGTTGGGCAAAAGAGAACAACATTAAAACAAGGTATAAAATCAGGGGCACCTGGGTGGCTCAGTCAGTTAAGCACCTGCCTTTGATTCGGGTCATGATCCCAGAAGCCTGGGATGGAGCCCCGCATCCTGTTCCCTACCCAGTGGAGAGTCTGCTTGCCCCTCCCCCGACCTGTGTGTCCCCATGCTCATTCACGCTCTCTTAAATAAAATCTTTAAAAATAAAAGAAGGTATAAAATCAGTAAATTTTACTATGAAGTTGCCTGCTAATCAACTTTCAAATTAGTAGCAAAACTAAGGCATACTGTTTCATAGTTGACTTAATTCTGGGTTTTTCTTGAATAATACTCAAGATAAAAATGTGTACCTCTTCTTAAATGCAAAGCTATGAGATATCTTTGACTCTATTAAGAACTTCCTTACAGGGGCGCCTGGGTGGCTCAGTCGTTAAGCATCTGCCTTCAGCTTGGGTCGTGATCCCAGGGTCCCTGCTCCTTGGGAGGCCTGCTTCTGCCTCTCCCACTCCCCCTGCTTGTATTCCCTCTCTTGCTGTCAAGTAAATAAAATCTTAAAAAAAAAAAAAAAAAAAACTTCCTTACATGTTATATAAGGCCTTCATCTATGGCATTACTCTTAAAAGTTTTGGTATTAAGTAGTAACAGTTGCTATATTTATAATGGTCTCTATTTGGCTAAATTAAAACAAACTTAAAGTAACTGCAAATTTTAGGACAAAAATGCAGACTATAACAATAAATTAACAATGTAACTGATTCTTATGGGAACACTAATAGTAACTCAATTCAGGAAAACCTGTACTCCACGATTCTAAAAAATTACTCATTAAAGGACCTAATATAGTAGTAAATAAAATGGTTAACATTTCTCTTAGAATAAAAAGTCTTTGATTTTAACAAAGGAATAATGAAGACTCGGAGGGAAAATTTCACAAAGCAGGCATCATTTAGCTAAAATAAAATGTTTTCCTGGTACACTAAGTTAGTTCTCCAGGGTCATGGAATCAAACTGATTAAACTCTAAAATGGGTCTTATGAAAGCTCAGGAGCTACAAATTTTTATTGACACTCATATCTCTTCCATCAGACCAAATGAAAACATTAGGAGTAAAATGCCCTCAAAAATAAACTTCTTTTACACCTTATTTTTTAAAAAACATCTTTTGGCTCTAAACTTTCTGGCAGTTTAAAAGTGAGACTATATCCTGACATAGTACAATAGAAACATTATGAAAGAACCAATTTGTCCCTGTGATTCACTTAACCGACACATACCTTCTGAAGAGTTTACTGAATCTTTTTTTTTTTTTAAGATTTTATTTATTTATTTGACAGAGAGAGACACAGTGAGAGAGGGAACACAAGCAGGGGGAGGGGGAGAGGGAGAGAGAGAAGCAGGCTTCCCACCAAGCAGAGAGCCCAATGTGGAGCTCGAACCCAGGACTCTGGGACCATGACCTGAGCTGAAGGCAGAGACGCTTAACGAATGAGCCACCCAGGTGCCCCAAGAGTTTACTGAATCTTAAGTAGAAGTTTTATTTTTTAATTTTTTTTAAAGATTTTATTTATTAATTGGAGGGAGAGAGAGAGAGAGAGAGAGCTAGAGAGCACAAGTGAGGGAGAAGGAGAAGCAGGCTCCCCACAGAGCAGGGGAGGCTGATGCAGGGCTCAATCCCAGGATGCTGGGATCATGACCTGAGCCAAAGGCAGACGCTTAACAACTGAGCCACCCAGGCGCCCCTTAAGTAGAAATTTTTAAAAGGAATTCAAATTAGATAAAAATGTATAGAAGTCTAATCCTGCCTCCAATTTTGTATTTGAAATCTTTCAAGCATTACAAAAGTTAAAATTTTAAATCAACACTCATCACCTAAATTCACTATTAGTATTTCACCATGTTTACTTCATATCCCTTTATCACTTGCTTATGCTTTTTGTGTTTTTTGCTAAACCATCTGAAACTGCAGACACTTCACCCCTAAGTACTCAGAGCAAGGATCTCCTAAAAAGGAGTCTCCTTTTCAACCACTACCACTATCATAAATAAGAAAATTAACAATAACTTTGTAATATCCAATGGATAGTTCAATTATTTATCTCCCACTATCCCCCCAAAATATCTATTTTTTAAATTCTAAGATCCAGTCAAGGTTCACATATCAAGTGAAAAAAAAAAAAAAGACATAACCCTTCAATGTCAACAATTGATGAATGGAAATTTAAAAGACTTGTCAAAAAATTGTTCAGAATAAAAATATTTTATCTCAGCCATTTGCACCTAATAGACAGCAACTTAAATTTTCTTTATAAAGTACCTCTTATGAATAGGAAGAAGTGAAATAAATTGTGTAATGTCCCAATTAACTTAGAAAAGGAATACAGGAAAGATACAGATGCCTAAATGCTTTTTTTTTGGAGGCCCTGAAATCAGGGTGGTCTAACAAGTATTCAAAAAACTGCAATATAAATGCTAACTGCATTCTTTTTAAGAGCTAGGCTTGTTCCACCATCTCTGACTAGCATTCAAATACCAGGCTGAAAACCTTGATCATCTGGCAGTTGTCACCACAAAATGTTTTAGTCACCCTATAAAAGTTACATTTCTTTATTTAAGATAAGAAAGGAATTTCTGGAAAGGGAAGGGAAGATATAGAAGAATTCACAATAAAAAATGATTGGTTCCTTCTAACCTTCTTAGTTTGACTATCTAATAAAAGTATTATTATCTATGACCTTATCTTTTTTCTCTTGTCTGTTTTTGAAATAAAATATAATCAAAGGCATAAAATATTTACATATAAAAAACATCTGACTATAAAGAAAAAGCAATGACCTGCCAGATTAAATATGAATGTAAATTAACCAAAAATATAGAATGAACCAATAAGCTGTTTCTCACAGAAATTCAAATGTAACATTCTAGCTTTTTAGGTTTAGATACTGAAATCTTGAAATAAGAATGTTCTACTTTGTCCTTCAATGATTACTAAAACTTAAGACATAAGGCATTATTAGACTATCTATACAGTAAACTTCTATTGGAGCCAATGCAATGCCTCCCAAATAGTCAATTAAAAAAATGTTCACGTTTTCTCTTTAAATTATGATTAACCCACAATACTCATTTGATAAAATGAACAAGGAAATCATTCTAAATGCTCAATCTAAACTCAGACTGGAATCTTCCCTGATTCACTGCCACACTTGGAATAGAGCATGCTTGTGGTACAGTGAAATGAAGTTCACATCCAATTACAGTTAGATTTATTACTTTATACACCATCTTCACAACCCAAACCTGTACTATTCTATAATCAATGGATTAGGCAACCACTAAAGAAGAAAAGTTAGTGTAAGGTAATATTAGGAAACCTTTAAATCTAACCCAATAGTTATTTACTGCACATCTACTATGCACAAAATACTGATAAGGCCCTAGGGGCAGTCTCTGCACGGTGCAATCAATAACCTGTGACAGGACGAAATGTAAAACATTTCAAAAACAACACTCTAAGTTTACCATTTTAGTTAAAAACCATCTGAGTCTCAGGTTATTCTTCTGAATTTTTTAAATGCCAACATGAGCTCTGTTCTTAAATTTATAAATCATTAGCTCACTGTTGGTACCAACCTCAAGAAGGCCAGCTTTTGTGGTCACCACCAACATGTCAGAATTTCCTTCATCTTCCATAGTAAGTAACTCTTCAACTGGAGAAGAAGCTCGAAACTGGAAAGGTGTACTTGCTCCACGAATTTCACCCTTATGGGTAACATAACAAAACTGATAAAATTCTCCATCATCATTTGGAAGGTAATATCCTAAAAGGAAGTTAACAAAAGAAAGTTATTAAACTTCCTATTATGAAGTTAATGGCTCCCCGCCCAATTCAACATTACTTGCCATCTCCACTCATTCCTGACCTGTTCTAGGCAGAGTTGTCTTTCCTCTTATCAAACTAGACTCTCCCTTCTTCTGTAAACATGCCCTAATTTCTCTTAGCTCTAAATTTATCCTCCCTGAATATCCTTTCCCTTTATCTTCACTAGGGCAAAACCAACTTATCTGGGAGAGTCACATATATGTTTTTCTTTCTTTTTTTTTTTTTTTAAGATTTATTTGAGAGAAAGAGAGAGGGGGCGAGCCCATGAGCGAGACGGGGAGAGGGAGAGAGAATCTCAAGCAGATTCTATGCTGAGTGCAGAACCCAACACAGGGCTCAATCCCACGAGCCTGAGACCAACCCGAGCCAAAACCAAGAGTTGGACACCCAACCAAATGTGCTACCTAGGTGCCCCAACATACATGCTTTTCAATGAGAAAAAGACTGGAGGAGGAGCAAGGTAAGACCCAGCACAAAATCTAGGAGGACTGCAGGTAGGAATGTCATTTAAAGAAATCTTCCCTCAAATTTGACATTACATGAAACAAAGATATTAACAAAAGGAATACGTGGTACGTGAACTGTGTAAAAGAAAGGAGGAAGAAGTCCACAGGTGCAGCAGAATAAAAATAAGCACTGGAACCACACAGCTTTATTCTAGAATTCCAGCTCTACTACTAGCCATTAGCAACTCAACCTCCCTGAGCCCCAGTTTCTTATCTGTAAACGAGCTATGAAGACATCTATCTCACAGCTCCCAATTATCTATAATGTACTTAAACCATTTAGCCCACTATCTGACGAGTATGTTTGATATTTGTTCCTTCTTTCTTCATCTCTTACACTCTTTTAAATTTTGCTAATTATCCTTGCTCAAAATTAAACTTTCCTTCTCTCCAAAGCTCACACAGTATTTTTTACATTAAAAAACTCCACCTATACTATCAATTATCACTGGTAATATACATGCTTTATATGCTCTATCAAGAACTCAGAAATACTGAGGGCAGATAAATAATAATATGTATAAAAATTCTAGCATCCCCCATAATGACTTGTAAAAAGGAAGCATCCAGTGGCGGTGAAATGAATATATAAAGATCAATACAGGGGCACCTGGGTGGCTCTGTGGGTTAAGCGTCTGCCTTCAGCGCAGGTCATGATCCCGAAGTCCCGGGATCGAGTCCCAAATTGGGCTCCCTGCTCAGCAGGGAGGTTGCTTCTCCCTCTGCCCCTCCCCCTGCTCATGCACCCTCTTTCACTCTCTCTCAAAATCTTTTAAAAATAAAAATTTAAAAAAATAAAGATCAATACATTCACCTTATCTTGAATATTCCTACCTATCCAAAAACCTCTTATCAATATGCCTGTTTTTCTTTCATAACTTTAAATTTTCAGATTATGATATCTACTTCACTTGGTATCATTCGTTAAAAAATAGCTAACCTTCTTCCTTAGAAACAGGAGGGAGGAAAAAATATAAGATAAGCCTGGAACATCTTGTGGTGCTTGAAAGAAAAAAGTCCTCAAAAAAAAGAATTCAAAGTGGCAGGAGGGTGGAGGGAATGTCAAAAAATACAGGAGCCCGTCTGATGGAGCTCGCAATGGCCAAAGAAAGCTGGAATAATTTGAGCAACAAAAAAACGGTACTATTAGACTTTATTCCATAGCAGAAAATATCCATGAGTCCATTGGGAAGGAGACAACTCCTATCATAATAACTCCAACTAATAAATGTGCAATCAATGAAAATAGAAAATCATCAGGCAAACACAATAAAAATTGTTTTAAGAAAGATCTACTGAAAGATACTAAAATTAGTGGGTGAAAATTGGAGGAAAAACAAGGTATTTCCTTACTCTCTAACTCCCCCGTAAGATTTACTATTTACAAAAGGAAATATACTAACTTTACAGTAGAAAAACCCAGCAGACACCAAATGATCAAGATTAAGATCACTAGCAATGAGATATGATCATCAAGTACTCCCTGATACAATGCACTATAAAGAGTACAACAGCACTTGTATGGCATTCTTCCTAAAAATGTATAACCTCAAACTAATCATGAAAAAACACCAGCACAAAAAGAGGAACATGCCACTCTCCCCGCCCCCACCCCCGGCCCCAAAACACACTAAACAATAATACCATTCAAAAGGGGCGTGTGGGTGGCTCAGTCGGTTGGGTGTCTGCCTTCAGCTCCCATCCTGGTCTCAGGGTCCTGGGATTGAGACCCACATCCTGCTTCTCCCTCTCTGTCTCTACCTGCCAACTCTCCCTGCTTGTGCACTCACTCACGCTCTGTCAAACAATCTTTAAATTTAATACTACTACTCTTCAAAAAGGTAAAAGTCATGAAAGACAAAGACAGAATGAGGAACTGTCACAAACTGGAGGAGATAAGAAGATAACACAATTAAATGCAAAGTGGGATCCTGGATTGGATCCAGGAACAGAAAAAAGAACACTATTAGAAAGTTATAGTCACTCGCAGGAGTGTTAAATGTTAAAATGTGTATTAAATAAAGGTCCTATGTAAAATGTTAACATTAAGGGAAGCTGGGTAATGTGTATACAGAAATTCTGTTTACTGTTTTTGCAACTTTACATCCACAAAATTATTTTAAAATACAAAGTTTAAAAAAGTAATACGGGGATGCCTGCGTGGCTCAGTTAAGCGTCCAACTCTTCATTTCAGCTCAGGTCATATTATCAGGGTCGTGAGAGATCAAGCCCCTCATTGGGCTCCACAATGGGTGTGGAGCCTGCTTGGGATTCTCTCTCCCTCTCTCCTCTCCCCCCACGTCCCCCTACTCCTCACGCTCTCTTAAGAAAAAAAAACCAGTAACTTAGGAGATTTGGCAATATATTTTTAAAAGTTTTTAAAAACCCCACCATCCTAATATGTACAAATAAATTTATTAAGCCATGGCTGAGTAACTTAAATGGCCACTAGAATTACTTTAAAAGTTTAAATAGAAAAAATATATAGACTCTCACTAATCAGCTCCAGTATCATGACATTCAAAATTCTATAAACTAGATATTCAAGGTCTGATAAATCTCACAAAAATAACCCACTAATAAATAGTTCAAATCCATTTGAGATACAAGACCTAGTTCAGAGTTGCAATTTAAAGCTATCTAGAAAAATCTCTCATTGGATTAATAACATTGAAAATAAAACAGTAAAGCAATCAAATTACAAGGATCCATATAGAAAAAGAATTATATTTATGAATTTTTGTTAGTTGTTCTGAATTTTGCATTTCAAGATTCTCATGACTCATTCACAAAATAAGCAAAGTGATTTTGGATTATGCTTAAAATCTCTTCTAGCTCTAATACTCTATGAGCAAGTTTTTCATGACTCTATCCTGACCTCTTTATATAACAAATGAGTTTTAGACAGGCAGAAGCTTTTATTTCTGATTTTCAAAGTAAAAATTATCATGATGAATTTTCAAAAACTTGGAAAACTTACTGCCTTTATGCTTAGCTCCCACTGAAAATGTTCTTAAAGTATAAACAAATCAAATGCTTTTTTTTTTTTTTTTTCCCAAACTGCTTTTAAACTTCTTGGTAAATCACTAGTAAAGTCATTAGTCACTATAACAAACTGAGTAAATTAGTTTAAGAAAATTAATCACATTATAAAAATGCCTGGAAATAAACCCACAATTTTTAAGGAAAAATATCTTGGGGCACCTAGGTGGCTAAGTCAGTTAAGTGTCCTACTTTGGCTCATGTCATGATCTCAGGGTCCTGAAATTCTGAGTCAGGCTCCCTACTCAGCAGGGAGTCTGCTTGTCCCTCTCTCTCTGCCCTACCCCATGCTTGCGCATGGGCTCTCTCAAAATCTTAAAAAAAAAAAATCTTAAAAACAAAATCAGTTCCAATATACACATTTGAATTTGATTACCTAAAAAGAGACTATGAGTTAAAAGATAAACCAGATACATAATTTACATCATTTCTTAATCCATAAAACATTATGAGGATCTTGGCCTATATTACAGTACAAATTTTATCCTCTGAATGTTTCTTGACATAGTACACAACAAAAATTTTTTTATATGCTAGTTCTACGTGGTCACATTGCCAAATGATTTTCACACCAAACATATACAAACCTCAGAATAAAATTTTTTTGAAAAACCACTAAAATCCAAACAATGCCAACACCAAATACTGGCAAAGACGCAGAAGAACACGAATTCAATGCTGATGGGAATGCCAAATGGTATTATCACTTTGGAAAACAGTTTGGTGGTCTCTTACAAACTAAACATACCACATGATCCAGCAATTGTACTCACTGGTATTTACCCAAATGAGTGGAAAATTTATATCCATATAAAAACCTGTCAATGTATGTTTACAGCAGCTTTATTCACAGTTGACAAAACTTGGAAGCAGCTAAGGTGTCCTTTAATAGACAAATGAACAAACTGTTAGACCCATTCAACAGAGTATTACTGCTTCCTTTGCAGTTCTCTGAATTTTTTTTTAATTTAAAAATTTATTTGAGAGACAGAGAGAGCACACTCCCATGAGAGAGTCTGAGCATAAGCAGGGGGGAGGGGTAGAGGGAGAAAATTCCCCACTGAGCAGGGAGCCTGATGTGGGACTTAATCCCAGGACCCTTAGACCATGACCTGAGCCGAAGGCAGAGGCTTAACCAACCAAGCCACCCAGGCACCCCTAGTTCTCTGCATTTTATGTGCATTACAATATCATACTAAGACAGCATTCATTAGCTTCAACAGACCAAAAAGAATCCACAGCATAAACAAGGCTAACAATTTGCTTTAATATAATCCAAAAATCAGTGCAATTAGAATACAAAGATCACTCTGAAGCAAAGTCTGTGACAGACTTCTAAATTAAGAGTATTTATTCTGTATATAATACCAAGATAAGAATAAATTTCATTTATTCCCTTACATACATTTTATAAGCAACTCCTCTATAAACCCTGTTAATTATCGTTGTGGTTTTCATATAGAATTATTTTTCTCACTCTAATTTGCTATATTATTCTAATATCAGTAATAGCTTCTCATCTGAAAAAAAATCATCCAAAGATCTAGAAAGAAACTCACTCTTCAATGAAAAGCAAAAAAAAAAAAAAAAACCTTTTAAATGTCCACATAAAATACGTATCCTACACTACATATTTACATTCCTATGACTTTTGCTAAACAAAGATATTAATTTGTCAACTTTGATATGTTGGGCATGCCTAAGTAGACCACTACAATGGAGAACAACATTTTTAATGGCAAGAAAACATCAAATTTCATCAAGTTCTGCAGTTCTCAGTTCTTACCTTGAAATGCTAATACACAATTAACTGTTGATCCTTCTACGTAATGTTCAGGCATAGGAGACCATAAAAATGTGTAATAATCACGAGCAGTACTCCATCCAACCTAAAGGAAAATAACAAAACTACAGAGATTATATTTTAATATTAGAGTGATGTCTTATAGCATATTGTTTTTTACAGCATCCTAAAGTTAAAACATGTGTTACTATGTTTACAAATCATTGAGTATTTTAACAAGCATGTCAAATTTTTATGATTTTTATTAAGCTATAACCTAATGTTATAAAAATCTATATAAATTGAACAGTAGAGTTTCTATTATGTATTAAAAATGCAAACTGATACCCAATTTCTCAAGAAAAACTTAGCATGCACATGATCAAATATACTTAGGCTTCCCTTAAAATTTGATTTCACTAAACATAAGGGTTTTCCTTTTTTTTTATTTTAAAGCAAGGCTCAAACTCACGACCCAGACCTAAGCCAAGATCAAGAGGCGTACACTTAACAGCCTGAGCCACCCAGGTGCCCCTTCATTAAACATAAGTTTTCTAAAACTTACTACTTTATGTCTCAAATTTCAGTATAATTAGGTTTTCCTCTCTACCTTAAATGTGTTAACTTCACTAATCTCTCTCATGCCAAGTCTTACCTGCAGCCAACTGGTAAGTTTTATAAAAAGTCCTTTATTACCAAAATATTTATAAATACAAATAGAAAACCTATTTTGCACTATATCTAAAACATTTTCAACCTATAAAATGTATATATTACAGATCTCAGTCTATATTTTCTAGATGGATTATACTGTGTTAAATACTAAATATTAAAGATGTTTAAAAAAGGTACACACAAAACTCATTTTATTGTGCTTCACAGATACTGTTTTATAAAGTGAAGGTTTGGGATAATCCTGAATCAAACAAGTCTATCAGCGCAATTTTCCCAATAGCATTTGCTCACCTCATGGCTCTGTATCACATTTTGGTAATTCTCTGAATATTTCAAACTTTTTCATTATTATCCTATTTGTTACGGTGATCTACAACCAGTGATCTTCAACATTACTATTATAATTGTTTTGGAGTATCACAGACCACACCCGTATAAGATGACGAACTTAATATACATGTTTTGACTGCTCCATTAACTGGCCATTACCCCATCTTTCTCCCTCTTCTCAGGCCTCCCTATTCCCTGAGACTCAACAATATTGAAATTAGGCCATTTAGGGACACCTGGGTGGCTCAGTTGGGTTAGGCATCTGCCTTCGGCTCAGGTCATGATCCCAGGCTCCTGGGATTGAGCCCCGCATCAGGCTCCCTGCTCAGTGGAGAGCCTGCTTCTCCCTCTCCCTCTGTCACTACCCCTGCTTGTGCTCTGTCAAATAATTTTTTTTAATTTTTTAAAAAAAGGGAATTAGGCCATTTATTAAACCTACAGTGGCCTCAAAGTCTTCTCGAAGGAAAAGACAGCTCTCACTCTTAAAATCAAAGCTAGAGGGGCGCCTGGGTGGCTCAGTTGGTTAAGCGGCTGCCTTCAGCTCAGGTCATGATCCTGGAGTCCCAGGATCAAGTCCCGCATCGGGCTCCCTGCTGAGCAGGGAGTCTGCTTCTCCCTCTGACCCTCTTCCCTCTCGTGCTATCTCTCATTCTCTCTCTCTCAAATAAATAAATAAAATCTTTAAAAAAAAAAAATCAAAGCTAGAAATGATTAAGCTTAGCGAGGAAGGCATGTCAAAAGCCAAGACAGGCTGAAAGCTATGTCTCCTGCACCAAACCATATTAAGAATGCAAGGAAAGGTTCTTTAAGTTCTTAAACTTTTTTTTTTAATTTATTTGACAGAGAGAGACACAGCAAGAGAAGGAACACAAGCAGGGGGAGCAGCAGTTAGAGGGAGAAGCAGGCTCCCCGCCAAGCTGGGAGCCCAATGCAGGGCTCAATCCCAGGACCCTGGGATCATGACCTGAGTCGAAGGCAGATGCTTAACGACTGAGCCACCCAGATTCCCCAAAGGAAAGGTTCTTGAAGAAAATAAAAGTGCTACTCCAGTGAACACATGAATGATAAGAAGCAAACAGCCCTATTGCTGTTATGGAGAAAGTTTTAGTGGTCTGAATAGAAAAATCAAACCAGCCACAACACTCTCTCAAACCAAAACCTAATCCAGGACAAGGCCCTATCTTACCTTCAATTCTATTAAGACTGAGAGAAGTGAAGAAGCTACAGAAGTTTGAAGCTAGCAAAGGTTGGTTCATGAGATTTATAGAAAGCATCTCCATAATAAAGTGTAAAGTGAAGCCCCAAATATTAAGGTAGAAGCTGCTGTATCAAATTATCAAGATCTAGCTATGATAATGAAGGTGGCTACATTAACTAACAGATTTTCCATGTAGATGAAACAGTCTTATGTTGGAAGAAGCCATCTAGGACTTCACAGCTAGAGGGAAAAGTCAAAGCCTGGCTTCAAAGGACAAGCTAACTCTTGCTAAGGGCCAATGCAGCTGGTAATTTTAAGTTGAAACCAGTAATACTTATTTACCCTCTCAAAAATTCGAGGCCCGTTAAAAATTATGCTAAATCTACCCTGCCTGTGCTCTGTAAATGGAACAGAGCCTGTATGATGGCACATCTGTCTACAACATGATTTACTAAATATTTTAAGCTCACTGTTGAGACCTACCACTCAGAAAGAAAACATTCCTTTCAAAATCCTACTGCTCATTCACAAAGCAGCTGTTTACTCAAGAGCTCTGATGGAGATATACAACAAGGTTAAGGTTGTTTTCATGCCTGATAATACAATATCCATTCTGCAGCCCACAGATCAAGAGTAATTTAGACTTGCAAGTCTTACTATTTAAGAAATACGTTTTGGGCGCCTGGGTGGCTCAGTCAGTTAAGCATCTGCCTTCGACTCAAGTCAAGATTCCAGGGTCCTGAGATCGAGTCCCACATTGAGCTTCCTGTTCAGCGGGGAGTCTGCTTCTCCCTCTACCCCTCCCCCTGCTTATGATCTCTCTCTAATAAATAAATAAAATCTTTAAAAAAATACATTTTATAAGGCTGTAGCTGCTACAGGTAGTGATTCCTCTGATGGATCTGGACAAGGTAAGCTGAAAACCATCTAGAAAGAATTCACCATTCTAGATGCCATTAAGAACATTCACAATTCATGGGAACAGGTCAAAACATCATCAGCAACAGAAGTTTGGAAGAAGTTGACTTCAACCCTCATGGATGGCTTCCAGGGGTTTAAGACTTCAGTAGAGGAAGTAACTGCAGATGTGACAGAAACAGCAAGAGAACTAAAAATTAGAAGTGGAGCCTGAAGATGTGACTGAATTGTTGCAATCTCATGATAAAACTTAAACAGATGAGGAGTTGCTTCTTACGGATGAGCAAAGAAAGATTCGAGATGGCATCTACTCCTGGTGAAGATGCTGTGAAGAGTGTTGAAATGACACCAAAAGATTTAGATTACAGAAATTTAGTTTACAAAACAGCAGCAGGGTTTGAAAGGACTGACTCCAATTTTGTAAAAAGTTCTACTGTGGGTAAAATGCTACGGAAAAATCGTTCATGAAAGGAAGAGTCAACGGATATGACAAACTTCACTGCTGTCTTATTTTTTTTTTTTTAAGTAAATTCAACCCCAATGTGAGGCAAAAACTCACAACCCTGAGATCAGAAATCACACGCTCCACGGACTGAGCCAGACAGACACCCCTTTTGTTGTCTTATTTTAAGAAATTGCCACAACCACCCCAACCTTCAGCAACCACCACCCTGACCAGTCAGCAGCTATCAACCATCAAAGCATCACCAGCAAAAAGATAAATCGCTGAAAAGATCAGATGATGGTATTTAATTAAGGTATATGCATTGTTTAAGGCATAATGCTACTGCATGCTTAATAAACTACAATACAGTGTAAACAACTTTATATGCACTGGGAAACCAAAAAAATTGTGACTCATTTCACTGTGGTGGTCTGGAACTCAACCCGTAATATCTCCAAAGTATGCCTGTACGAGGTATCCATCTGCAGATAATATAAGAAATTATGCATCATCCACAGGTTTAGATTATATATACATTCTATAATTCTGATAGACCTAGGATACAGAACATTGAGAGTGCTTTCAAACTGTACGTCACAACCCAGTAGGAAGTGGCAGTATCAATTCAGTGGTGTACAGCCCATTTTTTAATTATACAGAATTAGAAAATATCAATGCATGAAGGCTAAATAATGCTTCTTGAAAATCTGCTTCAGGAGTACTTGCATAGAACTTCTTGCTAGGTCAAACACAGAATTTCTTTCTGTTTGTCCATTAAAAACATTTGAAAGCACTTGAAAGACACTATTCATCTCTTTATACATGAGAAGCTTGAGGAACCCATGATGTGATCTACCTCACTTAAGGCTCAGTTATTTTTTCTAGCAGGATCGTTAAAAGAATTATTGCCCTGTAAATTGTGGTAGTAGTACCAGGAATAAAAATTTAAGGAATTTTTAACTTTAAAAAAATTAGATGAACAACATAAAAGCAACCACCCAGCAGAGTGCCTGACCTATAGTAAGCACTCCATAAATGCCAGTTTTTGCACGCACAGTATATTATAGTGATTAAGAGCATAGGAAATAAGGTCAGACTGCCAGAAAAGATCACTTACTAGCTATGACTTCAGACAACTTACTTCTGTTCCCTCCTCTTTAAAATGGAGATGATAATCTCAAAGGGCTATGTAATAAATAAGATAATCCCTCTAAAGAAATCAGCACAGTGCTGAGCACATTAGTATTCATTAAATGCTACCATTCATTAATACCCAAGGACACACAGCCTTAAGGGACAGTGATATTGATTCTATGATATTCTCTCCCTCACTTCAGATCCCCCAATCCTTCAGTCTCCTTAAAAAAAAAAAAAAAACCATCTGAAGTTTTTCCCTCAACATATACACCTGGTACAAATCATAGCTTGTGTTCTTTGTCCCTGACCATACACTGATATTGAAAGAAGTACTATCTAGGGGCGCCAGGGTGGCTCAGTCGGTTAGGCATCTGCCTTCAGTTCAGGTCCAGGGTCCTGGGATCACGCCTGGTATTAGGCTCCCTGCTCAGCAGAGAGCCTGCTTCTCCCTCTCCCTCTGCTGCTCCCCCTGCTTGTGCACGCGCGTGTGCTCTCTCTCTCAAATAAATAAAATCTTTAAAAAAAAAAAAAAAAGTGTGACGCCTGGGTGGCTCAGTCCATTAAGCAGCTGCCTCCGGCTCAGGTCATGATCCCAGGGTCGTGGTATTGAGTCCCACATGAGGCTCCTTGATCAGAGGGGAGCCTGCTTCTCCCTCTGCCTGCCACTCCCCTCTGCTTACACGCACGCTCGCTGACAAATAAATAAAATCTTAAAAAAAAAAGAAGTTTAAACAGTTTGGTCCTTGCTGTGTTTTCTCTAAGTGAATCACAATAGCTCAAGACTATTCCTTATCAGTTGCCTATGATGGCAACCTGCAAAGTATGCCTAACACACTTTGCTTCCCTTTATTGCCTAACTCTGAGCAACTCTTCTCAAGAAAGTGGTTGATGATACTATAAGTCACAGGTATCCCATGCTGAGCCCACGGAGGGACAAGATGAAACCCAATCTGAGTATAAAATATAAAACTATGCTTTAAATTCCTTAAGAAATGAACAATGGATCTTGAATGATAGATCTTAGGTCACTCTGGGACATGTCAGACATACATAAAAAAATAAATGTACGGGTACCTGGGTGGCTCACTCAGTTGAGTGTCCAACTCTTTATTTCAGTTCAGGTCATGATCTCATGGGTCGTGGGATTGAGCCCAGCATTGGACTCCGCACTCAGCTGGGAGTCTGCTTGAGATTCTCTCCCTCTGCCCCCACCATCCCCCTCAAATAAATATATCAAAATCTTTAAAAATAAATAAATGTAAAAGTCTCTCAATCTGGAAAGATACAAAGTACTGGCTCCTTTAGGATAGGTATGGCTAAACTCCCACATGAAAATACAGTAAAGGTCAGAATGGAAGAAAGAGTAGACATCTAGAAATTAGGTAGGACCGTATGGTAAGAATAATAAACATCTAATTAAAAGTCAATAAACAACAAAGTGTCCAAGTCACAGCTTGTTTCTCTTTATTTTCCTGGTCACCTGGTTAGAACTTGACTGGA
This sequence comes from Callorhinus ursinus, assembly GCF_003265705.2. NCBI lineage: Eukaryota > Metazoa > Chordata > Mammalia > Carnivora > Otariidae > Callorhinus > Callorhinus ursinus. Next base: position 43,357,110 of record NW_027397074.1, on the reverse strand, counting down.
ATTCAGATTTCAGAATTCAGACAGATTTCCATCCCTTAATATGCAAGGGAATTTGCCTTTTAGTCTACAAGCTGCAAATGGAAAAAAAATCATTACATTTAGAATAAGAGAATTTTAAAACAATGAAAGATGGCAGGGAGAATGACAACACTTAGAACAATGGAACAGTCAAAATTATCTACGACTGTCAAAACAGTCAGAGGAGCTACATTTGAATCCAGTGAAGAGGGCGTGTCTATATTAAGGAACCAAAGCAACCGTTAACAGTTTGGGGAATTACAATAGTACTGGGCATCATTCTTCTGTTACTAATGCAATAGCAAAACAAGAGCAAAAAAGGAAATGAATGAAACAAGGACAACATGGAAGGAGAAAAAAAAAAAACAAATGTGCCCCCCCCTTTTCTTTTAGAGAGGGAGAAGGGGAGAGGGCAGGGTGAGTGGGAGAGGGAGAGTAAATCTCAAGCAGGCTCCACATGGAGGCTGTGCTCTGTGCGGAGACCAACATGGGGCTCCACCTCACAATCCTGGGATCATGACCTGAGCCAAAATCAATCAAGAGTTGGATGCTTAGACTGAGCCACCCAGGCACCCCAATGTTCTCTTTAAATAGGATTAACATTTCAGAAAAACATGTTGGATGAGAAGCACTGATCATAAAGAAAATTCTGAGAGGGAATGTAAAGAACAGAAGGACATCAAGATTACCTAGTAAAACTAAGATACTATAGAGAAACCTTGATAGAAAGAAACATCAGGGAGGGCACACAAAGAGCACCTGTAAAGAGAGAAACAGAGTTCCAAAGGGGACTGATTTTGAGGGAGGGGCAAAAGGAGACAGACCTAAGACTTGAGAGTAGGAAAGGCACTGAAAGTAAATTTGCTGGTTATATATGGATAAACAAAACTTACAAAAGAGTATAAAATGAACCTATGGATTTTTAAAATCCTAGAAAAATATACACCAAACTTCTTCACTCAAAATTCTAGGTGCTGAATCTTTCTGGAGAAAGTCCTAAAATCAATGCTCAGCAATCTCTAATTCCCTATGACATTCTTCTACAGTAGCAAGACCAAATCATCTGCATACTCAAGCCCTCAACTCTTAACACATGACCTTATTCCTCCTTATGAATATACTGAAGCCATGAGTTCCAGTCCAAATTCATTCAACTAATTGCTGACAAAACCCCACTGATTCTACTTATGTGTTTTTATTTATTTATTATTTATGGATTATTACCCACAACTGACTCCCTTTTCTACTTTAAGCCTTATCTCCTCTAGAAAATAAGGATAGTCTAAACATTTTCTCGGTCTCCATTCTCTTCTAATTTCAATTTATCTTACTCAACCCTCCAAGATAAAATTGACCTCTAAACTTTATTACTCTCTGCTTTACTTCATTCCTCAGCCAAATATCAAAACAATCCATAACATGATCCAAACCAACCTTTCCCATTCAACTTCTAAAACGGATTATTTCTCCCACGCAAGTCAAATTCCTTAACACTTTCACAAACATACCACGCACACCTTCCCTTCACTCCTTCCCCCTTAGAGCTACTATCTGGGCACTTTCTCCCTGCTTGCCTTTCAATATTTCATCTATCAAAATCATCCTAGAGGGCAATCTGCAGTACACCTAAGTGTTTTAAAACATGCAATGCAATAAGCAAGGCAATTCCACTTTATATGATTTTTTGGGATGCCTGGGTGGCTTAGTCAGTTAAGTGCCCTCAGCTCAGATCATGATCCCAGGGTCCTGGGATCGAGTCCCACATTGGGCTCCCTGCTCACTGGAGATCCTGCTTCTCCCTCTGTCTGCCACTCCCCCTGCTTGTGCTCTTTCTCTGACAAAATCTTCAAAAAAATAAACATGATTTTTTCTTGAGTCTTCCCATGTATTCTCAAATTTTTACCACATGCCTAAAACTCCTATTGAGTTTTAAAGTATTAGCCAGGCAATTCTACAATCCAAGGTCATTCTACACCATTGTATTCATGTATGTATCCATTTCTTAGAGAAAAATTATAGTATTTGGAGTGCACAAGAGATAATAGTTTAGCATTACCAAAGCAAAAAATAAGCAATGACAAAAAAATGAAATTACAGATCAAGTCATAGAAAGAAGCCTTATATGGGGCACCTGTGTGGCTCAGTCAGTTAAGCATCTGCCTTTAGGTCATGATCCTAGGGTCCTGGGATCAAGCCCCACCCTCTGGCTCCCTGCTCAGCAGAGAGTCTGTTTCTCCCTTTCCCTCTGCCCCTCCCCCAGCTCATGCTCACAGGCACGCTCAAATAGTCTTCAAAAAAAAAAAAAAAAAAAAGGGAAGCCTTATATGGCACACTGGTGAAGTTATGTGGTCTTGGCATTATTCCGCAGATGATGAAAAACCACTCAAGAGTTTGAAACAAAAGGAAGATATGTTCTTATTTTCATTTTAGTTTACACAGAGTAGTTTGAAGAACAGACAAGGTGGTGGGGGATGCAAGAATGAAAACAGGGAAGACAAGTGACCTATTGCAATAGTCTTGGAAAGAGATAAGGAGGGCATAAAATTAGGGCATTGATATTACACAAAAATACATAGGCAAGAAAATGGACAGAACTGGTGTTTGACTAGATTTGAAGGGAAAGTCAGTAGCTTTTGCATTAGGCAATAGGCCATTAACTAAAAATAAAAAAAAAAAAAGCAGTTTGAAGGAAAAAGGTAAACATTCATCTTGAAATACAATTCACCATCCTACATACCTACATATGCAAAGACATCCCACTGCCCAAAATAAAAACCTACATTTTAGCCTACAACTGAAGGCATCCATGGACAGTCCGAGGCTTAATTCCAACATTATCTCCCTCCACTTCCCTAAATGAAGCTTATGTTCTAGTCAAAGTAACTTGTATCCATTAACATTCTCACCTCTGTGCCTTAGCTTATACCACTTTCCTGCCAGAAATGCCCCTTCCTTGCCTCAATCTCATTTCCCTGCTCTACTCTTCTGACCCATTCTTACACAAAACACCAATTCTCACTAAGTTTAACTTGATACCCATATCTCACATAAAATTGTACTGATTTCATAAAAATGTTTACCATGAATGTATCTCCATTTTGGAATCTGACTTAAACAGTAAGTAAATAGTAACTCCTCTAACAGGCAAAATCAAGGAAGAAGGGATTCAAAAAGGAAATGAAATGTCGTTAGATGCCGAAACTTTATTTGTCCAATAGTTTTTTGGCCCTCCTCACTCTAAAAGACTTTCATTTCTAGATACCTTCAATGTGCCTAATTCTAGTAGCTATTCTTATTTCTACTTTATTGTTTAACTTATACATACCAGACAAAATCCTATCTAAAACTTATTCTGAGGGAGAATCTAGAGGAACCCAGGAGAAAAGTTTCATTATTTGGAGATTTATGACATTTTAGCTGTTCAACGAACACCTTTTAATTTTTTTTAAGTAACCTTTTGAGCCCAATGTGGGGCTCAAACTCATGAACCCAAGATCAAGAGTCGAATGTTCTTCCAACTGAGTCAGCTAGGCGCCCCAAGGACACTCTTATGTTTTATTCTCCACTACATTCTGAAGAGTTGAAATTGCCAGAAAATCTCTAGCACAGTGAAGCACCACCATAATGATCACCTCAATGTAATTCTCAGGCAAATATTATACAAAATGACTGGCAAAATGTAAAAACTGGGATTCTTGCCATCAGAGAGTTACTATTTAGTCATGTAAAACAGAAGACTCTTAAAGCATAAGACAATATAAGCAATATTTAAGCAATGAAAGACAAGAGAATAACATGGCTGAACATTATAACTATGTTTTTTTAATTTTTATTTTTTTAAATTTTTTTATTTTTAAATTTTTAAATTTTAAATTTAAATTTTAAAAATTATAATTTAACTATGTTAAATTATAACACTATAACTAACATTATAAATGACTGAAGAGATAATAAATGATATAGCAACTCAAAGGAAAAGATCTTTTTTCAAGTAAGGAATGGAGAAAATGGAAGGGAAAAAAAGGTTCCAAAAAAGGTTTCACAGACCTTGAGTGACACAGAACCTTTTGATCAAAGAGAGGCAAGTCTGGTGAAGTTCTCAATATTTGTTGTATACTACCCTGCACTGTTAAATATTTCATGTTTACAAAACATTTAGGTTTACAAACATAAAAAGGATGCTTAATGCAGAGTAAAGACAAGACTAATACAAGTTACTTGTCAACCTGCTTAAAAAGAAAAGAGAAAGTACCTACATGGAAGAAGTATGCAAAAAAAGTTCTTACCTTGAATATACCAACCCAATCTTTCGGATGTGGATGTATATATGCAGTTAAGGTGTAATGACATTCCAGGTGTGCATTAGGAAGATAACTCTTGGCCACATTTTGAAAGATGACATGGGCAAAGTTGGAAGTCTGCAAGGGGACTTCTTGAAAGGATGTCATTGTGAATCTGAAACAAGCAAATCATAGAAGTTGAATGATACCAACTAACAAAAAACTTATACCTCAGAAAATACGTAACAATGAATGCAAATTACATGAGCATTTGTATGCCATAATTATTGAGAAGATACATACTTGACATTCCTCCTTAAAAACGTGGTTAAATATAAAAATCCACACAAACTGGGAAATAACAATTTCCAAAATGGCTCAGAAAGTCACATGGGGATTAAAAAATTTAAAAACCAAGATTCTCTCTCCCCTCTGCCCCTCCCCCACCACGCTCACATCTGCACACTCTAAATAATAAAATCTTAAAAAAAAAATCTGCAAGACACAATTGTTTTCCATATTTTGTGCTCTACTTTTGAGAAAAAGGATACAACTGAGGATTTACTCAAAAAAACTATACAGTTTCACACAAATTCAGTACAATTACTGATTACGGATTCTACACTACACATAAAAAACTATGACAATGTCCCTATGGTACCTGCTTCTAAGTCATCATGAAAATCTCTGTGATGGGAAAACCCGGGCAAGATTTTTGCTAACCAAATTAATCTAATTTACTTCACAGATCAATAAAGTCTCTACAGGGCAAGCACAGCAGTTAGTCTCTGCTCATGTTTTAACTATTAAAGAAGTCTTTATTGCTAAGAAGATCTAAGACAACATGCTTTCACAGTGTTTCTTTTGCTGACCTGTTCGAAATACTAAGGTAAATTTTTAGTTTCAAAATAATAAACACTTCAGAAAATATCCACTTTTCTTCTTGCATCTTCTCTACTTCTGTTAAAGTACTGCTTTACTGAAATAATATACTGGACCTCTCATAAAGAGACCATCAATGGTGAACCTGGAAGCCACTGTGGTAGAATACCAGCCTGGTTGTCCGTTAGCCGCTCCCAAACCTGAGCTTTGCTAGGATTCCAAGGAGAGTGCATTCAGTAGCAATCCTCCTACACCCCTGCACTAACAAAATGGCTTAACTACCAGCAGCCCTATTTCACAGAAGGATTTAACTATCACTACATTTAACTATGCCAAAGCCTTCAATAAAATGAAAAGGTAACATTTACTTACGAACACTGAGACTCTTCCTAAAATAAATGAAGAGTTTTATTACTTTCTTTGAATTATCTGAGCTACTTTGGGCTCATGGGAATGTCATGAACTAATAAAGTCACTAATGATAATCTCTTTTCAAGTCAATGACTTCATAAAGAAGGAAAAAATAACCGATTCCAGTTTTGAAAAACCATTCACTAATGGTTATACCAGTTAAGAGAAACAATAGTTAAATCAATGAAACCAACATCTAAGCAGATCCAACTACCAAAACTGAGGAAAGTGAATTAGTAATATTTTTCTCCAAAGAAAATGATTTAGGTTTCTCTGAGGAAAACATTTGGTAAGGAGAAACTAAGGCTTAGAATGAGCTGCCAATGTTTTTAATTAAAAGTAATTTAAAAATGAAACTTTTTCTTAAAACTTGACATGTTTCCTAAAGTAAACTAAATCAACAAAGCTGTAATTATGTTTCATGTCAGTGCAGTTTAAACTTTTGTTTAACCTCAACTACACAATGTTTTAAAAATCCATAATTCGGGTGCCTGGGTGGCTCAGTCGGTTAAGCATCTGCCTTCAGCTCAGGTCATGATCCCAGGTCCTGGGATCGAGTCCCACGTTGGGCTCCCAAGTCAAGAGGGAGTCTGCTTCTCCCTCTGCCTCCCGCTCTACTTGTGCTCTGTCAAATAAAATCTTCTTAAAAAAAAATAAAATAAAAATCCATAATCTAACCTTACACTTTCAGTTGACTGAAAAGTTAAAGTAGAAAAATAGCAGGAAGGTATACATCTATGTATTTATGTATGAGGGATATGTGTGAAGACTTTTAACCTAATTGTTTACCCGTACATATAAACGCATTTTCATTTTAAATAAACATATTAACATGAAATTTCATTTTTAAACCTTCCCCCCAAAATTCAAGTTTTTAATAGAACATCCTAACATCAGACTTTAAATATACTCAAGGTTACAAATCTTAAGCACAACATAATTTGTGATCATCCTACTAACCTTTATTAATCTCTCTCCAACACTTGAAACTTTTTAAAAATTTCAGTGAAATTTATTTTTTTTTTAAAGATTTTATTTATTTGAGAGAGAGAGAATGAGAGATAGCACGAGAGGGAAGAGGGTCAGAGGGAGAAGCAGACTCCCCGCCGAGCAGGGAGCCCAATGTGGGACTCGATCCCGGGACTCCAGGATCATGACCTGAGCCGAAGGCAGTTGCTCAACCGACTGAGCCACCCAGGCGCCCTCAGTGAAATTTAACTACAGAAATGTTTTACAAGTCATTCCACTCTCATTACTAGTTTTTTAAACTTTTTTAAAAATTAAATTCCAATATAGCTTCTAGTTATAAGAAGTTAACAAGGGTAAATGTAATCTCAATGTAATTACCACATGAATCAACCCATTTTAAATAGTAAAACAAAATTTTCCATATAATTCCTGTTTCACTACTCAGATAAAAGGAATGAAAAAGGGCAACATAAAAATGCTGAAATTCACTGAGAATGTCAATTTATCAAGATGATTCAGACATTTATACAATATCGCATGTGCACACACACACACATACAGGACACACACATACAGGACACACACAGTCCAGTGGGGAAGTAATGTGCAAAGTCACTGCATCACCTTGTGGTAATGCCTGGGAAGTGTAGCTTCACTAACATCCTAAGAACCAACTGCACCTCAGCTGGAGAGGAAACACAGCCCCCCTACACAAAAAGGGAAGTGGAATCAGCTGTACTATACCAAATTTTGCTTCCCATTCTCTAACGCACATCTCCAGAAACATGGGTACATTAAGATGCAAGCCAAGGCTAAGCAAAAATTTTCCACTCAAGAATTAAAGAACCAAACACATTTCAGCTGAGAAACAAAGTCTGAAATGCATATACATGATGCCTCCAGTGGCTTCTTCCATGTATCCTACTGTAGTTCCACAAAGGTCCAACATGTCTAGAGTTCCTTTGCATGTGCTACGCTGTAAACTTTATACTATAAAATCTTTGGTCTAAAATCCAATTTTGTTATTTGGGGGGTTCATCAATATCTAAAGAAAAGATAATAATGTGCAGTGGGCACTTAAGTAGCTAAAATAAATAGGGGGGTGCGGAAGGTGGAAGCACTTTGTTATCTTTATTTCTTCCTCCTGGAACTTTCTCAAGCCCAAAACAAATATGGCTTTTGTGGTAATATCCTTCCAGTGGCTTCTGATACTCATTTTATTGGACCAGCCCAAAAACGTAAGACTTAGTCAACTAAACTAGAAAATATACATACTAATTTTGTTCTGTGTCATGTGACTGTGGTGGCTGTATTTTTTTTTTTTTTCCCAAAGTCCTTATGAAGTTAAAGATGCTAAACTAATGGTAAGGGAAATATCCTGATGTCCAGGATTTGCTTTAAAAACTCCCGGGGGAAAAAATGTACTGGGGGAGGTAATAAAACAAGTTTAGTAAAATGGTAGTTCCTTTTACTATTTGTTCTCCTTTTGTGTATGTTTATAAGTAAAGATTAGTAATAAAAACTCCACGTATGACCTACCGCAATAGGAACACATGTAATGTAGGGGATGGCAAACTTAGCAAAAAGTTCTTAAAATCTTCAGTTAAAAGTACATGAACATTTAAAATTATCTCTAAACTTCAGTCTCATAGGGCACACAAAGAGCTGAAGGAAAAACTGACATTCTAATAGTTTAATTATTCATACTTTAACTCAAAGACTATCAACTGGTTTATAGGGCAGAAAAATGTTATCTGCAATCTTTCTGGAAGGCAGAAGCAAAGCCAATAATCCGTTAATTAGCACTCTTAAAAACATCCCTGATATCTAGAATTCTTCACAACTGAGTGCCACTACACTCTACCCAGATGTTACTAATACCACTTTTATTTACTCTGTAGATTGTTTTAAAAGGTGCTTTCTAAAAAGCTGTAACTTGGCCCATGTAATGAGGGAATTTTTATCTTTTTTAAGGATTTATTTGGGCCAAAATACACTTTAAAAAGCCAGAAGAGGATACACCCAATATTTTACTTACGGTAATATCAAAATTCCAAAAGAATAAAATCCAATAAATTTCGCATATGTATTCCCCAAAATACTCCCCCAAAGAAGTACATGAACATCGTTAGGATGTTTCATAGTTAACATTAAATGGCTGCAGCCATAACCATAAACAGAGGTATGCAACAATGTGATGACGAGAAAACTACAATAGGATGTCCTCTGAAGCTACAAAAAAATAAAGTAAAAAATAAAAAAAAAGGACCTAATAAGTCATTTCTAACGTAATCAGGTAATTCTTCAAGAAATCGAGCCCACTCTAGATAAGAACAAAACAAAGGCTTGGCCTCAGCCTTCTCTATACATGAATTGTACTGTGACGGCAATCAGACCCCTTTTATATTAACATGTTATTCAAAAATCTCTTTAAATGCTTTGGAACTGAGCACGAAAACTATAGTTAGTGCTCAGTCCGCGCTCAGTCGGTAGAAATTTTACAATGACTGTAAAGCAGAGTTGAAAAGTTAAAACTTTCCCATCTAAATCCTTGTCATAACAGCAATTCGTCACTAAACTGTGATGCCTAAAACGTAATATATGTAGAAAGTCAAATGCCACCGTGTTTTCACACGAAACTATTATAGAAATGGTAATATAGGTGTATCAACAGTCACACACAACCCCACCCCCACACATGTCAAACCAAAGATTGCCCCAGACGATGAGCGCTGGTCCGGACTAGCCCACAACTTGCAGACCTGCCGGGTGCTGGGTGGGGGAAAGAGAGAGTTGTGAAATCAAGAAAAGTTGCCTAAGCAAAGGAAGACGTGACTCTCCTAAGAGATCCCTCCGAACACTAAACGTAGGGGCTATCTACAAACACACCAAGAAAAGCGTTTGCTAGACCTGTAGCCCAGGTGAAGTACGCGATCCGACAACCCTCAGCTAACTCCGCCCCCGGCCCCCAGACGTAGGCGGCGCAGTGAATCTCCGCCTCTTTCTCCACAGGCGACACAAACCAAAACACCTTAGTTTCACCCCACCCGGGCAAACCCGAGCCTCAGACTCGACCTGTTTTCCGAAGCTGACCCACGCCAGGAGCACACATACTGCCCTCAAAACACACCCTAAAATTGGGCATCGAGCAAGACAGGTTCTTCTTCAGGGGTCCCCCGCGTCACTCGCCCCCGCCAGAGTGCCCACGTCCCACACGGCTCCCCGAAACAGCGAAGGCCTATCCCGGGGCCTCCCCGCCCTGTGGGGCGGCCACCCGTCGTTTTTCCCAGCCCCACCGCTAACCGAAGTTGCCCCCACCCCCGTCACAATCGTAGTCCAGGAGGAAAAGTTTGTCCTCGGGAAGGAAAGAAAGCATCGTCATTTGGCTGCATCGTCACCAGATCATTCCTGAGACTGGCCAGGCCCCTAGATTCTTAAGAGCTGAGGAGCTAATCACGAACCCCCAAAGAGCTCCAGCTGCGGACCGCCCCGCAAAAGGTGCTGGAGCCGGCCGGGGAAGACGCTTACCCAGCGAGGGACTCCGGGACAGAGGGAACGTTAGAGAGGTTTCCGAGCTTGTGCCGCCATCAGCCGCCGAACCTCTTCCGCCACCACAACCACCCTCCCGGCCAGCTCCACCTCCCCTCAGGGCCAAAAAGCCGGCGTTTGCGTCACTTCCGGCTGCGGACCCGCCCCTTCCGCCGCCGCTGCTGCAGCCCCCGCGCGGAGTGGGCCCTGCCCATCGGCTGAAACGCAGCGTCCGCCCCTGTGGCTTTTCCAAAACCTGCACCGCCTGCAGAGCCAAACATGTCCAGGCCGGCCTTTTACCTCCGGTTTGGCCTCGCGGTAATTAGTCACAGACCTGGCCAAGCAGGGTCCCTTTGGATTTGCATTTTGCATTTTTTAATTTTCACTTTAACCGGAAAGTTAGGTAACTTAAAGTTAGGTTGGAAGGGTCGTCCAAAGGTATATGGACTGTTACCATGTCATTGCCTGGATCTTAAAAATCTAAGTGAATTTATTTATTTTATACATCAGAAAGTAGGGAAACAATAGAAATAAAGGAGCAACCACATGGTTAGGGCTGCAACCCCTAACTCCAAGGCTTTTTCACAACTCCTGGTCCAGTCCTGTGCTTGTTTAACTGTGAGATTTTGTTCACTAGAAGACCTCAGTTCTAGGAGCGTTCCAGTTCCAATGCTCTGTGATTCTATTTCCTCTTGCTCCGGGAGTGGCCTCTTTCTGCCCGCACTTCTATAAGTGATTACCTGCTTTTCTTATCTGAGTTCTTTTGTGTGTGTGAATTTTGTCCTGTAGTCTCCGTTCAACTATATTTTCTAAAATCACTTCGGACTCTTAACGTGTCTTACCTTCCTATAGTAGGCATTCAGATTGCACCCTAAATCCACAGAAGCAAGTGTATTCTGTTCTAACGCATCATATTCCTGTGTTTCTATAAAACCCTTATAAAATCTTCAGCATCCCCAGTAGAGGAAGGATAATTAGACCACATTAATCGCTCTAAATACAGAACATACAAAATCTCATATTCTTTCATTTTTACTTCCGCATATTTAAGATTACAATCCCTTCCGTAATACAGGATCTCAGTGTTAGCTGATTTGTTTCCTATATATTGAAATCTTTGAACTTAGTTCTGTTCTGTATAGCATACTTGATGGTAGAATTTCAGGAGAACTTTACAGTTCATTTAGTACCAACCTCCTTATTTTACAGATGATGAAAATGGTGTGATAATATCAGTAATCACTAATGTTACTAGTAGCAGTCTTCTAGTAGTGGAAATATCTGTGTCCCTTAAGAAATGTAAATATAGTAGTGAACTTTATAAGCACAATTTTTCAGAGGTGTCACTCTGTGTGTTTTAACCATATTATTTATGTACATGTAATAAATCTCTAATTGCCACCAATTTTCAGTTAATGAAATCAGAAAAACAATATGCTTAATAAAGCCATAATTGGAAAATATTTTTGTGCAAGTATTTTTACTTTATTTTGTTATTTTTGATAATATCTCGAATTCTCAGACTTTATTTTCCCCATGCACGTATTTGTTTAGGAACTTGCTTTAATCCATTTAGTAAAGATCTCTTGAATTTTCGGACAATGTTTCTCCCAGCAAGATAAATATATATCCTTTCAGTATTTAATTGTATTCTTTGAAATTTGCCCTTTGTATGTATAGCAGTGTACCAAGGCCATAAAGGATATGGATCTACACATAAAACCCTTGGGCCAAATGGATTTCAGAATTAAGAATTTTTTAGACTTTAGAAAAGTGTACTTACTTTATGTTACATGACATCCCACAAGGTCTATAGCAGCACTTCATAATCAAGTTAACATTTTTTGAGAAAAATTATGACTATCACACTGCTAAGTGGGATAAACAAAGCATACAGTCTTACTTCAGTTCAGATCAGGTTTTTCAGATAAGGTTTTGCCACTTTGCTACCATGGGTTTAGGTCAAGTTTTACTGACAAATGAGTTCAGGTCAAGATAGGTTTTGCCACCAAATGTTAAGAAAACATTTTACTTTCAAAGTTTTTTGGATTTCAAAATAGTGAATAAGGGACTGTAGACCTGTTAAAAGAACTGTTGGAAAGTAAATCCCTCAGTATCCCATGATATTTCTGGAACAATTAAAATTTCAAGTGGTTTCCGGATGCTTGGGTGGCTCAGTTGGTTAACCATATGCCTTGGGCTTAGTCATGATTCAAGGGTCATGGGATGAGTCCTGCATCCCGCTTCTTGCCCACCAGGGAGCCTGCTTCTCTCTGCCGCCACTCCCCCTGCTTGTGCTTGCACGCTCTCTCTCTTTCTGACAAACAAAATTTTTTAAGAAATAATAAAATAAATTTTTAAAAAACCAATTTCAAGTGGTTTCTAGATAGTTGTCCTAATCTATCACATACCGCCTATCCCATGTTTTGACTGAGCAAATACCTAAAAGACACCATTCCTATTAGAAGAGCATATGATAACAAAGGGAAGAAAATAAACGAATCTATGAAAACATGGGTGACTAAAATATATAGTATAAAAATTAAAATGAGGTATAAAATAAGATATTCAGAGATGAGAGAACTCAGTATAGGCTTTCGTGAATAGTATACTTTTCTTGGAGGAGGTAGGCCTATTCTGTTAAGTAGGGTTTTGATGAGGAGATGAAAGGAAGAAGACTCCAAGTCAGGATGTAAGAGCTTGGGCAAAGAAGTCTGGTAGGGAGAAGATCCTGAACAAAAAATAATTCCCATCTGTGGAGTACTCAGTGCTTGCCAGACACTCTGCTAGATACTTAGGTTGCCTGCACGCCTCACAACACCCCTGTAAGGTATCACCCCACTTTTCAGGGGAATGTGGGTTCAGAAAAGTTAAACACCTTGCCCATGATCATGAAAAGGGCAAACCAGACTTGCACTCAAATCTATGACTCCCAAAATGCAGGCATCTCCTACCATGCCATGCTGTTTCTTGATAAGTGCCTTTTGATCATGTATTATGTGCTCTGGGTTATGCCAGGTGCTCTGAGAAAATAGAATAAACCATGGTAGGAAATAGAGGAGTAAAGGAGAAAGAAGGATTGATACAGAATAATTAATTTTGAATTAGCAAGACTTCATTAAAGAAACTGAAGTAGGCTTTGAAAGATGAATAGGGGGCTCCTGGGTGGCTCAGTCAGTTAAGCATCTGCCTTTGGCTCAGGTCATGATCCCAGGGTCTTGGATCGAGCCCTGCGTTGGGCTCCCTGCTTGGTGAGGAGCCTGCTTCTCCCTTTCCCTCTGCCACTTCCCCTGCTTGTGCATGCTTTCTCTGTCAAATAAATAAATAAAATCTTTAAAAAAAAAAGTTGAACAGGATCTGAAAAGGAAGAGAAAGGGCTTATGTGGAAAGAATGATTAAAAGGGCACAAATTTGACAAATAGGTGGTACAACGTGGGCTGAAAATTAGAAAAACTAAGTTCAAATAGACATGTTATGGAAATGCCATTACGGGTTTTGAAAGCAAGACAAAATAAATTATTTTCATCTTTTGATTTTCCTTAGACTTTGTATTAAAGAATCCCTTTGCCGGAAATGATTCTTTCCTTAAAAATTAATACATCTATAAACCTTTATTTTATAAAGAGAATGAATAATGGTAGGTTTTGGTTAGAGAGAGATTCAAAACACTCTATGGTTATTTTCTCTTACTCTATATTGGGAGATGGTGTCGATGTACTCTTTGCCCATATTGCCTCTCCTCTGCTACTCTCCCAGATGTTTGTAAGCAACTTTGCCCCTTTGGGGTGCATACCAATCAGTTATTACCTGATCTTCTGTCCTCGTTACCATCCTTTACTGGTCTCCAAGTCATTCTTCCTCATTCTCTGAAGAATATCATCTAGAGCAGTCTTCCTCTCTATTCCAAGCCCTTCAGTATCTCCTTGGATGAGATTAAAATTAGAAGGCCACCATGCTGGCCTTCTAATTTCTTGAACCCCTTCATCTCAAATAACTTCCTCCACTCCACTCCACATACCTATTTCCATGTTCATACCTTGGACCTTGTCACCACCCATAACTGCTTCACCTTTAAAAATTAAGCATTCTGCTCTTTGACAACAACCTTTTATTCTTCTAACTTGCTTATTCAAATGTGCCCACTATAACTATTTCTCAAACCCATCGGGATCTCTAATCCACTCAGCTTTCTCCTTTTAATACTTCCCTTATTATCCAACTCTGAGTCCATGGACTCTCATGTCATTAACATTATATCCAATATCCTATACAATACTTTGATTTTCTATCTTGCAGATTAAGTGCAATGTCCTATAACAAATGTGTTACAGACTCTGTAATTAATCATCATATGCTTTACAACTAAAGGTTATGACTGGGAATACTAAGCAAAAATTTTGACATTAAAACTAAGTGTTTTGGGACTCAAGTGTCAATGGATAGATGAATGAAGGAGGAAGATGTAGCATATACATACGATTACTCAGCCATCAAAAAGGATGATAGCTTGCCATCTGTGACCACCGTGGATGGATGGACCTAGAGGATATTGTGCCAAGTGAAACAAGCCAGAGAAAAACAAATAAAATATGATTTTCTTATAGGTGGAATCTAAAAAAAAAAAAAAACCTACCACCAACAAAATTAATAAACAAACAAAAAGCAGAAACAGACACACAAATACAGAGAACAAACTGATGGTTGCCAAAGGGGCTTGGGGTAGGAGGATGAACAAAATGGGTGAAAGGAGGTGGGAGATACAGTTATGGAATGAATAAGTCACTAGGATGAAAGGTACAGCATAGGGAATGTAGTCAATGGTACTGTAATAGCATTCTATGGTGACAGATGGTAGCAATGCTTATGAGCACAGCATAATGTATAAACTTGTCAAATCACTATGCTCTACACCTGAAACTAATGTAACATTGTGTGCCAACTATATTTCAATAAATACATACATACATATTTGAAAAAAAACACACACAACTTTAAAAATTAAGCTAAGCACCTAAAACTGCCTTAGCATTTTTTAGGTATGACATTGTAACCTTTATAGCATTATCATTCTCAAAATTTCTTGAGAATTATTTTGTAAATGATTATACTTAGAATTTATTTTCTAGAAATGTTGAGTCTTCAGAGTTTCTGTGTAACCTAAGTGATGCTTAGAGATAAATTTATTGTTAAAGTTTCAGACAAAATTATATACAATGTAACATGTACAAGTTGTCTTTCAATGAATAAAATAAAAGCATTTATCATAAAAAATTAAAAATTAAAAAATTAAACAAATAAAATTGAATGTCTTGGGAAGTTTCTTGCACTATAAAGAGAGAAACACAATTTATGATATTAAGAAATAGAGCCTGCAGAGATTTATACTTTAGTAAGATCTTTGCCCCACACTGGTCCTCCAGTGTTCTTTGTTTCTTGTGCAACTGAGAGGTCACTGGAATGTAAATACTCTTTCACCTCTCTTCTTTAGCTTTACTCAGAGGAGTAACACTAGCACTGTACTTTGAATTCTTTTTTTTTTTTTAAAGATTTTATTTATTTATTTGACAGAGAGAGACACAGTGAGAGAGGGAACACAAGCAGGGGGAAGTGGGAGAGGGAGAAGCAGGCTTCCCGCTTAGCGGGGAGCCTGATGCGGGGCTCGATATCAGG
>NW_027397074.1:43145062-43341252 GCF_003265705.2 Callorhinus ursinus | reverse complement strand
ATGCGGGAATCGATCCCAGGACTCCAGGATCATGACCTGAGCCGAAGGCAGTTGCTTAACCAACTGAGCCACCCAGGCTCCCTGTACTTTGAATTCTTAAGATACTTAGGTCAGGGAAGTTCTTTCTTCTCAGTGTTTTAAATTACATACCTTAATTTTTTGGGTCACTTACCTATCAGTGGTCATTAAAGTTAATAAAAGTTATTTTGTTAACTAATCTCTACCCCCAATGTGAAGCTCAAACTCACCTCCTCGAGATCAAGAGTCACATGCTCTACTGACTGAGCCAGCCAGGTGCCCCAGTAAAAGTTATCTTAAGAAAATGTTATTAAGATAATCTTCTGAACTTCTAAAATTTAACAAAAGCTGAATCAAAATTTTAGGTTGAAAGATGTTTTTATTCCTTCAGATCCCATCTTGTTTCGCCTTCTCAGGAAATCTACATTCTCTCTCTTATATTCAAACCTTTCATCTCCACTGGATCCTTCCCATTGTCTTTTCTACTGGCTCAAGTTGCTTCTATTTAATTTTTAAAATATTTCCCAGCTCCAGGGGTGCCTGGCTGGCATGGTCGATGCAGCATGTGACTCTTGGTCTCAGGGTCATGAGTTCAGGTCCCATGTTGGTTATAGAGATTATTTAAAAAATAAAATCTTTACAAAAAAAAAAAATTCCCCCCCATATCTCTCTTCAACTTCTATTGCCTCTTGTCTTCACCTTCACAGCCAAACTCCTCACTATTAAAAAGAATTATCTATATTCCATTCCACCATTTCCGGCTCTCTCTTACCCCACTTCCTTCTGCATGCTGCCCCCATCACACCAAAACAGGTTGCATTAATACCATGATGTACATAATGTGCTCTAGACAGGCAAATCCATCTTAGTATCCAGGTACATCCCGTGGATGCTAACCTGGTTTCTGACCACATCTCATGATTTACCTGGGACTCAAGAGATCCATGGAAAAGAATTTGAATTTTATCTATATTGGGGAGTTTGATCATTCCTCTGGTTGATACCCATCCTATTCATAAAACATTGAAACATTTTTCAGGGGCTTAAAATTAAGAGTTGGGGGAAAGTATTTGTAGATTATTGTCATGGCAGTGACCAATTTGTGGTCTCTCAGTTCTAAATTCACCCTTTTTGCCTGCCCTGTGAAAATGCATCTAGGTCCTTTAAATTTAACGTTTTCTTTGCCAGCTGGCACAATATTACGCTTGGTCAGTAGAAAGTGCTGGAGAGACATTGGAATAGAGAAGGATTCTGATTCCTGGTTCCTATATACTCATTCAACAGATTCCTGCAGTGCATGTGACTTCAGTGTCAGCTAGTGCAGCCTACTCAAGTTTCCGAGGGTCTGCCTCCTGCCGTACAGGGTGCTTCTTAAGTTGCTGATTCCACTGCATGGTAGCTAGCAGCCCCAGCACCCAGCAGCTTTACCCCCAGTGTTCCCTTCTAAGCAGTTTTGTGGCACAGTGCCCACAGTGTAGATACTTCTCTATGAACACCTTTCTCTAAAATCCTGGAGGGCAGATTTCCAGCAAGTTCCACATAGTGGCTATCCAGCAAGTTCCAGAAGGTAGATTTCTGCGAAGTTCTAGAGGGTAGATTTCCAGCAAGTTTCACTAACTCAGCAACTTGGGTACTTTTTTTTTTAAGATTTTATTTATTTATTTGAGAGAGAGAGAGAGAGAGAGAGAGAGAGAGAGAGAATGAGTGGGGGAGGGGCAGGGGCGAAACAGACTCCCCACTGAGTAGGGAGCCTGATGCAGGACTCCATCCCAGGACCTTGGAATGACGACCTTGAGCCGAAGGCAGACGCTTAACTGACTGAGCCACCCAGGCGCCCCTCAACTCAGGTACTTCTTTGTGGGACTATTTCCTTCAGTGACTCATAGTCATGACCTCTCTCAACGTCTGGATCTCTTGCTTGGGCATGTGTCTCAGCCACGGGGATAGTATCTGTTCCTTATATCTGCGATTCTTACAGTCTTTTGAGTTCCCTTTACTCCTTACTAGCCTGGTTACTCCAGTCCCTTTTTATAGCTAAGAATTTTATTAAACGTTCTCTGTTCAAATCACTGTGTAGTTCTCTTATTAATTGGACCCAGACTGATACAACCACTATGCCCCTTCCCTTAGCTTCATAGGTAGAACCTATCTTGATTATTTCTCCTTCTTCCCCTTAAGTAATGGCTCAGTGAGTTAATTTAGTTCTGACCAGCTAGGGTTATTGCCATGTAGCTTTTTGTTATACCGCAAACTTGTACTGCTATTTGATGTTAATTATGATGCATAGGGGCTAGAATTTCTTCTTTAACATATAGTTTAGGTTGTAGAACTCAATGAACAATGATTTATTGCCATTTAGCATTGGGTTTCCTAGATGAAAGAAATGCCTTTATTCCCAGAAGAGACCATAGCTATGCTGATCCTGCCATGAGGACAAAAGGAAAAATGAAATTATTACTAAGTACTTATGTTGAGCATATTTAGTATATTTTATTGGTTAATTGTGAAAATTGATTTTGAGGTTGGTTAGTATAATACTGCAAGTTCTAAGAAGCTAAGAATAGATAAAATTCCTCTTCTTGAATCCTTCATTGTCTATACTTTTCCCTTCTGTTCAGGTAATCTTTCTCAGGTTCAACAACCCCTACCCCTCAGGTAGTAGTTCAAGCAGTCTTGAACAGGGGAACAAAAGAAGATTAGGCTCAATATTAACCTCTGTGACTATGAGGGACTTAATGCAAGTATGAGGATCTCAAAATAAGACTGTGAGCATGAAGCAATGAACCTGTCCTTGTAGGTTTCCATGCATCTGTGGAGAAAGTCTCTGTAGAGAAGTGACCCTTTTTGTACTTTCAAAAATCACAATTGCTGTCATTCTCAGAACTTTTTTTACCCCATATCCAAGTATCATGCTATTTTTCCTCTTCCCTTCCCGACTTACATTCTTTAAATAGCAATCTATATGACAAGACAATGTATTTGAGATATTAACCTAATTTGGGAGGTATTTCCCCCTTCTATAGTTTGTCACTTTCCCAAACCTTGCCCACTATCAAACACATAGATTTGTTGCCATAGGGGAAGGGATAGAGAAGGAAAATCTTTCTGGCACCTGTTTCTAAAGTCACAAAACCCCAGCCAGGGAAAGGACTTTTAGGATACAGAGAAAATGGCTTGAAATGAAGCCAGGGACAGGGGAATAAAGGTGGAGGGAGAACAGATAGCATACTCTTCCCCAGTTCTAAAAATAGATTTCTCTGTTGGGGAAAGGTGGAAGGGTACATCTAGGTAGACAAAACCACTCAACCCGTCTAACCGTCCCGGGTCTCCAAATATCCCCTGCCACATCTTAGTACTGAGTAATATTCCAAAATCCTAACAGAACTGGAATGAGGGACCCAAAATAGAAATTGAATTGGTGGACTACATCAACAAATTCTTTTCTTTACAGACTTGAGTTACAGGCTAATAGTCATACTCTACATGTTCAAAAACCTTGCATCCCCACTTCTTCACTGACCATTCATTCCTCACCTCATGCATGCTCACCCCCACCAGTCCACTGAAAGTTCCTATGGTAAGGTGATCAATAACCCTCAGATTTCTCAACCAAATTTTCAATTCTCAGAACTTACTCAAAAATGTTATTGATATTATTGTCCACTCTTTCCTTCCTGAAACTTTTTCCTACCATTCCTCTGTGATGCAATTGCACTCTAGTCTTCCTTCTGTTTCTCTGAATACTTTTTTTTAATTTCATTTGCATACTTCTCATTTATCGGTTGCCTCCCTAAATACTGATCTTCTTCAGAGTCCAGCTTTCTGTGCCTTCGGCTTTAAAATCTCTCCTATTATTATTACATATTTTCAACTGCCAAATAGCCTAATACTGTTGTTAATAACTACTAGGTCTTCAGCCCAGGCTTTCCTCCTGACATCAACCCTATGTACACATTGCCACTTGGGTGTCACACGAACATCATAGACTCAACATCCTGGCAGGAAACAGATAACAAATTTAAGAAGTGATTGAAGAGAGTTTAGTGAAGGGCTTGAGAGATTCAGTAAGGATTCTCTAGCAGCAGAGGGGAAGCAGTTATCCCCATGAGGCCTAAAGGCACTGGGGATGTTACTTGCAGGTGGAGAAAGAGCTGTCTGACAGAAGCCATGGCCACACCCATGGCATCACACCAAATCTCTTGCTGCTCCCACCCATTGGCCAACCCAACCTGAAGTCAGAGGTCAAAGGAACCCAGGTGACTCAGTCCACAGATGTCAGCTTCATGGGGCACAAAGCAGTGGGGTAAAGGGTGGAGAAGAGTTCTGGTGGGGCAAATGAAGGCTCCTTAACATATCACCTCAGTGAATGGCATCACCAGTCACCCAGTCTGTCCAGCCAGGAATCTGAGAGTTTTACTCAACTCTTCTGTCTTACTTCCTCTGCTATAGGCAATCAGTCACCAAATCCTGTGCATTTTACTTTCTGAGTGTTTCCCATATTCATCCCTTTCTTGCATCCCCATCCATACTCCAGCTTGGGTCCTTGTCTCCTCCGATCCTGATAAATCTGTGCATCTCTTATCTAGTCTTTCAACTTCTAGCTTCTATATCAGTTGCAGAAGCAGATGATTTTTGTGATTGTTCTTGATCTATCAACATTCGAACCACCTTACCATTTCTGGAGAATTCCCCAACCTATGAAGCAGGCCAAGCATCCACTCTAGAAACTGAAATGCAAGCTACATGCTTTCCCATACTCCCCTGTGATCAGGGCGTGCACTACACCAGTCAGATGCTTACAGAACCCATTCTGGCCCAGCAGGGGCAGCAGCTATATTCTGTCTCCAGAAGAAGACATGACAGTAATAGTACCATCATAGGGTTAGCAGAACCAGCTATAAAGTTCATGGGGGCAGGGCGAGGAACTCTTCACAGGGCATGTTGGGCATATGACTTTCAAGCTTTCCCAAAGGATCTGTGAGCTACTCACAATCTTTTAAATGAAGACCTCTTCCCTAAATTAACCAAAGTTGGTTTCTTTCTAGAAATTAAGAACCCTGACTGATGGAGTGTATTTTTGAAATTAAAAGCCTTCCTGGGGCACATGGGTGGCTCAGTCAGTTAAGCATCTGACTTTGGCTCAGGTCATGATTGGAGTCCTGGGATAGAGCCCCGAGTAGAGCTCCCTGCTCAGCAGGGAGTCTGCTTGTTCCTCTCCCTCTCTGTCCCCCCACTTGTACTCTCTCTCTCTCTCAAGTAAATAAATAAAATCTTCAAAAAAAAAAAAAGAAGTAATTCCCATCTTTAAAATAGAATATAATTAAATTAAATAAAAATAAAATAAAATAAAATAAAATAAAATAAAATAAAAACCTTCCTAACTGGGGCACCTGGGTTGCTCAGTTGGTAAGCATCCAACTCTTGATCTCGGCTCAGGTCTTTAGTTCAGGATCATGAGTTCAAGCCCCACACTGGGCTCAATACCCAGCATGGAGCCTACTTAAAAAAAGAAAACAAAAACCTTCCTGACTTTATTTACAAACAATTGCAAACATATAGAAAAGTTAAAAGAATAGTAAAGATAAATACTTTCATACCATCCAACTAGATTCAACAATTAGTAATGTTTTCATATATCTTCTTTTACCTGTGTGTATGTGTATGTGTGTGTATATTTTTTTCCTGAACATTTGATAGTTGCAGGCACCTCAGAAAATGAGTAAGAGTTCCATAATATTCTCATATATCTGGACTGTATTCAAATTTTCCAAAATGTCCTCAAAATGCCTTTTGTACCTATTTTTTTTCAAGCCAATACAATACATTGTATTTAGCTATGTCTGTTCAGTGTCCTTTTGTAATTTTTTTTAAGATTTTATTTATTTATTCATGAGAGACAGAGAGACAGAGAGAGGCAGAGGCAGAGGGAAAAGTAGGCTCCCCGCAGAGCAGGGAGCCCGATGCGGGATTCGATCCCAGGACCCTGGGATCATGACCTGAGCTGAAGGCAGACGCTTAGCCGACTGAGCCACCCAGGCATTCCTGTCCTTTTGTAATTTAAAAAAATGTAATTTAAAAAAAGGGGAATATATGGACTTTGGGTTTTCTTTTATTGATTTCTACCAAATGACTGACAAGATAAATATCGAAACTAACAGTTATTAAGCAGTAATCACATGCCAAGCTTGGTGCAAGATGTATCAGTATGAATAGGACAAGGTCCCTGACCCCAAGGATACAGGCTCTCTGTGTTTCTCCAAATACACACAATTTGCTGGTCTCGCTTTTAACCAGCTCAAGGAACAGATAAACACAGGGAATATGAGTTAATCATTTCCATGGCTCAGATCCGTATCACAGAGTGGGAGAGCTAAGCAAGGCTGGTTGCACACATCTAATAATTTATCTTCTGCTACTTACTGAATCCTATATGAACTCTCAGCCCAACAGTCAAAGATATCACAGCCTGATTCCAATCTAACTTTCCATCCTCAACCCTTACCGCTTCCTCTTACAAACTCAAACTGGACCCATGCTTTCTGGAATATGTTTCATGTTTTCCCATCTATACATTCCTCTGACATGCTTTCTCCTCTGTGTCTTTCTTCAAACATCCAACTGTATTGCAAGGCCCAAAGTGTATACCTCACCTCAGTGAAAATGTTCTAGCCTATTTTTTAAAATATTTTTTCATCTCTGTATATGTGTACATATACATGTGATATTTATGTAATACATGCACAAGCCTTCTTTATTTGGTCTATTAGAAGCTGTTTTTAAATTTGTAAGAAAATTACCTTGTAGTCTGGATCAATGACTGACAGGGTGTCTAATCTGAAGAAAGTAAGGTAGAGATTTAGCAATTATCTGCTCATGTGATAAAGACACACAATTGAAAATATAAATGAAAAAAAGTCTAAATTACCAGCTTATTTACATTGATCATATCTTCAGGGTGATATATATATCTTCATTTTCATTATAAAGAGAGTCAGCATATAGATTTTTTAAATTCAATTTGCTTAAGCTAAAAAACAAAAAAACAAAAACAGTTCACCCACTTCTCCTACCTACTTAAAACTTATCATTAAAAATAATGAAGGGGCGCCTGGGTGGCTCAGTTGGTTAAGCGACTGCCTTCGGCTCAGGTCATGATCCTGGAGTCCCGGGATCAAGTCCCACATCGGGCTCCCTGCTCGGCGGGGAGTCTGCTTCTCCCTCTGACCCTCTTCCCTCTCGTGCTCTCTCTCTCTCATTCTCTCTCTCTCAAATAAATAAATAAAATCTTTAAAAAATAATAATGAAGAAGTTTCCTTTTCAGAACACTTTTAATACTCTCCAAAATAGTCCAACACCTCTGACCACAGTACAAATACTATCTTTGTCACACAGCTAAGGTCACATGTTATTAAAATTCCTTATTAAGGAAAAGCCTCTCTGTGTGTTTTTGATTTTCATTTTTGACCCTTAATTAGAATTAATGAAGTTACCCCATTTACAGATTACAAAAGCTGCCAGGACCCCTGAGATTACTAGACAGAGTGATGAAATCCGTGCCTTTACTCACATGAGGTCAAGTGGTAACACACATAATTCTACACATTTAGTTGGGAATTTGTGTGCCTCCCTGTCCCTGTCTGTAAGGAAGAGGCTAAGTGAATCTAAGGCGTGATCTTTGGCAGCTTTATACAACACAATGGCATGAAGAAAGATGTTTAGGAAATAATACATTCCAATCCCTGGTATCTCTTGGTAGGATCACTACATTGTCAAACAGTAAAGAAATGCTTAAATACAAATAAATAATGCTTTCCTTGAATGAAGTCTCTTCTCTGTGGGGTAATTACTGGGTATGTACTTGGGAGTTCCAAGTTTGAGTGAGTGTTTCATTTCTCACTTATGGGATTCAGCTCACCTCTTGGCACCCACGATGCAGGACACAATAGATTCCAGATGCCAGAAGTATGCTCCTGCCAGCAGTCCACTGATGGCTGTGCAGATGACCCACCCGATGCCTTCAGACACAGCTCCATCCTGAGCTGGCTTGTTTGAGTTCTTTACTTATTAGATATCTGATACATACCAAGGAAGTCACATAATTTATATCTGAGCCTTGAAGCATTATACTAAAGCATGAACACACCACACAAACTTAAGGAGAACTAGAACATTATCCGTTTTTTGCATCTACCTACCTCATTCCTCTGCCTCCTCTTCAGAAGTAACCCAATCTTGAACTGTGTTTATTTTTCCCATAAAAAAGGGGGGGAGGGGCGCCTGGGTGGCTTAGTCGGTTAAGCACCTGCCTTCGGCTCAGGTCACGGTCTCCAGGTCCTGGGATCAAGCCCCACATCAGGCTCCCTGCTCGGTGGGGAGCCTGCTTCTTCCTCTCCCTCTGCCTCTCCTCTCCCCCTGCTTGTGCTCTCTCTGTCTTTCTCTCAAATGAATAAATAAAATCTTTTATTTTTTTTAAAGATTTTATTTATTCATTTGAGACACAGAGATACAGAGACAGAGAGAGAGAGAGAGAGAGCATGAGCAGGGAGAGAGGCAGAGGGAGAGGGAGAAGAAGACTCCCCGCTGAGCCAGGAGCCTGGTGTGGGGCTCCATTCCAGGACCCTGGGATCATGACCTGAGCCAAAGGCAGACGCTTAACCATCTGAGCCACCCAGGCGCCCCAAATAAAATCTTTTTTTTTAAAGATTTTATTTATTTAATTGAGAGAGAGAGAATGAGAGACAGAGCACGAGAGGGAAGAGGGTCAGAGGGAGAAGCAGACCCCCGCTGAGCAGGGAGCCCCATGTGGGACTCGATCCTGGGACTCCAGGATCATGACCTGAGCTGAAGGCAGTCGCTTAACCAACTGAGCCACCCAGGCGCCCCCCAAATAAAATCTTTTTAAAAAATCAGTAAAATAAAGATTTAGCACAGATATATATACCTTTAAGCTTTGTATTGTCTCATTTTCCTTGTTTTAGGCTTTATAAAAATGATACCATAGTTACTGTAGTCTTCTGCAGCTTGATTTTTTTTCACCCAAGGCTATGTTTCTAAGATTCATCTGCATTGTTACCTGCAGCTATAGCTCATACATTCATTTTCACTGTTGTATAAAATTCTTCTATTTAACCATAGCACCACTTTTAAAGTTGTTCTAAAGTCCCTGGATATTTGGGTTGCTTAGTTTAGGGTTTTTTTTTTTTGGTGGGGGGAGGGTAGGGTTGGCCGGCTGATTGGTTGGTTTTTACCATTTTGAACAAAACTGTTGAGAATGTGTCTCCTGGCGAAAAGATGCAAGAGGTCTTTAAGAATAAGACCTAAGAGAAGCACTATTGAGTCTTAAGGTATGTAAAAGTTCAATTTTACAAGTTAGTGCCAACATTTTTCAAAGTGATTCTATCACACTTCCACCAGTGGTATGTAAGAATTCCTGTTAATCCACATTCTCATCAATACTTGATATTGTCTTTCAGAACTGCCTTTTTTTTTTTAAGACATTGCTTTTTATCAACCTAGTAGGTAAAATAATATCTCATTTGGGATCGGTCTTGAGCTTTCTTCACTTTGTGCATCCCTGACAACATTCCAAGTCGTCCAGTCTTGGGATCCAGCTTTGGATCTAGAAGGAATTGAAGGAGGTGGGGAAGGAGGTGAGGAAGGATGGAAAGTTCCATGTTGAACCACAAAGATATTGATATTTGTAGAATTGACCCCTGCAAGAGCATTTCCTGTGAGACTCAAGGTTATATAACATGTACATCATTCACTGAATTAATATTTTTATTTTCACTTATGTGCCAGACACTTTCCGGGGCTTAGGAAAATTGCAGTGAATGACAGATAATCCTTGCCTCTTTGAGCTTACATTCTCATCACGGAGGAAACAGACAATAAACAAATGAATACACATATGACATAATATCAAAAAGTAAAGATCAGATTTGGGGCCACATAGGCCAGTGCTCAAGTCCATACTGTACCTCACACTTGACCTCTCTGAGCCTTGGTTTCATTTCCTATAAATAACAATTATTCTCTTGCAGGATTATTGTGAGGATTGAGAGCTGGTGTATATAGAATTTCCTAGTTTAGTGCTGAGCACAAAGGGCATTCTTTCCTTCTTGGCCACTTTGAAAAGAGCCTGGGGCAAGGACCTCAAGGGGGGGGCAATCTCAGTCTCCTAGCTTCCTGGAGGTGAGGCTCACAAGACGACACTCCTGCTAAATAGGAACAAAAACCTATGGATCTCTGCCAGCCAGCTGCCGACTGTTCATCTTATCCAGTTAACCACTATCACCTTCTCTCACTTACTTGAACTGATCTTTTGATTCTGATTCTGCTTTTGTCCCCCTCTGTGAGGCTGTGAAACTTAGTATTGCGTTCTGTTCTTTCCAGCCACACAATCTTCCTGGCCATTTTTTTGGACATTCTGATAACCTAATTTAAAAATCGATTTTAACAACTAGAAAAAATATATATGAACCATCCTGGAAAGGCTGAATACTAGAGAATATTGGATAATATTAGTGAATTATTGATAAATTTTTAAGTATGGTAGTGATATTGTAGCATGTCAAAGAAAAGCGTTCTTAACTTTGGAAATACATACCCAATATTTGTATGATGTCTTGAATTTGCTTTCAAATAATCCAGTGTGGGGAGGCAGAGTCTGGTACTTTGGTTTTGGAAGTGTAGAAGCAGCGTAATGGATACATGGGGTTCATGATACAATTCTGTCTACTTTTGTATATGTTTAAATTTTTCTATAATAAAAAGCAAAAATGATGTGAAGATGCTTCTGTTGTAGAATATGCTTTGCATGTTCTATTACTTCTGCCTGGAATGTTGTTCCTTCAGATAGCCCCACAGCTTACTTCTTTGATTTATTCCAGTCTCTACTCAAATGTTACCTCCTTAGAAGGGCTTTCTCTTACTACCTTAGTAAAAAAGCATCCCTCTTCTGCTTTACTTTTCTAGCCCTTTATCCTGCTTTTTCTTTACAGCACTTCTCACTTGCCAATATTTGCCATATTTTCCTTTGCAAAAATGTAGGTTCCATTAGGATAAGGACTTGGTTTCATTTATTGCCATGCCTCCATGCCTTGAACAGTGCCTGGCACATAAGGGAAACTCAGAAACTATTAATTAAACAAATGAATGCACATGTTAAACAGTGTAGAGTCCCCATCAAAGCCAGATCAGAACTCCTTCTGTATTGAGTACCTTTATCTACCCAGACTGATCCTCTGTCCAAAATTCTATTCATATATTTAAGGATGAGAGAAAGCACTTTGTAAATGCTAAGGTGCTATATAGGTTTGTTATCATCATTCCCAATCCAGTTTGGGGCCCTAAAAAGATATAACCAGATTACTACACTGAGGTCACCAGGTCTGCAATGTCTTAGAGAAGCTTCCATTGTAAATCAGTTCTTGTCAAAGACATTGCCTAGAAGCAAATGTACTTGGGCTAATTTCACCCTTAGAAACATAGACAGTTGAACAATTGAACACTGGAGTCTCCTTTTCCTGGAGATAATTTAACCACCCTATCATTCGAAGAACGTAATTTTGGATTGCTTTTCCAATAGAAGGGAATTTACTCTGGGCTCCTTACAGCTGTAGACTGGTCCTTTTCCTAACCAGTACTACAGATTCACAAAAAACTGACCAGGCCTTGGTCCATGGAAAACCCAAGAAAACCAGGGTCCTGGCTTCATTCACCAAAACCAGAGCCTTGTAGGACCCATGACTCTAATTCTCTTTCCTTTACCCTGTTTAATGTGACAAGAGAGATTTCTGGACACTCTTAGCAGACTTTGACTTCCTTTTCTTCTTTGGTTCTGCTCCTGGTATTCACCACACCTCTTTTGAGGGGTTTAATAGCAGAAGTATCTACTGAGCCAGAAGACCTTAGAGCTGCCCATTCCCCAAAGACCAGCCCATAAGCAGAAGATAAACATCACCAACAAAACCTAGGTGTCCTCTTTATGAAGTAACAAATTTTGGAAATCACAAGTTTATTTGAGGACTTCAAATTTAGCATATTTTACTTTAAAGAGATAAATGTATATCTCCAAGATTCTAAGAACAATCAGATTGCAAACATACATAACACATGTGTATATGATATCCAAGACCTTTCTTATCTGAACTACCCTCATAATAGAATGTTACATAGTCACTGGGATGTTATCTAAAAGGCGAACAAGATTTTAATATGAGAAACTGTTGAATATACTAACATTGCGTAAACAGTGTTAAATAAACATTTTCATAATGTTTGCTTAACATTTACTTCCAAGAAGATTTTTCTGTCTACAAAATAGACCCATGATTAGATTCCCACATCTTGTTAAGGCTGACTGGTGCGGACTCTGGCCCTTTGCATATAAATTTTTATGGAAAGAAGACCGGGATTCTGGCAAAAGCCATGCCACTATAATAATGGTGACTTACTTTCAATGACTTCCATGAAAAAGGAAGCACACAACAAAAAAACACAGATAGCATGACAAATGACCAATTTCTTTCTTTCTTTCCTAAAGATTTTATTTATTTATTTATTTATCAGAGAGAGAGCACAAGCAGGGGGAGCGGCAGGCAGAGGGAGAAGCAGGCTCCCTGCTGAGCAAGGAGCCTGATGAGGGACTTGATCCCAGGATCTGGGATCACGACCTGAGCCGAAGGCAGACGCTTAACCGACTGAGCCACCCACACGTCCCCAAATGACCAATCTCTACATCACATCACACCAAGGTAGAGCCCGGAGGAGACATGCAAGAGCCGACTGCGGCACAGAAATGTGATAGCACGAGCAGGAAGAGGCCAGGAGTTCCTCTGGTGCCTTCAATCTCCCTAAGGATAAAATTTCACACTTCACATTCAAAACTGAATTATTTTCCACAGATGCTTCCCCTTGTCTACCCTACAAAGATTTCAGAGCATGGAGGGCATTCAATGATCAAGAAACATCGAAAGGGGCACCTGGGTGGCTCCGTCGGTTAAGCGTCTACCTTCGGCTCAGGTCACGATCCCAGGGTCCTGGGATCGAGCCCCGCATCAGGCTCCCTGCTCAGAGGGGAGCTTGTTTCTCACTCTCCCTCTGCCTGCCTGTCTGCCTGCTTGTGATCTCTCTCTCTCTCTGTCAAATAAATAAATAGAGCGTCTTCTTCCTGCCTTGTCTTCGGCATTTTTGCTTTTAGAGCCGCTGATAGCAAGATGTCTTAGGGAAATGCCAAAATTAGGCATCCTGCCCCCAACTTCAAAGCCACGGCTGTTATGCCAGATGGCCAGTTCAAAGACCTCAGCCTATCTGACTACAAAGGAAAATACATTGTGTTCTTCTTTTACCCTCTTGATTTCACCTTTGTGTGCCCCACGGAGATCATTGCTTTCAGTGACAGGGCAGAAGAATTTAAGAAACTCAACTGTCCAGTGATTGGTGCTTCTGTGGATTCTCATTTCTGTCACCTGGCATGGATCAACACACCCAAGAACCAAGGAGGACTGGGACCCATGAACATTCGCTTGGTATCAGACCCCAAGCGTACCATTGCTCAGGACTATGGAGTCTTAAAGGCTGATGAAGGCATCTCCTTCAGGGGCCTCTTTATCATTGACGATAAAGGTATCCTTAGGCAGATCACGGTAAATGACCTTCCTGTAGGCCGCTCTGTGGATGAGACTCTGCGACTGGTCCTGGTCTTTCAGTTTACTGACAAGCACGGGGAAGTGTGCCTAGCTGGCTGGAAGCCTGGCAGTGATACCATCAAGCCTGATGTCCAGAAGAGCAAAGAATATTTCTCTAAGCAGAAGTGAGCGCCGGGTCGTTTTAGGGCTGGGCTGCAGTGGGTGGCCATGAAAACAAAATCTCTCTTGTATTATTGTCATGCTTAGAACCTAAGACTTTAGACTGTGCAGATGTGGTATGGGGACAGGACAGGCCTTTTCTGCAGGGGTTGGGGAGGCCAGGCTTTCTCCCTCTAGAGAGAAGGGCCTGAGCTGTTATGGGGCAGGCCAACTGTTATGTACAGTAGCAGGGCATCACGTTTTGTCTTTTGTTTCTATTAAATTTGAACCGAGAAAAAAAAATTAAATAAATAAATAAATAAATAAAAAATAAATAGGGCGCCTGGGTGGCTCAGTTGGTTAAGCGACTGCCTTCGGCTCAGGTCATGATCCTGGAGTCCCAGGATCGAGTCCCGCATCGGGCTCCCTGCTCGGCGAGGAGTCTGCTTCTCCCTCTGACCCTCTTCCCTCTCGTGCTCTCTGTCTCTCATTCTCTCTCTCTCAAATAAATAAATAAATAAATAAATAAATAAAATCTTAAAAAAAAAAAAAGAAACATTGAAGGACACAGGAAGAAAATCCATAGGAGGATGGCTGAATAGGAAATAGTTCATCACTACCAGGATATTTGACACAGGAGCCTATTTCATGCTTCTCTTGCCCTATGCTGGATAAATCAATGCAAATCATACATATATATTTAATTTAGCATGAAATATTTCAGACATTCAAAAAAGTATAAAGAATTATGTGCCCTTAATCCAATTTAAAGAATAAAATTTTATTAATGCAGTTGTAGGCCCCTATGTGCTCCTCAGAGATTGCATTCGTCTCCCTACAGAGATAATTAGTATTCTGAATTGAGTGTTTGTCATCCCATGCATTTCTTGAAAATTCTATTTCATGCCAGCCCCGTGGAAGTTATGAACACAGTCTTTCAATTCTAAAGCTTTAGGGCACTTTTTAAATTGTGCTAAAAATATCTCTCTTATTGCTCTAATAAGTTAATACTAAAAATATTTTTAGCATAACATGAAGCTTTCTACAGTGTATTAATTTTAAATGAGTCAATTAATTGGTAGTAAATATCTTAAGTTAACAATAAATTTGAGTAATCTGGGGACTCTGTAGATTAATAGTTTTTATTTTACCTTTTTTAAGAACTTAAAAAAACCCAGGCATTCAAAAGTAGAAGGAATCCTTGATTGTCTGGAGCTTGGCCAAGGTCCAAGCATTTATTACCAACAGACAGTAGCCAGAATGTAATTCTTTAAAGGGACTAGTAACTAAGAGGTGTACTCTATACTCTTTAAGGTGGGTAAAATTCCCAATGAACTCAGCCTTGTACCTGACACTCCCTAACAATAATTAGGCATGTTTCAGAGTTGTATGAATGCTTGTTAACCAGCAGGGCACCATTTAGTAAATCTCTGCACCATTATAGTCATCGAACAGGCCTGTCTGCTAGACACCAAGTACTTTTGCCAGAGTGGCAAAACAGCTGATGCACTTGGAAAGGGCATTGTTTTAGACTAGCTCAGTAAAACATGAATGGGTCAAATGAACACAGTTTCTTTTGTAAAGGGCCAGATTAATGAAGCATTGTTGGGAATTAACAGCAAGGATAAGCTATAGTCCAGTGGTTTAGTTTGTTGGTTTTCAGTTCCTAGGACAATGACCTGGTATTATTAATTCAAGCCCACAATCTTATATGTAAAACTGAAATCTTTTTTTTTATTTAAAGATTTTATTTATTTGACAGAGAGAGACACAATGAGAGAGAGACCATAAGCAGGGGAAGTGGCAGGCAGAGGGAGAAGCAGGCTTCCCGCTGAGCGGGGAGCCCAATGTGGGACTTGATCCCAGGACACTGGGATCATGACCTGAGCCGAAGGCAGACGCTTAATGACTGAGCCACCCAGGCGCCCCTAAAACTGAAATCTAAGGAACTCTGGAAGCTGACAATTTGTTCAAAACTCAGTTGATGTCAAAACCATATACTACTCTGAATTCATTTAGCGACAGATCATCATTTGAACTGACATTAGGCGACTTAAAGTCTTTATTTAAAGCAGTTACTATGACTATTTATGTTTTACTGCACAAATATTAAGGGGTGCCTGGGTGGCTCAGCCGTTTGAGCATCCTGACTCTTGGTTTTGGCTCAGGTCATGATCTCAGGGTCCTAGGATCAAGCCCCATGTCAGGCTCTGTGCCGAACATGGAATCCGCTTGAGGATTCTCTCTCTCCCTCTCCCTCTGCCCCTTTCCCCTGCTCATGCATGCGCTGTCTCTCTCAAATAAATAGATCTTAAAAAAAAGGAAAAAAGAAATATTAAGGTATTTGATGAGGGGGTTTTGCTCCAGACCCCCTGGAAATACTGCACAATATATACAATTACCATTTTAATATCCTCAAACTTCCGAATTCTAGAACATAGCCAGCCCTACAGTTTTCAACTTAGAGATTGTCAAACTACAATGGCTCCCACCAGTTTTCTAGCTAAAGTGGGCTAGAGCTGTTAGTCCTTTCACTACTCCATTGTACGCTCACATCAGGCCTATGATTCAGATGAGCACATGTCTGCATCTTCACTGTTGTATTAACACACATATGGAATGTTGAGTAAGAGTCTTCCTGTTGCCTCTGATTGCTGAATAAGGTTTTTCTTGTTGTTTCTGATGGCCCCAAATGTGAATACATTGAGAAATTGAGGAAAATGGGTGTTTGTACTTCCCAATTTCTGAAGAAAGCCTTCAGGTATGTGCTCTCAAATCTTGCTAAAAGCAAAGCTAGATTTGCTACTCCAACTGTCACTCCTAACACCAGCAGCTTACATATAAAACCCAAAATTCTGGAAGAAATACCAGGACTGTGAGTTCCCTCCCTCCACCTTTGTTTTTTTTGCCCCTGCTTTTTCCTTTCCCATCCCCCACCCAGACCAAGTGAGGACACTAAGAGAACCACCAGTAGATTCATACATTTGGGAAATGCCTGCAAGAAGAGAGACATTTTCCAGCTGAAGTTATGATCATGCCCTGGAATTGCTTATCTACCTACTAAGCCTATCTGAATAGAGGGAAAAGGAATTGGGGACTGATGACAAGGAGGAGACAGAGGACATTTGAAGAGCAGCCTGCTCCTTTGCTAAAGAATGGTTGACGTACTCAGATGGCACTGTTTGGGGGTTAGCTGATAAAACATGAATGGGCCCATTGAAGTGCTGCTGTTTTTTTAATTAGTCAGATTCTAAACAGGTAAGGCAAGGATGTGGGCATTTCTCTGGTCAAGTGTACAATGACAAAGTTAGGCAGGCTGGAGCTGTCTTGTGGGTACCCCACTCAAGAGAGCTGCCTCTGGGGCAAGAGCAACATCAAGGGGGTTAAGGAGGGTTATATGGGGGAGAGAAGGAGTTGATGGACTTGAAAATACATCAATCTGGTTTATCCCAAATCAGAAGAACAAACAGTGGAGACCCCTACTATAGGGTCCCCCAAAGAACCTCTACATATATTCCACTGGATGCCTGTTTCACAGAGAGCATCTATAGTCAAGAGACAACACAGCACAAATTAAGTAACAAGGTATTTGCCCCTTTTCACTGCCTTTGCCTTTGCCACAATCCGAAGAGGAGAAAAGGACCTGGAAGTGTATGTACATGCGGTCTCCCTTTCAGGTTCCCTCACTTCAATATCCATGGTTAACCCCCTTACTACCCTCCATCCCATTCCATCCTTTCCTGCAACCCTGACAGAGAAATTGCTGTTCTTGGCGCTCTGGCTCAAGCATGAACAAAAGAGCATTGTTTCTCTCAGCACAGCAAAGCGGGCTGGAATTTTCCAAAAGAAACTGAAGACAAAGAAACACAAGCAAAGAAAACACAAAGTTCGTAAGTATGGTCAAGCTATCAATAGCTGCAATAGCTAAACAGTGCCTAGCTCTCAACTGTTCTGTCCCATGCTCTCTCCAAGAGTCCTGTCCAGTAGAGAAACCCTATGTCACATCTTCCACAAACCTTCTCTCCACACCTTTCTTTGTTTCCAAAGCCTTCTTAGAGGAGGGTTTGAAAGACTTTTGTCTGAACAATGGGTGATACATACATAGATTAAGAAATACCACACTTTCTAAGCTTTTGAGTCAGACAGACCTAACTGGCTTTATGAGAGTACCTCACCTCTCTGAATCTTATTTTTTCTCATCTACATAGCACCTACCTGATAGAGTTGCAAAGTGCTCACACAAATGCTTGTATATGGTAAGTACTCAAAAAATGTTTGCCAGCATAGGGACTATAGTGAATGAAATTGTAGTAGCATTGTATGGCGACAGATGGTAGTTACACTTGTGGTGAGCATAGCATCATGTGTAGACTGGTTGACATCACAATGTCATACACCTGAAACTGTAACATTGTGTATCAACTATACTTCAATTAAAAAAAAATGTTTGCTATTATCATCTTATTCAATGTAGGAAGACAAAGCTGGATGGTTTCAAAAACCACCCCACATTGTCTTCCTTCTCCTCCCTCTATATTTTGTCTCCATCTCCCTATTCGTTCTCACGTTCTTTCTACACTCATGGGTAGGTAAAGTTTATTTCTTCATACCTGGATATATCCAACAGATTGCCCTATTGATTTGAACAAACTATACTATAGGTTTATGGGGATAAATCTTATAAAACTCATTAATCCACATATAGGAGAAGCTTAGCTTTTTTATCTACAGTTCTAGCCTGGCATCTGGACCAAAGAACCTTAAGACCATGGCACATTATTACATCCCAGGACTAGCTGGACATTTCTGTTTCACCTCTGAAGGTCATCTTCATTTCTAAAATCTAGAGGGTGAACCTCAAGGTCAACTACTCATCATCATATTTTCCCCGATTCACATGGCTCATGTTTAAGCAAGAGACCAACACCCTTCCCATCCCCATGCAGGCATCAAACAGACCCAGGCTGAAACCTTGGCTCAGAACAAAATTACTGACATTAAGTGCTTAATCTTTCTAAGCTTCGGTTTACTCTTTGTGGAATTGTGATTAGGGCATCTCCCTAACAGAACCTTTCCAGATTAAATGAAAAAATGAATGTCAGGCACTGAAGACACAGTAAATGGTGGCTGATGTCATCACTACATGTGATGACTAAACATCATTACATGTTTACCATGTTACAATTACATTATCTGACCAATCAAGTGGACAATTTATATCCAAAGATTAAAAAAGGACTTTCCTTTACATAATCTCTCATTCACATGGAACCTAGTCAGTAATCCAGTGGTTGTTAACAGTAAGGTTCATAAGAGTCATGTGTTTACCTCTGAACCCTGATAAATGTGCTACTCACCTTAGATAGAAGTACAAATAGCACATTTATGGACCTGGATACTATTGATTTTCTAATTAGGGACCAGCTTTATTGCCAACTCCAATCACATGATTAAACAAAATTTCCCTATATTTATTGTTTTTGGAAGCCTGTCAATGAAGGTAAAGAATTTGACTACTAATATGTCTACATTTCACACTCATATTTAGCATCTGGGGCCCTGTGCCCCTAGTGTTTGTTTCCATCCAAAGTCCCTCCTGCAAAATGCAGCCATTTCTGCTCCATAGTAAGAGGTAAAAATGTTTGTTTTTTGGTTTTTGGTTTTTAAAAAATGTTTGTTAAATAAGTGAATCCACATTCAGAAGACAGCTACATAGCTCTTGTGTTGCCATCTTGTCTGAACAAAGAGCACCTCATGGATAGTAGACGTGGCATACTGTCTTTGAAATATACAAGTGGGAGGCAAAGCTGTGTTTCTGAGTCAGACACACCTGGACTGGAGGTTTGTGACCCTGGGAAGATAAGTGAATCTCTTTGAGCCTCTTAAAGATAGAGATAATGATAGCACCTGCATCCTAGATTGTTGGGAGGAT
The DNA here is from genome assembly GCF_003265705.2 of Callorhinus ursinus. Taxonomy (NCBI): domain Eukaryota; kingdom Metazoa; phylum Chordata; class Mammalia; order Carnivora; family Otariidae; genus Callorhinus; species Callorhinus ursinus. The sequence goes on along the minus strand of NW_027397074.1, from coordinate 43,321,512 downwards.
TAAATGAATTGATGAGAAGTGGATAGCTTTTCGGAGATAGTCTCTTGGGTGTGGACCTCACATCAGTCCCTGAGATTGCCCAGCCTCTCTTAATTTTCTTCACCATCCAGTTTCTGAGCAGAGATCTGCCCTAGCTGACCTATATGGAGAATCATATTTATTTCTGGGCATTTAAAGAGGACTATTTTTTTTTTGGCTTATGAAAATTTATTATTGTCATGTTTTCACCATCAAAACTTACGATCTTGGTCTTTCCTTCTTGCCTTTGTATAAGGCCAAAAGAGAGACATTGGCTACTTGAACAACCTTAAAATGAACTCCAGGAATGTCACTGACAACATGACCTTTGCGACCAAATCCAGCAACCAGAACCTCATCATTTTCCTCAATAAAATTCAAACACCCATCGCTGGGTACAAAGGCTGTGATTTTTTTACCATTCTTGATCAGCTGGACCCTGACACACTTCCTAATGGCAGAATTCGGCTGCTTGGCTTCAACTTTTACTTTTTCCAGCACAATTCCTTTTGCATGGGAAGGGCCTCCAAAAGGGGTGGCCTTCAGGGCTGTGCCCAAATGGGCTTTCTTGTACAGTTTATCATGCCACTTCTGATCTCATCGGTGGCTGTGGAGCTTCCCGGCAGTACAGAGACCACGACACTGGCCCATCCTGCTGGCGCCACTGGCCTGAGCAAAAAAGCTTAAAGAGGACTTTGACCAGGATTAGAAAACTGGCATGTGAAAAATGGATTTTTATTTTTATTTTTTTTTAAAGATTTTATTTATTTATTTGTCAGAGAGAGAAAGAAAGCACAAGAGGGAGGTGGCAGGCAGAGGGAGAGGGAGAAGCAGGCTCCCCACTGAGCAGGGAGCCCGATGCCGGACTCGGTCCCAGGACCCTGGGATCATGACCTGAGCTGAAGGCGGATGCTTAACACTGAGCCACCCAGGCGCCAAGAAATGGATTTTTAGACATTCAATAAAAATTAAAAAAAATGAGTAAAGTATGGACTTTAGTTAATAATATTGCTCACTAGCTATGACAAATGTACAGTAGTAATGTTAACAATAGGAGAAACGAGGTGGGGGTTAATGTTATTTTAACTTTCTTATCAATCAAAAACTATTCTAGGGCGCCTGGGTGGCTCAGTCATTAAGCGTCTGCCTTCGCCTCAGGTCATGGTCCCAGGGTCCTGGGATCGAGCCCCGCATCCGTCTCCCTGCTCCGCGGGAAGCCTGCTTCTCCCTCTCCCGCTCCCCCTGCTTGTGTTCCCTCTCTCGCTGTCTCTCTCTGTCAAATAAATAAAATCTTAAAAAAAAAAAAACTATTCTAAAGTAAAATGTTTATTAGCTATTAAAATATCTATTAATATCAAAACTATAAGAAGTCAAAAATTTATATGCATGTTTATAATTTATTCCTATATGTACATATTATTTCTATATGTACAAAATACCAGAATAAAAATGGAAAGGAATTTTTTTAAGATTTTATTTATTTATTTGAGAGAGAACAAGAGGAGGGGAGGGGCAGTGGGAGGGGAAGAAGCCTACACAGGGCTTGATGCTAGGACCCCGGGATCATGACCTGAGCTGAAGACAGACACTTAACCAATTGAGCCACCCAGGCACCCCTGGAAAGGAATTTCTTAAATGGACTTTAGTTAGGAATAAGGAACACTTTGGTAAGATGATAATATTGATTACTTTCTTCAAAAACATGGGACGCCTGGGTGGTTCAATCTGTTGAACGTCCAACTCTTGATTTCAGCTCAGGTCATTATCTCAGGGTGTGAGATCAAGCCCCACATTGGGCTCCGCACTCAGAGGGTATTCTGTTGGAGATTCTCTCTCTCCCTCTCCCCCTCCCCCTGCTTGTGCTCTCTAAATAAATAAATAAATAAATAAAATAAACCACACAGGCCTTTCATGTGAAGGACAAGATATATGCTGTATAGTGCCCAAGGCAGAAATAATGAGCAGAAATTACAGATGCTACAGTTTCACCTCAGATAGTGATTAAAACTGTCCACATACACACAAAAATGGACATATCCTGAAAAAGCATATGACCTCTTTCAAAGTTGTTCATAGAAGGGCACCTGGGTGACTCAGTTAGTTAAGCCTCTCTCTCTCTTGTTTTTTTAAGATTTTATTTATTTGAGAGAGAGAGAGAGAGAGAGAGAGAGAGAGAGAGAGTGCACATAAGCAGGAGAAGCGGCAGAGGGAGCGGGAGAAGCAGGCTCCCTGCTGAGATCATGAGCTGAGCCGAAGCAGACACTTAACTGACTGAGCCATCCAGGCTCCTGCACTTGATAAAATTTTATATATTTTATGACCATCTCCTTATCTTATGTCCATCTGTTCTATCTTGCCCTTTTCTACCTTTATGCTTTTTTTTCCCCCTACTTTTATGCTTTTGGCACATTAAGTTCCCCATGCACTAGGCTCAGACTTTCATTAGCTTTTTTCTCTCACTATATATGTACTGTATTTGTATTCTTTTATGTATGTCTGCCCAATCTCTCCACTTGTCCCTAGGGGTAAGATGACTTTTTTTTTTGAGAGAGAGAGAGTGCATGCGCACACGTACAAGCAGGGTGGGGGAGGGAAGGGCAGAGTGCAAAAAAGAATCTTAAGCAGGCTCCACGCTCAGGTGAGCCCAATGTGGGGCTGGATCTCACCATCCTGAGATCACGACTTGAGCCGAAATCAAGAGTTGGATGTTCAACCGACTGAACCACCAAGGTACCCTGGGGCAAGATCACTTTTATGCATCTTTGTATGTCCAGTGTCTACCCTGGTTCTGGCACCGAATAGACATTGAAAAATAATTGTTACTTAAACACAGATTATTCTCAACAAAACTGCCAACAGAGCCTTAAGAGATATGTGTGTTAAGTATTCTTTCTGGACCAATATCTATGTATGGGGGAGCCTCCTGTCCCTCTGCCACTCCCCTCTCTATAATGCCCATTCCCTTGTGATGGAAAGAGTCTACATAATCACATACTGGATGGCCAGGTCATAAGTAGAGATGTAGGATTACAGGGACACAGGTGAAGGGCATGACAAACTGTTAGCGATTCTATTTTGCAAAGAGGAAAAAACCTTAAAAATTTTCATTTTGGGGGCACCTGGGTGGCTCACTCAGTTAAGCATCTGACTCTTGATCTCAGCTCAGGTCTTGATCTCAAGGTTGTGAGTTCAAGCCCCGCTTTGGGCTCCAGGCTGGGCATGAAGCCTACTTAAAAATTTTTTCCAGGGGCGCCTGGGTGGCTCAGTCGTTGGGCGTCTGCCTTCGGCTTGGGTCGTGGTCCCAGGGCTCAACCGGGAGCCTGCTTCTCCCTCTGCCACTCCACCTGCTTGTGTTCCCTCTCTAGCTGTCTCTCTGTCAAATAAATAAAAGCTTTAAGAAAAAAAAATTTTTTTTCCATTTTTAAAAATTATTTTAACTATTAAAATAGTAAATAACATACGTACTAAAATAAAGCTAAAATCCTCTTAGAACACTATTTCCGGGGTGCCTGGGTGGCTCAGTCGTTAAGCGTCTGTCTTCGGCTCAGGTCATGATCCCAGGATCCTGGGATCGAGCCCTGCATTGGGCTCCCTGCTCCGCGGGAAGCCTGCTTCTCCCTCTCCCACTCCCCCTTCTTGTGTTCCCTTTCTCGCTGTGTCTCTCCCTGTCAAATAAATAAATAAAATCTTAAAAAAAAAAAAAAAGGAACATTATCTCCATCCTGATTCCAGCCCTACTTCCTCAGAGGTATTTGTGTTACCAATCAAGCATGCAACCTGGGTGCCTGGGTGGCTCAGTTGGTTAAGCGACTACCTTCGGCTCAGGTCATGATCCTTGAGTCCGGGGATCGAGTCCCACATCGGGCTCCCTGCTCGGCAGGGAGTCTGCTTCTCCCTCTGACCCTCTTCCCTCTCGTGCTTTCTATCTCTCATTCTCTCTCTCTCAAATAAATAAATAAAATCTTTAATCAAGCATGCATCCTTTCAGATTTTTTCCCATGCATTTACATATATAGGGAAAATATGGTACTATTTTTTGTTTCATATAAATTTAATCATCAATGTCCGTAGAGTTTCATAAACACTAAGTTTTATATATGAGATACCAATGGCAAAAAGGAATAAAAGACATTCATTTACTTGGCTTTGTTACTTAACCTATGTCAAAGTAAAAATGTGAAGAATTAGGTATACTCAGAGTAGGTGTGTATTTTACATATAATATACAAATACTTATATTAACAAATATAAATGTATGTTACATTAACCTTTGTTCCCCAAAGATCATGACTGATTCTCAGTATTGCTCAGGGCAGTGTTGTGAAGATTAATGAGATAATTCATAAAACTAATTCAGCTGTTTAGAATGCAAAAGCTAAAAATAAAGCAGTAAGCTTTAAGTGACCAAAAACACCTAAATGCACAATAGCCATCTATTATCTTTAGTGGAAAATTAATTATTACTTCATAATCCAAAGACCTGCATATAGTCATAAAATACTTATTCAACAGTAGAAAAATAATAAATGAAGATACCACTTCTTCCTGTTTTCCACAGAAAACTCTAGTTTGCCTGTGTAAATGGGTCATCATTACATGTATAATTTAATATTTTATAATAGGAAAATCACATTCATGCTCAATAACTTTGTATTAGCACCAACTTGAAGTTTTTCCAGCCACTGAGAATACAGTTCTAAGATGTGTGATAAAAAAGTATCAAGGAATGAATTGATGCATTCACAGTTGGAAAGTAGTATTTGTGGTTATAGACTATATTTGCAATAAATTATATTTTAAAATCTGCAAAAAACTTTTAGAAATGCAGTTAACATGCATGTTAATAAGCATTCCAGGAAATTACCAGCTCAATATTGAAAAGTAATATGAATAAAACATATAGTCAATATAATACTTTACTTATATAGCCCCTACCTTATGTGTGAAGGCATTGTCTGTCCTAAACAAGGCTGGAATAGGCAAGGCATATTTATACCTAGCTAAAAGTTCATTCTTGAGGCACCTGGGTGGCTCAGTTGGTTAAGTGTCTGCCTTCAGCTCAGGTCATGATCCCAGGGTTCTGGGATTGAGCCCTGCATTGGGCTCCCTGCTCAGTGGGGAGTCTGCTTCTCTCTCTCTCTCCCTCTGCCCCTCCCCCCACTCATGCTCATGCTCTCTCTCTCTCAAATAAATAAATAAAATTTTAAAAAAGAAAAAGAAAATTACATCTCTCCATTTAAAGATAAATAAATAAATACCAGTTTATTCTTTCCCCACTTAACCATCCTAACGGAGTAATAATATTGTAACCAGTATTCTTGGTACTGAGTCATTATCTTGTGATATCATATACAGTAATGTTTTAATGATATATCTCAAGAGGGGTGCTTTTTTTTTTTTTTTTTTTTAGGTTTGCTAATGTGCATTTAATCACCAAAGGACTGAAGATGTCTGGGCATTTATTCTGTAATGTTTCTAAGACTGTGTCCATTAAATGTAAACAAAAAAGGAAGAAGTCTTGGCAGAACAGGAGAACAGGAGAACTTGATGATCAGATCGATTTTAAATATTATTCATGGCATATAGCCTAGTCCATGCTCTAGCTGTTTCTAGTGCTCGCTTCGGCAGCACATATACTCTAGCTGTTTCTATGGCTTGGGCTTCGTTGGTCTTCCACTGCTCCACTACATCATTTGCTAATGGATCATCTGGATTGAGAGCACTTAACAAAGCCTGGATCGATAGCAGAACTGTGTGGATCTGCAGTGCTGGGGACCACTTATCTTTCAAAATATCTAAACATATTCTTCCCAACTTGTCTACATTAGGATGATAAATTTTGGTCATGAAACGTACTTTAGGGGCTGCCATCGGGTATTCTTCTAGTAGGAATAGTTCAAGCTTAAAAGTCCCTCCCTCAAAGGAGGAATCCTGGGGGCCAGCAATGACCACATGAAAATAACGGGCGTTGCTCCCCTCTGGTTCTGCTTTAATGCCAGGAACTGGTTCTGCCAGCAAACGCTGGGTTTCCTTGATAATCCCGCGGGGCAGCCTGGTCATCTTGTCAGATCCCGAGTTCGGCCTCGGGTCTCGACTCCAGCTCCGCTCACCTCACGCACGAGTGGAAGTCCTCAAGAGGGGTGCTTTTTACCAATGGTGAAACTAGACTGGAAGAGACTACAGAGAAATTAATCCATAGTTTTTCTGTAAGAGAATATATTAATCAGGCTTCTACAGAAAAACAGAACCAATAGGATGTATGTATATATGTATGTATATATGTATGACATATATGTATGACATATATATACAATATGTATGTATGACATATATATATGACAGAGAGAGAAAGAGATTTATCTTAAGGAATTTATCTTAAGGAGTCCAAGGCTCAAGCAATTATGGAGACTGGCAAATTCAAAATCTGCAGTTCAAGTCCAAAGATCATCAAGCTGATTGTCCAGAAAAGAGTCAATGTTGCAGTTCAAATCCAAAGGCCATCTCCTGCCAGAATTCCCTCTTGCTTGGAGGAGTTTAGTCTTTTGTTCTATTCAGACCTTCAGCTGATTGAATGAGGCCCACCTGCATAATGGAAAGCAGTCTCTTTATGCAAAATCTACCAATTTAAATGTTAATCTCATCCAAAAACAGCCTCATAGAAACATCCAGAAAAATGTTTGATTACATATCTGAGCACCATGGCCTAGGTCAAGTTGACATAAAGTTAACCATCAGAACTTCACCACTATGGCAGAAAAGGCTTTGGGGCCTCCTAGAAAGAAACAAGAGCACCTGGTACTGACTAGTCAGTCAACAGCCCATTGGAGATAATTTTGAGATCCATGGAACCAATTAGCTTTTGCTCTCAACATGAAGTCTGCTGGTCCTGAAAAACTAAGTACAGCTTTAGCCTTGGACTCCTCTTTTAAAATCATTTTCCAGAAGATATATTATAAAAAAAGCCCCACTTATTATCTCATTTAACCTTTACAATAATCTTGCCAAGCACATTTTATTCTTTCCATTTATTCAAGAGAAAGTTAGGGCTCAGAGAGCAGCTTGCCTGAGGCCATGTAATGAGTAAGTAGAAGAGGTATTACCAAATACAGGTCTTAGATAGACTACAAATTTTATGTTCTTGCTCCCTAGAGGAAAATCTATCCTAGCTTCAACTCTATTTTTATTGTCATGGGGAGTTTGTACACTTTGGAAGTATTTTACAAGAGATAATAGACAATATAAGAGATAATAGACAAGCCACTGTACTTGAGTTTCTGCTGCCAACAGTTGAGCTTAATCCTTAGTGATAAACGCTCATAGACTGCTTGGAATTAACTCAAATTTTCCAAGCTCACAGGGAGATTTCAGGTGCTGTCAAAAATATTTACTCCAGAGGGTCTGTGGCTCAGTGAGGAGAGCATGTGACTCTTGACCTTGGGGTTGTGAATTCCAGTCCCACGTTGGGGGGAGAGTTTACTTAAATAATAATAATAATATTGACTCCATATTAAAGAACAGGCTTTGATGGGAGAGACTACAAGATGAATGATTTAGCCAAGATTTTATATTTGAGCTCCAAATTCAGTGATGACCTCAGGACAGATAGCTCTGACCCTAAGCCAATTCCCAAACACATTTAATATCCGTTCCATATTTTATTCTTCTGACTAAACAAATAATCATGATGCTTACAGGGCACAGTACGTTTTTGCCAAGTTTCCTAGCTGAGAATAGATGCGAAAGATTTCTTTTGCTAACATTCCTAAGATGAACACAAAACTCCAGGTTTAAATACCTCTATTTTTATTATAGTTTCTGATTATATGAGAATGAGTTGCAGGAACAAAATATGGAAATCAATTTTGTTTTTCTTTTTTAATTTTTATCACTACTTTTAGCTCTTAATAGCTATGATCCTCGTCTTTTACATTTTATATTCCACAAACCATTTATCCACAATGATAAAAATATATATATATTCTGAGAAACATTTTGAGGGTCACAGGCATTCTGCCTTATGTTTACAGAAGTATTAAAGACAAAAATTGAATTAGTGTTGGGGTGGGTGAAGTTTGGCATGAAGGATAAGCAATTATTTCACAGATCATTGTTCTACTCAGATTTTACTTAAAACTCCATAAATGGCTTGTGTACCTTTGGCTGAAGACTGCTTTTCTTTTCTTTTTTAAAAATTTTAAAAGGATTTTATTTATTTATTTGAGAGAGAGAGCATGAGCAGAGAGAGGGTTAGAAGGAGAGGGAGAAGCACACTCCCCAGTGAGCAGGGAGCCCAATGCAGGGCTCGATCCCAGGACCCTGGGATCATGACCTGAGCTGAAGGCAGACGCTTAATCAACCGACTGAGCCACCCAGGTGCCCCTGAAGACTGCTTTTCTATAACATCAAAGAAATTGGATTGAGGAATAACAAGATCGATACTATGAACTGTCTGAAAGGCAACTCAAATCATCATAGAATCTGTTTGTGTTGGCAAACTATACTGATATTAAGAATAAATATTAGGGGCACCTGGCGGGCTCCATTGGTGGAACCTGCAACTCTTGATCTCAAGGTCATGAGTTCAAGCCCCATGTTGGGTATAGGATTTACTTAAAAACAAAATAAAATAAAAATTTTTTAAAAAAGAGTGAATAGGGATGCCTGGGTGGCTCAGTTGGTTAAGCGTCTGCCTTCAGCTCAGGTCATGATCTCAGGGTCCTGGGATCGAGTTCTGCATGAGGCTCCTTGCTCAGCAGGAAGCCTGCTTCTCCCTCTACCTGCCGCTCCCCCTGCTTGTGCTTTCTCTCTCTCTCTCTCTCTGACAAATAAATAAAATCTTTAAAAAAAAAAAAAGAGTGAATATTAGTAATGCTGCTTTTGGGTGGAAGTAAAATAATAAATAAAAATTAAAGTGTCTTGGGCTGCCTGGGTGGCTCAGTCGGCTAGGCATCTGCCTTCAGCTTCAGGTCGTGATTCCAGGGTCTTGGGATCAAGCCCTGAGACCAGCTCCCAGCTCAGTGGGGAGCCTGCTTGTCCCTCTCCCTTTGCCCCTCTCCCTGCTTGTACTCTCTTGCTCATTCTCTCTGTCAAATGGATAAACAAAATCTTTTTAAAAAATTATAGTGGCTTTAAAAATAGCTTATTTTTATCATACAACAGAAGTCCAGAGAGCTCAAAGCTGGCTTTTCTGCAATTTCTTGATCATTGTCACAAGATGGCCTCCTGGACTCCAAGCATCACATCACAATCACATCAAAACCAGAAAGGCTAGGGTGGGATGTGGGGAGACACTCTCCTTTCTTTCCTTTCCCAGAAATTCCCAGCAGACTTGCCCTTATATCACAGTCCAAGACTAAGGTCACAAGAGAGGCTGAGAATGCATGTACTTGGCATTGTCCGCCTCTACTGTGAGAGGCAGCCCTGCCAGTAAGGAAGATGGAAGACGAGGTTTGACCTTGGGAAGGCAGCCAACAGCGTCTGCCACAGGGGCCTTGTAGCTACTACGGTCACTGCATGCGCCTTGCTGGTTTCTTATGGCCAATGAGCTAAAATATGCAGTGTGTGCTGTCACTCGGAGTGGGAGGATCAGAGAGTGGAAACCGAGGAGCTGGTATAGAAAGGCAGTATGATGAATCAGTAACCTGCAAGAGTTAGAAAAGCTGGACACGATGCCTAATCCACAAAGACATTCAAGTCAGCAGGACAAAACGCCAGGTTAATCAGCTGAATACTGAATACCAAATACTCAGAGTTCCCTCAGAAATCCTCTCTGGATTTTTCTCCCACTCTGAAGCCTCACACATATTGAAAGTGATCTTTCTGTTGGGGTTTCCCCTCTTAAAGGTTTGACCAAAAGTTGACTCTGTATTTGTTTGTTCATGTTATTTAAGAGTTCTGTCCTAGCACTAGCGTCAGTGGACAGGAATTCACAGAAATCCATGGGCGCCTGGGTGGCTCAGTTGGTTAAGCGACTGCCTTCAGCTCAGGTCATGATCCTGGAGTCCTGGGATGGAGTCCCACATCGGGCTCCTCCTTCTCTGTGGGGAGCCTGCTTCTCCCTCTGCCTCTGCCTGCCACTACCCCTGCTTGTGCTTTCTCTGTCTCTCTCTCTGTGTCAAATAAATAAAAATAAAATCTTTAAAAAAAAAAAAGGAATTCACAGAAATCCAGAAGCCAAAAAAAAAGAAAAGAAAGAAAGAAAGAAAAGAAAAGAAAAGAAATCCAGAAGCCAATGGTGGGCAGAGCATTGTTGACTCTGCTTATTAAAAATAATATGATCTGTCATTTGCATTGATTAATGAGGACATCCTCCCTTATAGAATGCAAAGAATAATGCCATGCCAGATTTTTGTTTCATTCAGTAGAATCCATCGTCCCAGCAGCCTCGAAAGAGCTATTCTCATTAGAGCTATTTTTCATTAGAACAAAATAGTTAATGCATAGCAAAACAAGGCGGTCGGGTGGTTGACTGGTCATTATGTATTGTAAAGTGTGGACAAACATCTTTTGTTTTGTTGTTGTTAATAAAAACATGATAATAAACATCCTGATCAAATTTAAAAGTCAGGCATTTGAATATTTTTAATTAGAAGGACTAGTGCATAGTGCCACAGTTAGTCAAATCTAGAGTTCCCATTTCAGACTTAGATCATAAATGTGGGCATTATTACCTTTTACAATACACCATTGATAGAACACCAACTTTAAAGCCAATTAAAGGTTGGCAATCTTCCTACCTTTGGCAAAGTAACACTTGTTAACAGTTCCCCTTGTGACACGTTTCAGCATAATCACTGATTTCTGGAAACCTTATTTAGCACTTACGGATATTTTGAAATCTCTAATGAATTTCTTTTTATAGACATTTTTATGTTTTACTTTAATTTTTTAAAGGTGTTCGGGTAGTTTAATTTTATACACTCAGATGGTGCATGTACCCAGATATTTATATGTGAAGGACAAAATGTTAGAGTATGTAGAACTATACTCTATAAATAATCGTTTGCTCATAATACTCAGATTTTAATGGTTCCATTTCTGAAAGAAATCTAATTGTACCCAAATTCATTCAGAAAAACTTCACACATTAGATCTGAATATGCAGATGCCATTCTGTTTAATAAATTACAAGTTCTTGTCTTTTAAGAATTGGTTAAAAAATATAGTAAGTAAATTCTTTCACAGTTATTTACTTCAAATAAAAATGTTTTGGAGGCTAATAAAATCTTTTTTTCATTTCATCTGGAAATAATTTGATAAGCTTGGCAAAGATGTGACAAAACAAATGAGCTAAGAACATTCAAGTTATTTTAGTCTTGAGTTACTAGCACGGAAGAGAGAATGAGTTCACCAGTGAAAGAACAGCCTGATTATATGCTATGCAAATGCCAATATAAAAATGAGCAATAGCTCATTTCTGGTGTTCTGGTGTGCTTCAAGTAGATAACATTAATTCAAGATGACACAATGCATCCAGGTACTCAATATTAGAAATTAGATAACATTAGCACAAGATTATAGAAAGCATCCTGATATTTAATATTAGAAAGCATTAGCATAAGATGATCCAATGGATCCTGATATTGACAGGAGATTGATTCAGATAGAAGTAAGTTGTCTTCAAAAAAATCAGCAATCTTCAGGACTTGCTTATATCATTTTTGCTTTTTGTCATCTAGTCATGCATAAGTTAACAGTACTATACAGGATCAGAGGATCATAAAAGCCACATACTTTAACATGTCTTTATCTTTAGCTAGCTATTCCTTGCCCCGTGCAGTGTTTATGTCAGGAATAAATATCAACATAAACGTTTAATTGTTCATTTTTTTTTACAAAAAAAAAACTGTTGTTTTTAACTGTTGTAGCCATTGCAAATTTAATTAAGTACATATTGTTTAGTTTGATTTAAAAAACAGAAAGATTCTTCCAAAGACATGTGCCAGTTGTCTAGGAATAAGTTTTTAAAAGTTTAGAGTACTATACAATTTAAAAGTTTGTAAATGATGTTGCTAATGGTGAAAAATCAGAAACAACCCCATAAATAAATATTAAGGCTTGATGAAATAAATTACATCTTTATGTTGGCTTGGCAGGACAATTAGTTGCCTATCCTTATCAATTAACCTTTACTTCTTTTTTTTTTTCAAAGATTTTATTTATTTGCTTGACAGAGAGAGACACAGCAAGAGAGGGAACACAAGCAGGGGGAGTGGGAGAGGCAGAAGCAGGCTTCCCACTGAGCAGGGAGCCCGATGCGGGGCTTGATGCCGGGCTCGATCCCAGGAGCCTGGGATCATGACCCTAGCCGAAGGCAGATGCTTAACCACCTGAGCCACCCAGGTGCCCCAATTAACCTTTACTTCTTAGTAACAGCCTGATTTCATTCAGGGTGGCAGTACCCAACAAAAAGACTCCATTTTCCAGCAGCCATTAGAGTTACAGCAAAGCCCCATGACTAAGCTCTGGCTGATGAGATGCAAGCAGAGCTGGGCTTCTGAGAAGGCCCCTTAAGGGCACTGATTCAGCCTGGAGAGTTGGGTTTTTGCACTTCTCCCTCTCTTCTTTCTGCTGATGTTGAACTCCAGCAGCCTATTTAGATCATGAACTGACCTTGAGGGTGGAAGCCCCACACGGAGCTTAAAGGAGCAACAAGATAAAAGGAATTCATGTCCTTTCAGACTTGGTGGAACATGCCCGCTTCATGGGCACGTGAACTGCGCAGTCATACCAGGACCCCTGCTTAGGAGATCTCCAGCTTGGCCTAACGCTTTATTGTCGCCATCTCGAAATTCTTAATAATTTTGTCTTTGAAGTTGTGTTTTGTAAGTGAAGTCTGATAGAGCAACAGAGTATGTGCGTGAGAAGACGGTGCATGCAATATGCTAGCTTGCTGTTCCTTGTTGCTCTGTTTGCATACAGCCTCAAGAGCTCAGAATTCCTGTGGTTCCACAATGAGCTGGAGTTCAGTAAGACTCAGAGAGTTCAAGGAAAGTGTGTTACATCTACAACTGATTTAGCAGCTGGGTCTCTGACAGCCCTAAGAGGCTACACTTTCCATTTGAACTAGAACTTGCTATGCAGAGAGAAGGCAATGGCATTTCTAGAAACATGACAATCAAGGAACCCTGCTGTATCATTTCTGACTCATGTTGCTTTCCTGTGGTGGTCAACACCTTACCCTGGAAATGACCACATGGAAGGAAAAGGAAAGACAGGCAACTCACAGTTCCTTTTCCTTTCAATCCTTCTTACTCATCAGTAAGCTGAAGGTAGAGAGTACTGGTAAAGGTGTGTATATCAAGAAGTAAAATAAAAACAGTTGATTTAATTTTGTGTAACGTTGTTACTGTCCTGGTAAGAACAGGGTACAAATACTTGCACAAGTTATGATACGTGAATTATGTGATTTTAGTGATTGCCCATATAAATGAAATATTTTTATATTTGCATTTAAAACTGGCATTACTTAATATAAAGATGAAGGGTAAAATTCATACTAGCAATTTAGATTTTTCTTTATTTTGTTACTTAGAATAACATTAAATAGGAAGTAAGAAAACACCACGACAAGTCAAGAGACAGTTTTTAGAAGAGAAGAAGAATCTTTATATTTTAGTATTGTAATGGAATTTCTCCTACTTTTAAACAAGAAAACCCACATTTTCATTTTGTGCCAGACCCTGCAATGATGAAGCCAGCCATGACTTGTTGGGGCCAATCTACTATCAGTGATCTGCCTTCTTTTGTGTGTTTTTTTTTTTAAGATTTTATTTTTAAGTAATCTCTACCCCCAACGTGGTGCTCATGCTTACAACCTCGAGATCAAGAGTTGCATGCTTTCCCCACTGAGCCAGCTAGGCTTCCCCCTACTTTTGTATTTAAATCACTGTTATTTTGTTATAGTTGAATCTAATCCTAAATGACACTTGTAGAATACAATGTGGTCACTAAATAACTGCTAAAGAAGGATATTTGATTATTGGGAAAACTTGCTTTTGTTAGGTTTTTAAAAAGTGGGGTAGGCATAGTATGTGACTTAAAAAAAAATACACAAACACATACACACATATAGAAAAAAAAAGACCAGACATGATTATATAAAAGTGTTCATAGTATTCATGTTTAGGGTTTGGAATTATTAATGATATTTATCCTCAGTGTGTGTGATTTTCTTTATTTTTCAGTTTTCCTAAAATGAATATTGATTACTTTTATAATTAGATAAAATTTAGAACATTTACAAATGAATCCTGAACTAGAAACTATGTAAAACTGAGCCTCATGTAATTTTCTATAGTTTCCTTAATTTGGGGTTTTTCAAATTATAAAAATGATACAGGCTGGTTGTATCAACTGAAACAATGCAAAGTTATATAAAGAAAAAATTGATTTCATCTCTGTATTCTATCCCTGCTGTGTCTAAGGTAAGCACATTAAAAGATTAACACATATCTTTCCACAAATTATGTAGCATAATCAAACCTATGTAATTTGTTCATCACACACACACACAGAGAAAAAAGAGAAATTGAATGATTTTTAGGTTTACCTGTTTTCTGTGAAACAGAACCTATTATACACATTGCTCCACTTACTATTTTTACTTAATATATCATAAACTTCTCTACAAGCCAAAAGATACAAATTTAACTTTATCATTTTTCTTATTTCAACACATGCATAGAGACATATCATTTTACATTTTGTATTCCACCTTACCCATCTCATTTCAGAGCTTGGAGGTGTCTTTTAAATAGAATTTACTAAACATTCTGTTATGCTGTGGAGGGCAGGAGGTGGTTTGTACCAGTGGGATATTCCTTCTGAGTGGATTCATTCTGCCAATCTTGATCAGAAGTTCATCAAAGGAAATGCTTTAAATTTGTGTTGTTGTTTTTTTAAAGATTTTATTTATTTATTTGTCAGAGAGAGAGAGAGAGAGAGAGAAAGAAACAGCCAGAGAGCATAAGCAGGGGGAGTGGCAGGCAGAGGGAGAAGCAGGCTCCCCGCTGAGCAAGAAGCCCCATGCGGGACTCGATCCCAGGATGCTGGGATCATGACCTGAGGAGACAGTAGATGCTTAACCGACTAAGCCACCCAGGCGCCCCTATCCTCTTATTCTTTAAAGGGAAACTAGATTTGGTACCTCAAAAAAGTAAGCCAGAATATAATTTAGTATTTATTAGTTTTACCTTAGAAGGCTGTGGAAAACAGGAGCTTCCAATAATACCTGTAGTACCAATAGTAGTACCCGAGGAGGCATTGAGGGAATCTTCTTAGGGCTGCAGAAGAATTACAAAATAGACCCTGCTGATATTTAAAAATTAAGGTTATTTGTACATGATACTAAAAACAGATTTGTAAGTCATGTCTCAAAACAGACCAGTTTGAGGCTTTGTGTAGACAAAGTCTTAGCAAGTTCTTAGTGACCTCAATGTTCTTACTAGTATGAAATGGTTAAAGGATTCTGTCTATTCTCAAGTGCATAAGCATGCACTTAACGGCACTTAAATCTTCATTTAATCTGAGCTGGCAAAGAGTTGCTCTACAAACCAATGGTTCTCTTACCATTTTAAAATATATTACATGAATAATTAAGTTGTTTCTTCTCCGTACCCAAGTTCAGCATTGAATCATCTACTGATAATGAATCCACACCTTCTTAATGTTGCTTATTTATGGCTTTGTCATCATTACCAATTATTCACTGTGCACGGACTGTGCTCAGCAGTCTCTGCTGATGAGACTAGAAAATGTTCCTATCACCCCAGGAAACATGTAATTACCCTTTGGGGATTATTTTCTTGAAAGACAATTGATGGAGTTTTTCTTCCCCAAATAAGTGGGTAGGAAAATCTCTACAGGATACAAACATAAAACATAGCTGGAATAGCCAGAACATTGAATGTACTGTGAAAACAAGAGGAAATAAGAGAAAGCCCTTGAGTTCGATAGCCAGAGTATCTTTCTGAAAGCTAGATCTTTGTCGCCAAAGATAGATTTGGGCCAATTTGTTACTGTAAGGGCTTTGCCCACAACACAGATAGAAAATAAAAATGAAATGAAGAAAAATAAAATTCAAGTGAACCCTCTGTTCCAAATGCATATCAAGAAATGACTGCTACTCCCCCAAGCAAGGTTATGCCAGGCCAAATATGGTGTCTAAAGAAGGCCTTGTCCTCCAGGACTGGCCTGGCCAAAGGCAAGCTTGTACAATAGGAAGCGTGTCCCTGGAACACTCACTCTGTCTCCAAACAGCTCCCTTTGCCCTCTGGAGCCCCCTCTCCTCCTCCCTCTCTCCAGCTCTCAGGGGTCTCTCTGTCCCTGGTTAAATTTTGCTCTCAGTTGGCAGCTAATTAATGGATAAGAGGGTACGTTTGCGGAGAAAACAGTGCTGCTAAGGATTTACAATGTCTTTATATGTTTCAGTGTTTTCCAGTTATTAGAAACAGAGAGGAAAATTCGAGTTAGTAGAAAAACCAGTTTGGCTCTAGGTCAATAAACCCATGTGGCAATTTAATAGAATCAAACCTTTGTGATTAATTTCGCATCATATTGTGTTAAATGACCCTAAGGATATCTAAGGAGCAGAGATAGAAGAGGAAGGTAAAAGTTAGAAGTGCTTTTGGAATTTTCTTTTCCATTGGGTCAAAAAAGTCGTGGGATCTACCAGAGTCTGGAAAAATTGCTATTTTCTTCTTTGATATTTAGTGTGTGGGGAGGACCACCACCAGGAGAACTGTAATCGGAAAGTTTTGGTCTTGTGGGGGTTCAAATATAGGCTTCGTAGGCTTAAATATCAGGAAAATAGAGTTTAAGCACCAGTCACTTCCCACCTAGCAGAAACAAACAGGCTGAAAGATGGTGCGACGGAAAGCTTTAGTATGTCCTCTGGCCAAATTCTATATTTAACAGGGTGAAACTCGCATTTGATTAGGCTCAAGAGTAAAAAAAATTAAGTCAACATAAGAAAAATGTTAGCTTAGTTAAGTATGAATTTTTACTAAGATGTTATATTCTTTTACATCCTTCTTTTAAATGGGAGATTTTTCATAGTTAATTATAGCTGTAAGTTATATGGCTACATTTTCCTAACGAAGAGTTTAAATTGCTGAGGTAGTTTCCGTTCTTGAGACCAGGGATCTTCAAAATTCTTTGCGTACGTAATCCTGAAAGAATTTTGAAAAATATAGAATCCCTTTTAATATCTTACATTGATATCTAGAAATGTTGTACCTTGGGCGTCTGGGTGGCTCAGTTGGTTAAGAGGCTGCCTTCAGCTCAGGTCATGATCCCAGGGTCCTGAGATCGAGTCCCACATTGGGCTCGCTGCTCAGCAGGGGAGACTGCTTCTCCCTCTCGCTCTGCCACTCCCCTTGCTTGTGTTCCCTCTCTCTCTCTCTCTCTGTCAAATAAATAAAAATCTTAAAAAATAATAAAATAATTTAAAATGTTGCAACTTAAGTTTAAATTATTGTAAAGAATGTACTTCCTGCTGTATTGTAATTTGAATATACACTTTCACTTTTTATCAAGTCCTTGGAGCTGTAGGTTTAGCTCATTTGGTTTATGGAATAAGTTACATATATTATAGATATATCTTATTCCATATATATATCACTTTTGAAGCCAGTCTTCATTGTCAAACTGCTCAGCTAAATCAGACTTATTATCATTTTAAAATTTAAACGATTAGGATACTATCATTTTCGAATCTTAATTCCATGTGACAGGGACAGAGGAGAGATAGATAAGGTGTGGAAACTTGCCAATAATTTGTTGCCTAGATAAAATAAGACTTAAGTGCTTTTTCTGGAGGCTTTCTTTGCTTTATTTTGGGGTGGGAAGGGGAGGATGCCCCCTCAGAGGCAGTGTTTCATTATCCACTTAGGAAGTTCCTCCCAGATTTTTACAGCCTGGAGCAATGCACCGAGAGAAGACTCAAGTTAGGAGAGAAGTAGGGTGAACATGGAAAGGTCTGGCAGCCCTCGGGAGGACAGCTGTTGAGGAAAGAGATGTGTGGAAGTTGAAAATCTGGAAATCGATCACATTAAAACAATCCAAGTGTTGTTGTGGTTTGTTTGTTTTTTTACCCCAAATAGAAGATTTTTTTTTTTTAAGATTTCATTTATTTATCTGACAGAGAGAGAGACAGTGAGAGAGGGAACACAAGCAGGGGGAGTGGGAGAGAGAGAAGCAGGCTTCCCGCTGAGCAGGGAGCCTGATGTGGGGCTCTGTTCCAGGACCCTGGGATCATGACCTGAGCTGACGGCAGACACCCAACGACTGAACCACCCAGGCACCCCATGCTGTATGTTTTTAAAAGGAGAGTCTTCATGTATGCCGGGAGTATGACTACCCAGTCTGCTGTACACACTTCCTTTTTGGAAGAGAAGTGTGTAGGCTCCAAAGATACAAGCTACAAGATAGCCTTCCAGTGATGACACACTCAAACAGCTTTGAGCGTTCCAGAAACTCAGTCGGATGAAGGGAACTACTTTAATGCTTCCCATTATCAGAACAGTTCACATTCCACGGCCTATGTCTCATATCTTGATACAGAATTTCTAGAGAAGAAGAAGCCTGTAAGACACAACATTATATAGCTGGTATAGTAAGAGTGAAGGAACAGCAATGAGATTACTTAATTATTATATTTTGCCTCGGCTTAAGTGGCATAAGGCATCTTCTGATTTGATGTTTCCACTGAAGGTACTAAATTATTCTATCACATTAAGTGAAAACTTTTTTCCCCCAAGTGCTTTACATGCTTTATTTTATTTAATCCGCACAACAAACGTATGAACACTATGTTATCATGCTAATTCTACTCATGAGCTTCTTAGTGAGCTCAGAGAGCTTAAGTGATTGGCCCACGGTTCCACAATTAGTAAGTGGGAGAGGCAGGTTTTAGATCATAAATGACTCATAGGCCTAATTCTTTTAATATAACTCTACACCACAGTTATTGATTTCTTTCTTTTTTAAAAAAAAATTTTTATTTAATATAAATTTAATTAGGGCACCTGGGTGGCTCAGGCAGTTGGGCATCTGCCTTCTGCTCAGGTCATGATCTCAAGGTCCTGGGATCGAGCCCCATGTCGGGCTCCCTGCTCAGCAGGAAGTCTACTTCTCCCTCTGCCCCTCCCCACTGCTCATGTTCTCTCTCTTTCTTTTGCAAAAATAAATAAATAAAATCTTTAAAAATAATAATAATTTAAATTCAATTAATAAACATATAGACATTAAGTGAAAATGTAAAGTAATACCACATGTCAGAGGGGTTGAAAGCATGCAAAAATTGTGCTCCACTTTGAGAATACCAATTGTACAAAAATCTAACCTTCATAATAGAAAAGCAACTATGTCAAAGGAATACTTCAAAGGACATTCTTTGGCATGACTTTATGTTAAATATGTGTTCATTTTATAATTCTTCCCCCCCCCCATTATTTTCCCTGTTATTCTCCAGGAATGGTAAAAACATCCAAAAAGAGCTAGCCCTGAGGAAGGGCAGGAAGGGCCAGATCTTCACCGGAAGTAGATGTTTGTTATTTTTGTTTTTTCAGCACTCTGTCTTTCATCTTCAGGTACCATTTCCCCCTTTCCCCTGGAGTATTCTCCTTGATGTAGAAAAGACGTTAGGATTCGAAGCCAACGGCCAAGAAAGAATTCTTGAGACTCTTTGGTGCAAAAAGGTGGTTTTATTAAAGCATGGGGACAAGACCCGTGGGCAGAAAGGGCGGCACTGGGGTCATGAGGAGCGGCCCATTATACACTTTCAAGTTGGGAGGGGGGTGGGGATAGCGTAAGTCTCTAAGGAATTTGGAAGGGAGGTTTCCAGGACCTTGAGGGGCTAGCTATTGTTGGGAAAAGGTCATTTATGACTGTCTAATAAAACCTGAGTCATGAGACCCTTCAGATGTGTATCGGTAGGTCATATGCTTGGGGGATGATTGCCAACATGTATCTTGGAGGGGCGAGTAGAAATAAAGGAAGTTTCCAAAGGAATTTTTATATGTTTTAGTAGACTTACAGGATCCTGGAGGGTCAGGCTAAGATTGTGTTTTGCCCTTAGCAAAGTATTAACATCAAGGCAGCTGAGTCCCTAGAGGAAGGTCACTCTGCCTGTTTCAAGGACTTGTCCAATGGGCTGTAGGTAGTAAGGAAATTTAATACTTTTTCTTCTTCCTTTGTTTCCCACATCATACTTCCCTCACTCCACGTGGTTCCGGGCTACCACTTATGCTCCCCCATCATAGAAGTTGGCATGTGGTATAGGTCTAGTCAGTTATACTATCTCATCCTCCTGACCATACACTGGCACATGGTAGGCACATGCCCAAGCTGGGCCAGTTAGAGTCCTTTCCTGGGATATTTATATGAAATTGGGACCACTTCAGTGAAGTTGCCCAAATATAAAAGTGCTGAGTTTTGTTGAATTTTTTTATGGAAGGTGATAAAGAATGGAGTTTTTCCACCGGGATCTAATAGAGACCAAAATCTGACAGGCCGCATGGGTAGAGTGGACAGGGAAAGATAGAAACAGACAAGTAAGGACACATAAATTATTAAAAGGGTTTGAGCTTCCCCAGGCCCTGGACTGGTATTCAAATATTTACTTACATCACAGGTAAATCTGAGACAGTGAGGCTCCCAGTAACATATAAATGACAAGGTCTAAAAACCAGTGGTCAACAAGTGAAGTTGCTGGGACAGATGGAACAGGAAAGTCCTGTGACATCGCTTTTAGGCAAGCAGTTTGCCAATGGGCTTGTTTGCACTGATGGAATTTCCTGTGCTGAAAGGAACTGTGTATGCAAGAGGAGGGAGTTGCTAGGTTTTTAGAAGAGATGTAGGCTGGTTCACCGTCAAGTTTTGCAAGGTTCTGGAGCAAGCTGGGGGATGGGATTGGTGTGTGGAGGGGTACTGAGGCAGCTGTGATACCTGTGTTTCAAGAGTGCCACCATGTGGCTGTGACACCAGCAACAGCCCAGCCCTAGCCCAATATACCGCCTTGATGGACCAGCTGAATTTCTGGTTTTCTCTTCTGGAGATCCCTCAGTAGGGCTAACCACCCAGTTCCTGAGCTATGGATTTCTTACAGTAGGAGATGGGGAATGGTTACAGAGGAGGGATTACAGAGAAGAAAGATATTTTCATGAGCTCAGAGAAGTATTATTTGGATAAAAAAGATAGATGGGGGCGCCTGGGTGGCTCAGTTGGTTAAGCGACTGCCTTCGGCTCAGGTCATGATCCTGGAGTCCTGGGATCGAGTCCCACATCGGGCTCCCTGCTCAGTGGGGAGTCTGCTTCTCCCTCTGACCCTCTTCCCTCTCGTGCTCTCTATCTCTCATTCTCTCTCTCTCTCAAATAAATAAATAAAATCTTTAAAAAAAAAATAGATGGGTCCTCATTTTGATACCGAGGTCAGAGAACTGGAGGTTATAGGTAGTGGCGTACTAGAGTTGGCTTGTACCAATTTGCGAGAGCTGATTGTTAAATTTTCAGTAATTTTGCAAGTTAGTTATTAAGCAAAGCTGTCATGAAAAATTGACTACGTAGGTCAGAATTAATGACCATAGAATTATTAGGAAAAGAGCAGATTGAGAGGCAGCTCCACATGTCAAATCATAGTCCAATTGCAACCACATGTTAGCTAGAGATACAAAAATTTAGTAAAAATCAATACAAGCATGCTCTAAGAATCCATTAGCTATATGGATGGTACAAGTTTCTGTAATTTATCATTTTCTCATTATTTGTAAATTGTACACCACACATCCTTCATATTATACAAATTTATAATAAACATATATTTATACATACTTTTTTCCCTAAAGAGCTGGCTGTTAAATATTTACTAGCACACCACTGCTTATAAGTTTTATGTTTATAATGGATTACTTATAATAACAAAATATAAATAATTTAAGTAATTTCATTCCACTCACCCAATTAGTTCCAGACTAATATGACTTCATCCCAAGTCATACCCTATCAATGCTACAAAAAGTTCAGGCTGTTACCAATGCTTAATAGGAATACCCATTCAGTTATTTATAGTAAATAGATAAGTAAATTCCTATGACGTCTATGGTAATACTTTAAAACCATCCTGAAATGCTAAGTGCCTAATATTCCTGGAAGAAGACATCCCACTGATATAGTTCAACTTTACATAACTACATAAGTGGTTAGATCTCACAATGAGCTAAAAGTACACAGGTGCTGGGCTCCTGGGTGGCAGAGTCAGTTAAGTATCTGACTCTCGGTTTCAGCTCAGGTCGTGATCTCAGGGTCATGAGATCTAGCCCCACATCAGGCTCCGTGCTCAGCATGGAGAGTGCTTAAGATTTTCTCTCCCTCTGCCCCTTCTGCTTGTGTTCTCTGTCTAAAATATATAAATAGTAAAAAAAAAAAAAAAAAAAAAAGAAAGAAAGAAAAGAAGCAGACAGGTGAATTCTTTTTTTTTCATATTAACATTCTTAGTTTATTGATCCTCTCATGAAAAATCTGCACAACCACCACAGATAAAGCCACTGCAGCATCTTTACTCCTTCTGCTGTCCAATCTCCAGCTTACTTTTTGCCAGCACCAACATTGGCTTTTGCAGTCTCCCTGACTTTCTTCATTCTGTTCTTGCATTCCTTTTGCTGTTTTCTTCATGTTTTTTTCTTCTCATACAGGCCATGTCTTGCAAGTCTGTGTTTGGGTTCATTTTTCTTTGCATAATCCAAGGAATCATAAATCATGCCAAAGCCGGTTGTCTTGCCACCACCAAAATGGGTTCTGAATCCAAACACAAATATGACATCTGGTGTGGTCTTGTACATTTTGGCTAGTTTTTCCCGAATTTCTGTCCTAGGTACTGTTGCCCTTCCAGGGTGAAGAACATCAATGACCATCTGTTTCCACTGAAGTACTGGGTTAGTCATGAACTTCCTGGTCTGGATAGTTACTGTGTCGTTCATGATGGCGGCCTCTTTTTTTTTTTTTTTTAATCCAAGTCAGAAGAATCAGGGAAAGGCTTCCCATTTGAATGTCAAACTGCACTCTTTGGTCTGGATGCAATTAACATGATAGTAAAGGAATAAAAATCAAAAAAGGAAATAAAATCATAAGACTGAAGAGAATAAGATGAGAACCACCAACAGATGAAAGATTTTTTTGATTTTTGTTTTTTGTTTTTTTAATTTATGGAAGTCAAAAAAAGAGATGAAATTATGTGATGGATTAAACAGAAGGAAGGAAGCCGCGACCCAGATACAATCAGTGGCAGTAGGAATAAGTCTGTCCAAGTAGAACTTCAGAGATATTCTGGAGTTGGAAACTTGGAGTCAAACTGTCAAGTAAGCAATAGAATAAGACAAAGATACTCAGACTCAGAGTTCCCTTTCATGGGAAGTTATTTGTCATACTTGAGAAAAAACAAGGGGGGAAATCAGAGAGAAAATCACCTGGAATACAGAAAACATGGGACTAACCCAGTCTTCAATCAACAGAAATCCCAAATGATTGCTAATGCTGCAGGTCTAAAAATAAACCTTTCTTTCTTTCTTTTTTTAAAGATTTTATTTATTATTTATTTGAGAGAGAGAGAGAGAGCACAGGAGAGAGGGGAGGGTCAGAGGGAGAAGCAGATTCCCTGCTGAGCAGGGAGCCTGATGTGGGGGGCTCAATCCCAGGACCTTGGGATCATGACCTAAGCCGAAGGCAGTCGTTTAACTAACTGAGCCACTCAGGTGTCCCCAGAAATAAGCCTTTCCAAATTAGAGCAAGTATTCAATGGAAACTATAAACAAACAAACAAATAAATAAATTCCATGCTACACATAGAATAAATAAGTTGTTGGAAGATATTTGGATGTGGTGAAGCAGGCATATTCCATTTCTCAAAGGAAAAAAAGAAAGACAATTAGAAACTCCAGAAAAACAAACAAAACTCAAATAAAGCTGCGGTCCAAATATTGATCAATCGAAAATGCAATATAATTTTGAGCAAATGGAACAACATAAGGAAAAACAATCTATTTGACTATTATGTGAAAAAGTGTATGCATCTGGCTCAGTGAGTGGATTTGTGCTGTGCTGGGCATGCTGTACCCTCTTTCACATAGGGAGCTAAGTCCTAGAGGCAGTTGCCAACTGCCAAGCAACTAGCTGACATTGGCTACAAGATGTTCTCTACCTCCATGATGCTCCCCACTGTGTATGGGGGCTACCTGTGCAGTGCCCGAGGTTACTACTATTTCCACCTGCACAGTTCCCAGCACTAGGCTGCAGAAGAGAAGACCTAAGGGTCCTGTAGAACTGGGAGGCTTTTTGCCTTGAGCAGAGAGGCCTGAGGTATGCTGTTGAATGATCCCACATGAAATCATTTCCAAGTCGAGAAAACTAGGGCCTTAATAGTTTTTAAATCCTGCTGAGAAAAAGTGCCCATATTTTCTCTGGTACTGCCAGTTTTGGGGAGGCTGTCAAATCAAAACAGGAATGGGAGGATGAGGCAAACATACAGACATTAAATATTTTTCCATGTCCCAAAAAAAGTGTATGCATCTTTTATTTTTTTTGAAGATGTTATTTATTTATTTGACAGAGAGAGCGAGAGAGCACAAGCAGAGGGAGTAGCAGAGAGAGAGAGAGAAGCAGGCTCCTCGCTGAGCAGGGAGCACAATGCAGGGCTCGATCTCAGGACCCTGGGATCATGACCTGAGCTGAAGGCAGATGCTTAACGACTGAGCCACCCAGGTGCCCCTATTCATCTTTTATTTTAATAGCTACTGCCAAAAGCCCTTGTAAAGAGGTTCTATCAATTTTGACAATAACTATTAAAATATAAAATGTATGTACTTTCTGACCCACTTATTACATTTCTAGGAATTTATCCTCAGATTTATACTCACATCTTTATTCAAATATGTAAATCTAAGGATGTTCATTTTATCATTATTTATAGTGGCAAAAATTAGAATTGGTTAAATGAATTGTGGTTCGTCCTTACAACAGAATATCATGCAGTCTTTAAAAAGAATGAGATGGGGCACCTGAATGGCTCAGTCAGTTAAGTATCCAACTCTTGATTTGGCTATCATGATCTCAGGGTCTTGGGATCCAGCCCTGAGTCGGGCTCCATGCTCAGTGGGGAGTCTGCTTCTCTCCCTTTTCCTTTCCCTCTGCTCCTCCCCTGAGCATGCTCACTTTCTCTCTCTCTCAAAATAAATAAATAAACATCTTTTAAAAAAATTAAAAGAATGAGATGGGTGAGGGGATGGAGTAACTGGGTGACAGGCATTAAGAGGGCCCATGATGGGGTGAGCACTGGGTGTTACATGCAACTGATGAATTACTAAACTCTACATCTGAAACTAATGATGTACTATGCATTGGCTATCCGAATTAAAAAAAGAATGAGATAAATCTATATGTATGATTTGAAATGATCGCCAAGATACACAGAGTACAGAAAGCAAGATATTAGAACAGTGCGTATACTGTGCTTATATTTGAATAGAAACAAGGACATACACATATATGTGTGTGAAATTACTCTGGATTGACTCTGGAGAGGTAGATAATACCTGAAATGAGTTGGACATTTACTTTGATTGTCCTTTTACACTGATTGAATCTTACCATATGCTTGTCAAAAATTTTTTGTAAAACTTTAAAATATTTTAAAAGTGAGGGGCACCTGGCTGGCTCAGTCAGATGAGCACATGACTCTTGATTGCAGAGTCATGAGTCTGAGTTCCACGTTGAGTGTAGAGATTACTTAAGAAAAGAAACAGAAAAAAGGAAATATTTTGAAATTGAAATAAAATTAAAACTAACTCCCCTTTTCAATTAGGCTACTAGACTTCACCTAGTTTTTATTGGCTTATATAACGGGGAGTTCATTGGTCCACATAATGGAAGTCCAGAGCAAGGTTGGTTTCAGGTTCAGGCTAGTCCAGCCTGACAGGACTGTTATTCCTGTGTTGGTGGGATTCACCCTCCTACTGGCTTCTTTCATGCTGCCTTCACATCTGTGCTCCCTGTTATCCAGAGAAAGAGAATTTCTTTCTGTGATTCTCTTGTATGAACTAGGACAACTCTTTCTCAGAAGATTTTGCATGTTTCTTCTCATTTCTTATTGGCCCAGACTGGTTTATATGTTGCTCCTGAACCAGTCCCTGGGACCAGAGGAATTGTCATCTGCAGATCAGCTTAGGTCTGGGTTCCAGCACCAGTCACCCTAATGAGGGTGATGGCATTACTCTTTGTTCAAAATAACCTTGCTCTGGAACTGGGTGTGACAGTGTCCCCCGGCACACATGTGAAGAGTCATCCTGGTTACCTCAATTAAGATACAGCCAGAAAGTGGAGATGGATATGGGTATCAACCAACAATAACCATTATTCCCACCCTAATCTTCCTTAATGCTGTTATGAAAGTCTTTTCACTGTTGCCTGAACAAAATCATCCCAGTTTATATCAAATCATTGTCAAAGAAAACCAATTAATTTCTCTTCTGCAGCAATAAACAGAATAAAACCTGACAATAATGATCATGATATGTCTTTTGAAGAGATATGACTTACACGAAGCCCTCTCATTTGATACAGAATTGGCTATTTGTTAGATCATCCTATAACTTAGGATATAACCACTGGGGGAATAGTACTATATCCCTCAAGAGTATCAGGCTTGGAGAGACTGTAGAATAAACGTCATCGTGGTTAATGTACAATAATTTACAAACTCCAAAGTGGAATTAATTCATTAGGTTTAACTTTCTCTCACTAGTGATTTGCTACAAAGAAACAATGTAAAAATTATAGAAAGAAGCCCACAAAAAGCCTGACAAATAAGCAACAGAATATTTCCTTGCTAATAACAGGATCATATTAAAATTACTATGGACATTCTGTCTGTTCTAAATCTAGTCCAATTTAGAGTAAATATTGATACTCTCAAGGGAAAGAACAGCAATTCTAAAACTTTTGGCTTATCTGTTTTTCATAGTATGCCCAGCAAGAGATGATATTCCTGAAGACCTATATAACGCAAATAAAGCTGAAAGTTTCATGTGTGCCACCTACAAGACAATTATTGTTTTTTTTTAAGAGTTTATTTGTTTATTTGACAGAGAGCACAAACAGGGGGAACGGTCTGAATCTCCCTGCTGAACAGGGAGCCCAATGCAAGGCTCGATCCCAGAACCCCAGAATCATGACCTGAGCGGAAGGCAGACGTTTAACGACTAAGCCACCCAGGCATCCCAAGACAACTGTTGTTTGACTATATTTCAGACTTCAGAGTCTAATCATTTAGGTCCCAAAAAGCCTGATGTTTTCTTCTGGGCTGCATGGAATTCTTCTAGGTAGTTTGCTGGAGTGGTGACTAAAGTGAGTAATGGAGAATTACTTGGAGTGAAACCCATAATTGTTATGGGTATTTTAAGTGCTGGCTGAATGGATTCAGAGAAAAATTCCATAGTGTGAAGGTTGCTCTACTAAGGGGAACTGCCCTATTAAGAGGATGGCCTGAATCTGAAATATTCTAGCACTTGGTTCATAGATTCTTGGCCATGAGTTTAGGGGTGAGGGGAAATAGACTTGGACCTGGATTTAAAATGCCTTACAAATAAGGGCTTATTAAGTATGGGACCCTGTAATTGCTCTGTAAGAAAGGAAGCCATTTGGTGGTTTGTATTATTCCACCACATTTTGCAGGTACATGGTTGCAGGTGCATCTTTCAGGTGCATGGTTGAGTGTTCAGTGCAAAGTGTGAGCAGGAACAGATGACACATAAATTATCTTTATCAGTAGCCCCATCACGCCTGAGATAGGCCCAGAGGGAAAAAAAAAAAGATGGTTTATGATTAAATTGTATGACACTACCCCCTAGCAGGCTTAGGGGACAGGAAAAGGCGTAAGAGCTCCTTTGGAATCACTGACTTATCTTTTGGCCAAGAGTATCCTTTATTTGTCTGACTAATGAAAGAAGTTATGTTGCATATGGGACTATTAGATCCCCTAATGAGTCAAATTAGTTCTCTTGAAAGGGTCCCAGTGGTCTTCTCAGTTTGCATCCTGGCACAGCAGAAAGGCCTGGATCCAAGCTTTGTCTCCTGGGACATATAACTGGCTAGAGTTGCATGGGAGGACTTCCTTTCTCCCAGATCACACTACTGTCAGAGTTTTTCCAGAGCTCTGCCAAGCATGGACAGTTGTAGGAACAGTTAGCTATATGTTGTGGGAATACTGTCCACAGAAGTCAGCCTCTGACCCTCTGAAAGTTTGCTTAGATGTGTGTCAGACACCGTAGAGACATTAGACTCTGGCTGGTACCAAAGAGGTTGGGCCAGTGGAAAAGGCGAGGCCCAGAAGTCTGGCATGGCACTGGCTTTCACAACCAAAACTCACCCCAGTGCGCAGTCTCAGGCTTTCTTCCCTGATGTGTCCTTGCCATGTTGTGGGGGTAATCTGGAGAGCATTTGCCAGGCTTGACTCTTTCGTTTTAAGCAGTTGATTCAGCTGCGCACCGGGTGCGGTACCCAAGGCACACAGCAGCATTTGGGATCAATCACCTCTGATCAAAACCCTCAGTGGGCTTTCATTCAGTCAGACTCCTGCTTTGCTTTCCCATTTGGGTTTTCATTCTCATTCACTTTGGGCTTGACAATATGTTTGGGAGCTCCAGATTCAGACTCTTGGCTCTCCCTCAAGGACTTTGCCTTAGACCTATTCTACAAGATCTCCTTTACTTGTACTTCCTCAAGTATTCAAAAAAAAAGAGTTACCTTGGCAAACCAAATGCTATCCTTTGAAAGGTCTCCTTACAAGGTTAGCCCTTGGCTAGTGTCTGGGAACTTGGGTTTGGGAAGGGTTCCCACCACCCTAACTAATAAGAATGGCTCACTGTCCCTAAACTGCTTTGTACCAGTGATGCAGTTAATACCAAACACCTGCTTTCCTCTGGAGTCTGGAATTTTGTGCTAGGCAGAGGGTGCCTGTGTGACCAGCCCCCAATAAAAACTTTGGGTACTGAGGGTTGCCTGGGTGGCTCAGTTCGTTAAGTGTCTGCCTTCAGCTCAAGTCCTGGGATCAAAGCCCCACATCATCTTGGGCTCCCTGCTCAGCAGGGAGTCTGCTTCTCCCTCTCCCTCTGTACCCCTCGTCTCATGCGTATTCTCTCTCTCTCAAATAAATAAAATATTAAAAGCAAAAACAAAAACAATTTGGGGACACTTGGATGGCTCAGTCGGTTAAGTGGCTGCCTTCAGCTCAGGTCATGATCCCAGGGTGCTGGGATCGAGTCCCACATTGGGCTCCTTGCTCAGCGGGGAGTCTGCTTCTTTCTCTGCCTGCCACTCCCCCTGCTTGTGCTCTCTCTCTGACAAATAAATAAAGTCTTAAAAAAGAAAAACAAGAGTAGCAAACTTTAAAAAAAAATAAAAGTAAAAAAACTTTGGGCACTGAGTCTCTAATGAGCTTCTCTGGCAGACAACATTTTACATATCAGAACTCATCGCCAGGGAATTAAGTGTGTCCCATGTGATTCCACTGAGAGAGGATTCTTTGAAGCTTACACATGGTTTTATGTGGATTTTGCCCCATGTACCTTTTACCTTGGCTGCTTTTGCTTTGTATTGTTTTTGCTGTAACGAATCATAGCCATGAGTATGATTATATGCTGAGTCCTGAGTCCTTCTAGTGAAGCCCTAAACCTGGGGGTGGTCTTTGGAACCCTTGACACATTAGGTAATATACAGAACCCATTAAAAGAAGAGTTGAATGTGAATGATTTTTGGTTTGATTTTTTTTTAAGATTTTATTTATTTATTTGACAGAGAGAGAGACAGTGAGAGAGGGAACACAAGCAGGGGGAGTGGGAGAGGGAGAAGCAGGCTTCCTGCTGAGCAGGGAGCCCGATGCGGGGCTCAATCCCAGGACCCCCGGATCATGACCCGAGCCGAAGGCAGACGCTTAACAACTGAGCCACCCAGGCACCCCTTGGTTTGATTTTCTTTCTGAAGAGTTAGGAGTTGGAAACCCTGACTAGACCTGACATTATACAATGTGGTTGGGAGACCCAAAGCATGAAAGCTGAGACTAACCGTATGTAGAAAATTGGCCAATGATGTGGACTTCTCAAAAGACACCTGTTAGGAAAGGTTACATAGAGTACACTCATGAGAGGTCAGTGTGGGGAAGGCCAAGGAAGGTTTGGAAGATTCAGTATGGGGAAAGATGAAGCAGGACCCTCTTTAAACAGAATTCAAGGCCATGTCCCCAAAAAGGGAACAGAGAGACAAGGTCTTATCTCAGTCACACTGACAGAGTAGGTTAAAACCTGAAAGTTTGTTCAAAAAATAAAAAGAAAACAAGTGTTAGTACAAGGGAAAACTTCTTAAGAAATGCCATTCTTGGGGGACGCCTGGGTGGCTCAGTTGGTTAAGCCGCTGCCTTCGGCTCAGGTCATGATCTCAGGGTCCTGGGATTGATTTCCACATCGGGCTCCTTGCTCGGTGGGGAGCCTGCTTCTCCCTCTGCCTGCCTCTCCCCCTGCTTGTGTTCTGTCTCTCTCTCTGACAAATAAATAAAATCTTAAAAAAAAAAAAAGAAATGCCATTCTTGGGGCGCCTGGGTGGCTCAGTTGTTAAGCGTCTGCCTTCGGCTCGGGTCATGATCCCAGGGTGCTGGGATCGAGCCCCGCATCGGGCTCCCTGCTCAGCGGGAAGCCTGCTTCTCCCTCTCCCACTCCCACTGCTTGTGTTCCCTCTCTTGCTGTCTTTCTGTCGAAAAATAAATAAAATCTTAAAAAAGAAGAAATGCCATTTTTGATAAAGCCGTAGTCATGAATTATTTTAGGAGCAAAATGTTCACAAAGAGAAGAGTAAAAAAGGATGGAGGGAGTTATTGAGAAGGATTTTCATTTTTCTACCCTATAAAATGCAAGTTGTTTGTGTATTTCTATGGATAGGATAGATTAGATTTAGCACTATTTTTTAAGTACCAAGTATTCAAAAATACACTACACAAAGCCCTACGAGGCTTCTTCAGATTTCTGTCTCATGGAAAAGCGGGGTTTAATTTGTCAATGAGAAGGCAACCTGATTTTTCTGAGACACAAAATGAGCATGGACTTTGGAATCAGATCACCTGGTTTTGAGTTCCAGGTCCAGTTATTAGCTATGTGATCTTAGACAAATTAATAGCCTCTTTGTGCTCTGATCATCTCATCTTAAAATGCAAATAATAATTATCATTACTTCCTAGGGTTGTTGAAAGGACTGCCTGAATTAATCCAGGTAAAGAACTTATAGTGCCTGGCATGTGGCACATGCTCAAGAAATTGTAGATGTTATTATTACTGTTATAAGACATGATTACTTTGCTCTTAGAAAATGAATTCATGGGATGTTCTAAATACTTCAGGGCTATCATGTTATGTCCTGATAACTTATAAAGGACATAAAATAAAACATCTAAGAGTTTAGTTATAAAACGAACAAAAATGGATCACCCAAAGGATAGCTTGAAGACTCAGAAAACTTCAGTGTAACCAGTCTGAAGTTATTAATATAACTTAAAAATGTGTCAATCAGAAAGGTGTTTGTTCATCTGCAGGAGGATAAAACAGTAGGCCTTCAGGTTTTATGACTCCTTAAAAAAAATTGGAGAACCTGATGAAGTGCTGCCAACTTTTGAATTTACCAAAGACTGACATGAGAAAGATCCATCAACTACGACCACCACCATGTCATAAGAGAAAAGATGTTTTGCCACCAAAAAAATAATAAATAGCATATTCTCAGAACAAAGGGAGTCGTTCCCAGAAAGTCTACTATCTAGGGAGATATTTTTTTCTTTTTTCCCCAAAACAGGTGAAAATCTTATTAAAGACAAGCAACCCCTCTTGGACTAGGCCTTGAGATAAAAAAAGAAGAGTCCCAGAGGCAAACATTGGTAATGTCTGTTGTTCAGGGAAAAGGAAGGATTAGGGTTGGGGTTGGGGTCAGGAAAAGGAAGCCATACCTTCTGCCTTTGACCTATTTTTGCTCTCTGCTGCAATACCATTTCAGATGTGAAGATAAAGATGGGAGATTTTAAGCTTTTGAATTTGATCCTGTCACTATGGTTACAAAAGTAAAAGGATAATCACTATACGTATAACTCATGTTTCCCTTTCTTTGATTTTATGATCCTGAAGCAACCTTCTAAGTTCCAAGCAGTTCTCCCTACAGGGAGAGAATGACTTTACCACACGAACTTTAAAATTTTCTGGCAAGTCACTGAAACAGCTTCTGATGAATTAGCTTTCAATGTAGCTTTATTATAGGGGATGGAATACACTAAATATGCCTGCAAGGGTGTTGCTGTTTTAATTCTCCTAGTAAATTAATCAATTTGCATTCTGGTGTCAACTTTGGTCTCTTGTAGTTTTTAGCCAACTTGTCCCAGTGTATCAGGGCCTGAAAGTCCTAAGAAGGGAGAAAACGAAATTTCTAAGGTATGGAAGCAGCTGATCTTTTCCCAGACGATACCATATAAGCACCATACCGTTGTCAAGGGTCATGTCTTATCTACTCTGCTGATGTTTACAAGGAACACATAAAGAAGGACAATGGCTTTATTAGCCAAGGGACAAACTGTTGCTGCTGCTGCAAAAAAAAAAAAAAAAAAATCCCAAGATACAGGCACTTAAATAGTCTAGGTAAAAGATTCAGGGCTGACCTTGTTATCCTGGTCCATATTAGCAGAGGCCCAGGTTCCATTAGAGACCCAGGTTCTTTCCATCATTCCCGAGTATTGCCTGAAACTGTAAATGATCCCCATGAAGTGTGTCCTAACCTTCACAAATTTACATTCTTAGGCACACTATGGGTGTGTGCTTAGTTTTAAAAAAATTAGCTCCAAGTTGTTCCTTTTTAAAAACTCTTTTAGGGGCGCCTGGGTGGCTCAGCCATTAAGTGTCTGCCTTCCACTCAGGTCATGATCCCAGGGTCCTGGGATGGAGCCCACATCGAGCTCTCTGCTCAGCAGGAAGCCTGCTTCTCCCTTTCACACTCTCCCTGCTTGTGTTCCCTCTCTTGCTCTCTCTCTGTCAAATAAATAAATACAATCTTAAAAAAAAAAACCTCTTTTAAATCACATACCTACAAGAGTGTATGATATGTACACGTTTAGTAAAAACATTATTATTTAAAGAATAAAATGATCACCTGGATCTATCACGAAGGTTAAAAAACAGAATTTTGCTAATAGCTTTGCAGACTCCTGTGTGTCTCTCCCCAGTCACCCCACCTCCTCTTCCTCCCAATCAGAGGTAACCTCTGTATTGTAATTGGTGTTAATCATTCTCTTCCTTTAATATCATTTTACTACATATGTATGTATTCATACAAAGAAATACTTTGTTCTGCCTGTTTTGAGCACTCTATAAAAGTAATTTTTCTTTTGTGATTCACTCAACATTGTTTTTGAGGGTCATGCATGTTAATGAGAGCAGTGATATTGCGTTCATTCTCACTGCTAAAATGACATTCCATTTTATGCATACACCACAATGTATTTCCTTGTTCTGTTGGATATTTGCATTGTTTTCAGTTTTTTGCCACTGGGACAATAGTATTATGATCTTTCCTGCACAGGGCTCCTGATGAACATATAGATGCCTTTCACAGGGCTGAATATTTAAGAGTGGAATTACTGAGTTTGTGCAACTTTACTGAGTATTGCTAAGGAATTTCCCAGTGTTGTTGACCTAATTTATACTCCTAGCTATGTAAGAAAGCTCCTGTTCCTCCATCTCTTCATCATGATTTTAATATGCATCTCATGTTTATTAATAAGATGCCTGTTTATATCTTTTACTTTTTTATTCTGCTGGCTGTTGATATGTTTCATGTTGATTTGTAGGATTTTAAAAACATATTGTGGTGGGGTGCCAGGCTTGGCTCAGTTGCTGTACCGTGCGACTCTTGATTTCAGGTTTGTGAGTTTGAGCTCCACATTGGGTGTGGAGATTACTTAAAAATAAAAATAAATATATATATAGTGGATATTGATCCTTTGATGGTTTGGTGTGTTGCAAACATCTTTTCCCAGTGGCTTGTTTTTTTTTTTTTTTAAGATTTATTTATTTATTTATTTGACAGAGAGAGAGCGAGCGCGCGAGAGCAGGAACACAAGCAGGGGGAGTGGCAGAGGGAGAAGCAGGCTTCCCACGGAGCAGGGAGCCCGACGCGGGGCTCGATCCCAGGACCCTGGGACCATGACCTGAGCTGAAGGCAGACTCTTAAGGACTGAGCCACCCAGGCGCCCCCAGTGGCTTGTTTTTTCACTTTCTATTTGTTATAGTTTTATGAACAGATGTTCTTAATTATAATACTGTTGAATGTATTAATAGTTTTCTTTATTGTTTGTGACTTGTTAAAAAAAAACGCTTCCTTATTCCAAAGATACTCTTCCACATTTTCTTTTAATAGCTTTAAAATTTTGTCTTCTATACGTAAGTCTTTTGTTCATCCGGAATTGATTTTTGTGGATGGTGAGGTAGGAAAGGTGAAGAAAAGCAGAGATAAGAAAAAACATCTTTAATCCTACTTTTTGTTTTCCTATGCATATATGTATACACTTAATAC
This sequence comes from Callorhinus ursinus, assembly GCF_003265705.2. Taxonomy (NCBI): domain Eukaryota; kingdom Metazoa; phylum Chordata; class Mammalia; order Carnivora; family Otariidae; genus Callorhinus; species Callorhinus ursinus. Next base: position 43,286,856 of record NW_027397074.1, on the reverse strand, counting down.
AATACAAATTGCAAAATGTTGCAAGAACAGTTTTGTATCTTGATTTTTAAAATATTTTATTTATTTATTTGACAGAGAGAGAGAGACACAGTGAGAGAGGGAGCACAAGCAGGGGGAGTGGGAGAGGGAGAAGCAGGCTTCCCGCGGAGCAGGGAGCCCGATGTGGGGCTCGATCCCAGGACCCTGGGACCATGACCTGAGCCGGAGGCAGACGCTTAACGGCTGAGCCACCCAGGCGCCCCTGTATCTTGATTCTTTTCACTTAACATTATATTATGGGAATTTTCCTATACTACTAAAACTTCTTAGGAAACAATATTTTAAATGTTTTGATAAATGTCCATGTATATATAAATTAGAATTAGGTTTGTCTGTGAGTGACCCAAACCGCAAGATAACAGTGGGTTAAACAAGACCAAAGTTAAATTCTTTCTCCCATATAAGTCTGGCGGTGAACAACCAAGGCTATTGTGATGGCTGTACTAGGGTATACTTGGGCACTACTTTTATCTCTGTTCTGTCACTCCTCAGGGATAGCCCTTGTGCTCATGGTCTAAGATAGCATGCCAACTCTCACATCTACATCCCAATCAATAGGATGAAGGAAGAAGGGACAATTTTATAGACCAAGTGCCTCCAGAACTTCGTTATATTGCCATACATAGATGCAACAGAAACTGGGAAATTTAGTTTTGATGCTAAAACTGGCCATGTCTCCAGCTAGAAATTCTATTATCCTGGAAGAAGGGAAGAACAGATATCGGGGGACAGTGTTCTACAGTATATATGTAACAGAATATGTTTAGTCTAGTCCTTCCTTTTTGTATGTTTTTGTTTTTCCCTCCCCCATTTATAAGTAGCACTTCTATGAACATAACCCTCTATGATTATTTCTTTCTGATAGATTTCTAGGGTTACAACTATGGGTCAAAGGGTATGGTTTTTTTTAAGGGCTTCTCAAAAAAAACTGGAGCAATGGATAAATGTATTCTCAATATATGCTTGACCAAAATTTGTACAGAGTATGACTAAACAACATTTCATTGTATTTGTTATTGTATTTCAAGATTCATTTCCCTAAGGGATGAGTACTTAGTGTAGAAAGTCATCGATTAGGCTGGGGCTTCAGCTCAACCCACTGGTCATTTTCTTATTGTCTGGTAATAGAAAATGGGAACTGTAAGCTAACAAGAATCGGCAACGAGTTTGGATTAGAATTGTAAGTCTACTGTATACCCATATATGGAGGGAGTCTGCCTCAATAACAAGAGAAGAAGGGGCAGCAACTTTTCTTTCTCTAAAACTCTTGCTGCCAAGTAGTCACCTTTAATGTATGCATGTTCCTGACTTGATCTGTATTTTTTTAGATTTATTTTATTTATTTATTTGAGAGAGAAAGAGAGAGAGAAAGCACATGAGCAGAGAGAGGGGCAGAGGGAGAGGACCGCAAGCTGACGCTGTGCTGAGCACAGAGCCAGATGTGGGGCTCCGTCTCACAACCCTGAGATCATGACCTGAGCCGAAATCAAGAGTCAGATGCTTGACTGACTGAGCCACCCAGATGCCCTGATCTGTATTTTTAAAAATTATTATACCTCACTATGTGTTTATAGGATTGTTCTAAGTTTGTGTTGTTGCTGGAAAGAAAATCCATAGCTTTATTAACTGAGGCCCTCTACATGCTTTCCTTCTGACTATAGGTCTTACGTAGAAACTAAATGGGGAAGCTTTTTTTTTTTTTTAATTAAGGAGGAAGAATCCCAGGGATTGTTCAGTAATAACCCCCAAACTATCACCTATCAGCACCCACTTCTTCAATTCAGTCTTTTTACTGTTTCCCCTTAGGATTTAAACATACTCAAATGTCTTTCCTCTTTAAAACGAAAACAAGTAAACAAAGGCCTCCCTTGGCATTTACTTCCCTCTAAATTCTCTTTCACTTCATAGGCCAAGTTTCTTGAAAAAGCAGACAGTATTCACTGTCTGAATTTCTCCATTTTGCCATTGGTCATTCTCTCCTCGATCTACCGTGATCTGACCCCACGTGATCTGGCCCCACCGTTTCACTACATCTGCTCTCCCTTACTAAAGCCAACAATACCTCTTAGTTGCAAGAACCTATAAAGACTAAGCTTTTCACACTTATCTTATCACTTACATGATAATAACTGGCACTGTGAAATATTCCCTCCTTGAACTTCTCTCTTGCTTTGACTTCTTTGATATTGCTCCTTATTTCTTTCCTCCTCTGGACCCTCCCTCTCAGTTTCCATAAACTTTAATTCTTCCACCCACTTCTTAGGGTGTTCTCTGGAGTTTCATCATCACCCATGTTCCCTTATTTTTAACTTTTTTTAATTAAAAAACTTTTTTTCTTAAGTAAACTCTACCCCCAACATGGGGCTTGAACTCATGACCCCAAGATCAAGAGTTGCAGGCTGTACTGACTGAGCCAGCCAGGCACCCCAACCGTGTTCCTTTAAAATGTTCATAATGATCCCATCTACACCCATGACTTACTTTACCATCTCTTAGCCCATGACTTCCAAATATGTATCTCTAACTTGGATTCTCCATCTGGCCAACTGCTCCTGGACACATCCACTTCAAACTCAACATAATCCAGTTTGTCATATTGGGAAATGGCACTTTCAACCATTCAGTCACCCAAGCCAAAAACCTGGGGCTCTACCTAGATGACTTCTCTTTCAAGTCTCCTTCAACTTCGGAAGTAACTGGTATTATCAGTTTTGCCTCCCAGATATCTTTCACACCTGTCTCTTTTTCTCTATGCCCGCTGTCACTGCCAGCATGATTAGTTCCTGGGCATCTTTTATGCCTTAGTTTTACCTCCTATGGCTATGGCTCTCAATATTCACTGTGTAGCAGAATCATTTGAAGAAATTAAAAACAATTTCAAATGCTCTGTGACTTACTCCAGAAGCTACTTGTGGATGAGGACTGAGCTTTGGTATTTTGAAAACGGTTTAACATGCATTTGGGATTGCAAACCACTGCTTTATACTCTTTACAGATGAATTTGGCCAAATGTAGAAGTAATCTGACCAGGAAATATCAGAGTGATTGAAGGCTACCGAAATTATGGCACAGGCCTCTGGTAATTATCTCTTTAAACAAAAACAAACAAAGCCAAAAATCTCTATTATTTTTGTTATAGTTGATATATGGGATATTGACATCTTTTTTTTTTCCCATTCAGTTTAAGATATTCCTGGTTCTTGGTACGATGAACAACTTTCGGTTGAAACATGGATGTTTGGGTATTATTCTACTCTGGGTCTTATTTAAACCACCTATTTTAGCTGGCTTTTTCTGACAGTGCCCTGGAAAAGGAATAGAGGGGGCATTGTCTATGTTAATGGGACATAAGTGTAGAAGTCAAGGTTCCCCATTCTGCCCATGTTGACATTGATGGGGCAGGGGTGTGGCTCCTCATTACTGAGGAGCTTGGGTAGCAGTTCAACTCCCCACTAGGCTTCCACTGATACTTCCCTAGCTGAAAGGGGTGGGAGATCCTCATTACTGCCCCCCATGTGCTCTTCACTGGCACCATAGTGGGGATGCTTGGCCTCCTTATACCAGACAGTGAGGAAAGTCCTTACTCTCCAGTAGGCCCCTCCTCTCTCTCAGCAAGGAGCAGGAGGGGTGTCTCATTACTGTCAAGTAGGGGTGGAAGTCCAGGCTCCCCACATAGTCTCCAATGGCACTGTGAGGAGAGAGATGGGGCATATGTGTAGAGGGGGTACTTGTTAAAACTCAGCAGTGGGATATAACTCTTGGCCCTCTACTTGGCTTTCTCTGACATCACACCAGCAGAATTGAGGTATAGGGGGATTGGGGTGTTAGGATGCTGGGGTGTTTCATTATAGCCTATAGAGAGTGCAAGTCTAGGCTCCTCACTTGGCCTTTCCAGGCATGGGTGGGGGCAATAGGTTTTTATTGTGTGGTGTTTATCTATAGCAGAGTAGTTATTTTGTAAAAGTGATGTTTTGGTAGGCTGCCCCTTTCTCATCCTCTGGCTAAAGAGAGTAGCCTTTTATCGGGGCAGTTCTGTCTCCCCACAAAAAAATGTCCTGGCATTTAAAAAAAATATTTTATCTATCCATTTGACAGAGAGAGACAGAGAGGGAGAGAGCACAAGCAGGGGGTGCAGCCGAGGGAGAGGGAGAAGCAGACTTCCCACTGAGCAGGGAGCCCGATGCGGGGCTCAATCCCAGTATCCTGGGATCATGACCAGAGCCAAAGGCAGATGCCCAACCGATTGAGCCACCAAGGTGCCCCGCCTCTTGGCATTATTAGGTTTCTAGCTTTTGGCTTCTCTAGTACCCAGTAGGGGAACTTAAGGCCAAACAAAAACCCAAGTACTTACCTCTGTCTCTGGGTCCTGAGGTCCCTAGCTAGTATGCCGTTTTTTTCTCCACCTTTTAGAGTTTCTTAAATTTGTTTTATATATAATGTCCAAAGTTTTTAGTTGTACTTATTGGGAGAGATAGAGAAAAATATATTTATTCCATCTACCCAGAAGCAGAAGCAAAGAGGCTGTAATGCGTTGAAACACGATTTCAAACAAAACTACATGGCAGAGATCTAGAGAAAAGCTACAATGCCCTTCAAAGATATCAGGAAGGCAATCAAATAAACCTAGCCATGGGCAGTAACAGCCTTTGCAAACACAATAATATCTACAAGCACCTTCAAATTGTAATTACTTAAAAAATTATAATGCTTATTATAAACTTCTATAAAAATCTCAGAGCCTTAATATATGAATCAGTAAAGGGCTTCTGGGAGAAGATATTAAACTACATGATGTAGGGATATGGAGAAATTGTGACTTATCCCCTGGTCCTGGTTGAGCAAAAGAATCAAATTTTCAATGCACTCATTCCTTATTCAAAGCCATCACATTAGTTTTTTTAAAAAAAGCACAAATTAAAAAGATCTCATGCTCAGCTTTAGTTCTACCTGCTCTTCTTTCTGAGCCCCTTTTCCCTTCCAGTCCTAGGAAAACGCTGCACATAGGAAGCAACCTTTTGTAAAGAAATACTCATTTTCCAAGAAAAGATCTCTATAAACAACCTAGAGAAACAAAAAACAGTAGCTCACAATAAAAATGACAAAAATAATCTGATTGGATATAAAATCTCAAGAGGACGGATATAAAGTTTAGGAGCTGGGAGATCAATTGATATGTTGTCCTGTGTTGTAAATAGCTCTGCTATGTAGGTTGACATAGTTGAAAGGCAGAGCACATTTCAGCAGTTAATTATAGAAATCCGTAGGGCTACATTTATTGATTGCAGGAAGTCTATTCCAGCTAAAACCCAAATAAACTGGGGAGAGAAGATCAGGTGAGACATTCTCCAGAAACCAATTAAATAGGTTTGGATGGGAACCCAAATCTAGGAGACTGTCCCAATGCTGAAATGATTTTTCTTCTTTCTTTCTTTTCTTCTTTCTTTCTTTCCTTCTTTCCTTCTTTCTTTCTTTCTTTCTTTCTTTCTTTCTTTCTTTCTTTCTTTCCTTCCTTCCTTCTTTCTTTCTTTCTCTTTCTTTCTTTCTTTCTTTCTTTCTTCCTTCCTTCCTTCCTTCCTTCCTTCCTTCCTTCCTTCCTTCCTTTCTTTCTTTCCTTCCTTCCTTCCTTCCTTCTTTCCTTCCTCCCTCCTTTCCTTCCCTCACTCCTTTCCATTCTTCCTTCCTTCCTTCTTTTTGGTTGGTATAGAATAGAGGGCTGGAGTGGAGAGACAGCCAAAGAAGGGAGTTGTTTTTGTACCAGTTACAAACGTGAACCTTGAACTCTGTACTAGTTCCTGGAAACATTGCTAGTCTACTCAGAAGCATGAAAGAACCTGCTTGGAAATTATCCAATTCCTTTCCTTTTGGCACTTCCAACTCCATGAGTGACTGGGCAAAAGTAAAACATAAGGTCAAAGTCAAATCTGTTGATTCTGCAACTCTGATTAAAAGGTTGGGTGAGCACAATCTAGGCAAGTGAATAAGTTGAATAAATTTGGGGGGCGGTGGACACCTTGGAATTTCTATTGCCCTAGACATTCCTCACTGTTTTTCCTCCTATACTACCTTTCTGCAAAGGTTGCAAGTCTTGCTTTGGAATGCGCAGGGCTCACAACCCTTTGATGGGGTCAGTGGAGATGGGAAGCCTTGCAATTATTGCCAAAGCGTTCAGAGATTCAAATATGTACACTAAGCACAGACAGAAGAATGAATAAATCTCTCTCTCTCTCTGACACACATACACATATTTTTTGGATTTTCTTTTTTTAATAATTTTTATTGTTATGTTAATCATCATACATCATTAGTTTTTGATGTAGTGTTCCATGATTCATTGTTTGTGCATAACACCCAGTGCTCCACGCAGAATGTGCCCTCTTTAATACCCATCACCAGGCTAACCCAACCCCCTACCCCCCTCCCCTCTAGAACCCTCAGTTTGTTTTTCAAAGTCCATCGTCTCTAATGGTTCGTCTCCCCCTCCGACTTACTCCCCTTCATTCTTCCCCTCCTTGGATTTTCAACTATCTTTAGTTTTTGCTTACAAAATGCAGAATTTTCAAACATTAGAGAAATATATACTGGAATAGAGTTCTGTGTAATTCTACCCATCAAAGAGAACAATGTTACCAATCTGTTTTCCTACTGTTTTCCAAATTTATGGACAAACTGTTGTGTTAAATAAAATGAAATGAATTTCAAAGTTATTACATTTATGGTAGATTTTTGTTGTTTTTCAATGAACAGACGCTAAAAATACAAATACTAACATTAGGAGATCCACGTATTATTGAAGTCCCTATGGGTCCCTATACTTAGACCAGGAATTTCTGCTTTTGCATAAAAATTACAGCAGCTGCTGCCAAAGTTTTGTTCCTGTCTGCACCGAGGCAGCACATGCAGTTACACCTTCCAAGGGGGCGGTTCTGGAGGGTCAGGCGCTCGTTGGTGTCGGTAGTGATTGGCAGCCACCGCCTCCCGCACAACCGCGGCGTTTTGATAAACAACTGGACTCCCGCCTGCAGTCGGTAGCCGGGGGAGGAGCTTGGGGGTGGGGCCGGGGCGCTTGATGTGGGTGGGGTTCGAAGAGGCTTCCTATTGGTGGTTAGCGAAGTGCGGGGACCTGAGAATCCTGATTGGTTTAGTCCCCTATCCGTCAGGGGACCGACGACCTCTGTCTGGCCGGGCCGCGCCTCTCCGCGGCGCGCTCCTCCTGTCGTCGGTGGATGCCCGCTCCGAGCTGCAGGGCGCGTGCGCGCGCGGCCCCACGCCACGGTGGATCCTGCCCGCTTTGCGGCGCACGCTCGCAGTCAGTGGGTGAGCGGGGAGCCGCGGAGGTCACCGCGGGGAGGCGGGGCGGGGGCAGCATGGCAGCCTCCTTACGGCTCCGTGGAGCCGCCTCCGGCCTCCGGTATTGGAGCCGCCGGCAGCACCCGGCAGCGGCCAGCCTTGCAGCGGGTAAGGACCTCGCGCCTTCTCCCCCCGTCCCTCCTCCGACTACCCGCCTCTCGCGCCCTGACGGCCGAAGACGTGTTTTCACGGGAGGCGCTGCGGTCGGGTCGAGGCTTAAAACCCCCAATTTTGGCTGGTCCCAAGGCCTGGCCTCTTCTGCGGTTCCCTCTCGCACAGCTGGTGCTTCCCTCCGCCCCGCCCCCGTTAACCCTGTCCGGGATCCAGATGAATGGCTTTCAGCGTCTTTTTCGGGACTTAGGAAGGGGTGGGAAGAGCTTGGGGTAAGGGAGGAATATTGGGCTCCGGGGCGTGCTTCTTTGGAGTTAGGGCTCCGAGGGCAAATTGGAGGGCCCAACTCCAGGGGCGACCCGGCACCTATGCCTGCGACTCCTAGGTTTACAGCGCTGGCTGACCTTTCAGCGCCCCCAGGGATGCACCCTGGTGGGCGTGCCATCGGGCAGTGGGGCTTGGTTTTTGTTTTACCACCTTAATCGCGTAGGATGGTCTTCCACAAGTGGTCGTCTGTACAAACCATTGGACAAGTCATTCCAGTAAAGTTTTAAATCGCCCTTGACCCGCAGAACTTGCCTCCTCCGCCCCCTCTTTGTAACTGTGCTACCTGAAGATGGCACTTCTGTCAGATTGTTAACCAAGGCACTTTCAGCGTCCTCAAAACTGTGGCCTGAAGCTATCCTGTTCCTCCCCGCATACCGTTATAAGTTATGGAAGCCCCCCATCGACTTAGGAAGAGGCAGTTTTTAGATCCACAGAGATCTAATCTTTGTCATTTTTCCAATGAAGAACCTGAGGCCCCTTGGCTGAATGAATCAGGGTATCTCATCAGGATCTAGAAGGTAGTTCTTGATTCTTCCTCATTCCTGCAGTTGCTACTACACCAGCATTCCTCTTTAATTGAAATATTGGTTGATTTATGGGGACATTGGCATTGTCTTTTTGTAAAAGTTTGAGAGTTGTAACAATGCACTATTGAGCAGTTTCATACTCAGAATTTTTTAAATACCTTGGCATTAATATTTTTCTGATGACGTAAAAAAAAACAAACAAACAGCCACGCTGGGAATTTCGTGCTTAATAGCTTCCCTTCTTCCCCACTCAGTAATACCTAAGCAGAAGAGTGAGTTTCCTCTACTGGCTTAGGCTCCATGTGATGCAAGAGAACAGATGTCTGCTACACAATCACAGTAAAAAGATACAAACTCACAGATTCTACTAAACCAGTTTTCACATGAATGTGCTATTGTTTCAGTGTTGATTAGCCAGGGAAGACATCTGTGCTATTTAGAGGTTTTACAAGGTGTTCTAATGATATTTTAATGAACCTTGGATGTACCCATTAGAATTATGAAAGTAATCTTTCAATTCATGCTGGAAGGGCCTGAGGCCTAAGACTATCGTAGTTGCCTCTCAATGGGAGGAGCCTACCTCAGAGTGCTGGTTAGACTACTTTCGCATATAATCTTGTTCTTTGGGTTCTTTGACCCAAAGATGTATGGATATAGATTTATGATAAATTTTAAATATTTCATTTTGTGATGATTGCTTAAAACACTTCAACAATTGTTTTTACTTGGTGGAATTGTTTAGATGTTTCTGTGAATTTTAGTTTACTAAATTTACTTTTGCATTAACTTTTTGGCATTGGAGTCTTAAAAAATAAAAAAAAATTACATGCAAATCTAGAGTTAGGGACTGAAAGAACCATGTTCAAATAGTAACATTATTTAGTTTTCTGAATTCTGTGGGGTATTTGTCTCCATCATATGTTTAGGTTGTTTATATCATATGGATGATACTATTATAAAGATCCATACAAATATTTACTAAAAAAAGAGCGAGAGAGAGAGAAACCTAAGGGTTGCTGGTTAATAGCATACCTTAATTTTAAAAATATTAAAAGCATCAAAAAGGAAAAATAAAAGAAATATTAAACTCCACATATATTACTATTTCATCACCATTTGTAAAAAGTTTTGTATTTTATCTTAAAAGGTAATTAGATTTAGTTTAGACTTCTTTAAACTGACAAGAAAAAATCTACAATTATAGGCCCTTTGTATTCATTGTGACTCATCAATATGTACATGGAAAAATAATTTGTATCACATCATGTTAAAATGACCACCCAACCAAAGGTGGGATGGGAAAATTAACCAGAATCATGTACAGAAATGGGAATAACATTTTTATGGCCCTTTTTGTGTATATGAAACCTACTTTCAAAGCAATGCATAGTATAAATAAAATACATAAAAGAAAGAAAGAAAAGTAAATAAATAAAATACGTGGCAATTTTTTTCCTTAACATTAGCCTCTAGGGTTGCACATGAAGCTCTGAAAAGCTGCATATGGTCCTCGGACCAAAAGTTGACCTTAGACTTGTGAGATTACATAAGGAGAATATTTATTTCTGAAATAACTTGACTCAAGTTACCCTTAGTTTGGTAATTCTTAATATTAAAGCAGATAGAATACAGATGACATAATATTATGTAATAAAATAGGATAAAATTTGTGTATACAGTATAATCTCAATATAATGAGAAAATGTACTTAAAAGACTGGCAGGGCTATGCAAAATGCTAATAGTGATGATTTTTGTGTAGTGAGATTAACTTTTTCCCTTATGATGACATATTTTCCAGTTTTCTACAATTTTTGCACTTTGATATTTAGAGTAGCCTGGTTTTTGGTAACACTACATGTTACCAAGATATGGATAACTTTGCCCCTGTCTCATTGGAGAAAAAGGACATAACCTATAAACTTACACCTATAGATTTAGAATTTAATTTTGCCAAATTTTCAAGCTAGTTTCTTTACCAGTCAACCGGTGTCACCTTTGTATTGTGTTGACTGATTTCCTGTCTGCTTGATTTTAGGTATCATCTGATTCTATTTCTGCACATTAATTGTGGGGCTTACTTAAAGGAAAATGTATTAAGTTTGAAAGCTTTTAGTGTAATAATTCTATTATACTTATTTGAATTTCTGCCTCTTTGGGAGCATATTCTATATTGTCCAAGCACTCCTGATGCTTCACCTTAAAAAGAGCTCTATTTCTTCAGATAGAGAGCATCCTTTAAAATACGCTGTATTCCTTTTTCTAACACTCTGGCTCTTCTTACCTTCTAGACAAAATGGGCATTTTGCATAGGACTACACAAGTACCCCCGTACTGCTTCTTGACTACTGATAGTAAAAGTAGTAAATACTTAATGACCTATCATGTGCCAGGCACTCCTCGGCACTTGACGTATATTATCTCAAGGAGTCATTAAGTATCTTTAAGTAACCTGAAGTAGTGACTCTTCTTGATAAAACTTAACGTCTAGGGAAGTTAAGTAACTTGTTAGTTCAGGGGCATACATCTAAGAAGTGACCTTGCCTTGAAAGGAACCTAGGTCTTGTATATGGCCATCTTTCAGAGAAGTTCTTAAATATTATCACCATCAGTAAAAACTCTCTTCTCTCTTGACATTAAATCATCTAATTATACTACCCTTTCTCTGTCTTTGCCACAAGCAAAAATGAAATGAACAGCTGAGCCTAAACTGAGCCCATCATTAAAAGACTTTATCTTCATTGATTTTCATATTGGCCCACCCAAAGCTGGACCTCAACTTTAACAACATCAGCACTCTACTTCCAAGATCTCATTGCTAGGAATTGCTATACTGCCAATATTTCAAAAGCTGAACTAGACTTCTGGTTTGTTTGTTTTTTTTAATTTTTATTTTATTTATTTATTTGGCAGATAGCACAAGTAGGCAGAGTGGCAGGCGGAGGGAGAGGGAGAAGCAGGCTCTGCTGAGAGATACAATGAAATATTATGCAGATGTTCAAAAGAATGTGTTATCTAGAAGTATAATGAAAAAAATCTCCAGGATAGGTTATTAAGTGAAAAAAAGCAAGATGAAGAGCATTATATGTAATAACATATGGTATATAAGGAAAAGAATATATATGCATTAACTTTTACTGATTTCTGTAAGAATACATAAGAAACAGTAGTTACATCTAGAGAGTTGGACTGGTGGGTCAGAGTTAAAGAAAAGACTTTTTTATAACCTTTTGAGTTTTTACCGTGTGCATATAACTTTTTTTTTTGACAAAGAAGGAATTCTTTTTTTTTTTTTAAAGATTTTATTTATTTATTTGACACACAGAGCAAGAGAGAGAGAGAGAGAGAGGGAGAGAGCACAAGCAGGGGGAGCGGCAGGCAGAGGGAGAAGCAGGCTTCCCGCTGAGCAGGGAGCCCGATGTGGGGCTCGATCCCAGGACCCTGGGATCATGGCCTGAGCTGAAGGCAGCAGTTCGACCAACTGAGCCACCCAGGTGCCCCTGCATATAACTTTTGTAACTACTTTTATAATAAGATAAAATACATGAATTGGCACACAGTGAGTGTTTACTAATGTTACACGAGTGAATGACTAGGGAGAGCTTTCATCAAGTTGACATATGGTGATAAGTCAGTTCTGAAGCAATCACAGAGTAAAGATGGTGATAAAGTGGATCCACAACCATTAACATTGCAGGTTGACTCTCCAATATCCTTCCTCCCAGACCCAGAGGCAAGTTCCAAATAGCCTACACCAATCATGGTCATGCTGTCTTCTCTGCCCCTGACAGATTCCATAGACTGGCAGCCTTAAGTAAACGATGTGGAAATGCTGTGGGTAATCTGAATATGTAATAAGGAATGAACTAGAGATTAATAAAAGGATTGTATCTAATCCCCAAATTTCCTTGACTATCAGTGGTAACATTACTTAAGTGGCAGCCAGGAGGAACATAGACCACAGACAACAGAAGCTACCCAGAATAAGAGCAGGAAGTGGAGAAACGCTATCAAAGGCATCACTAAAATTCCTGATTATAAATAAGTCTGAAGTCTGAGCTGGAGACAGATAAACCTAGAGAGGGACTTAATGAAATGAGAAAGCAGAAAAGTATGTCTGTGTATTTGCCGGGGGGGCGGGGATAGGGGGTCAAAGGACCAAGTGTAATGATGATGATATACAGCACATCGGTTAACAAAACGGGGGCAGGGGGTGGTGTAATACTAACCAGAAGGCTAGGGGTGCCTGGGTGGCTCAGTGGGTTAAGTGGCTGCCTTCGTCTCAGGTCGTGATCCTGGGGTCCTGGGATCAAGCCCCACGTGGGACTCCCTGGTCAGTGGGGAGTCTCCTTCTTCCTCTCCTTGTGCCCCTCCGCTCCACTCCTGCACCCTCTCTCTCTCAAATAAATAAATCCTTTTTAAGAAAAAAATAAAGCATACAATTTGATGAGTTTTGACATATGTCTATACTTGTGAAACCATCACCACAATCAGGATTGTGAACATATCCAACATGCCTCCAAATTTCTTCCTGCCCCTTCATATACACAAATATTTGTGATTATGTATTTTTACACTGGATATAGATTCCTACCTTGACAGTTGTTGTTTCAGTACTTTAAAGATGATGCTCTGCTGTGTTCTCAGTTGCTTTGTTTCTGACAGGAAATCTGCCTTATCTTTGCTCGTCTGCATATAATGTCTTTCTCTGGCTGCTTTTGAGCATTTTGATTATGATGTGTCTTGGTATAGTTGTGTTTATGTTTCCTGTGTTGGGGTTCATTGAGCTTGTAGTATGGTGGGGCGGTTTATAGTTTTCATCAAATTTGGACATTTTGGGCTGTTATTTCTTCATGTATTTTTTTTTGTCTCTACTTCTCACTTCTCTCATTTGATAACTCCAGTGACATGTGTATCTGGCTAGTTGAAGCTGTCTCACAGCTCACTAATGTTCTTTTTATTCTTTAGGTTGTTCTCTCTCTGCATGTTGTTTTGGATAGTTTCCATTGCTATGTCTTTAAGAGCACTATTCCTTTCTTCTGCATTATCTATTCTGCTTTTAATCCAGTGTGATTTTCGTCTTACATATGTTCGTTTTCATCTTATGAAATTCAATTTCGGGTCTTTTTTGTGTTTTTCATATCTCTACTTTCGGAACATACAGACTACAGTTATTATAGCTTTTAATATCCTTGTCCCAGGCGCCTGGGTGGCTCAGTTGGTTAAGCGACTGCCTTTGGCTCAGGTCATGATCCTGGAGTCCCGGGATCAAGTCCTGCATCGGGCTCCCTGCTCAGCGGGGAGTCTGCTTCTCCCTCTGACCCTCGTCCCTCTCATGCACTCTCTCTATCCTTCTCTCTCTCTCAATAAATAAATAAAAATCTTTAAAAAAAATGATATCCTTGTCCCCTAATTTTAACATCTTTGTCGGTTTAGAGTTGGTCTCTTCTCCTTTTTGACCTCTAAATGCTGATGTTCCCTTGGGCTTTGTTCTTCAGTCTCTTTTACTCTCATTTGGCAATTTTATCAACTGCCACAATTTCAGTTCTCACCTTAAAGCAGATTGTTGCCAAATATGTGTCTTTTTTTCTCATCCTATCTTTGAGATGATCATAATTGGTTATAATATTTCTAAGTCTGTGGGACATCTTTCAGCTCACTGACAGTTCACAGTTACTTTATTTAAAATGGAGAGAGCTCTCTTTCTTGATTTCTCCACTTAGGTTATTGATAGCACTATTTTCTTGCTGTCATCTTTGATCTTTCCCTTATTTTAGCCCAGAATCCAATCTATTGCTATGTCCTTTTACTTCTGCCTTTGAAATTTTTCGTATCTGTCTTTTCTAAGGCCACCACCTTTTATTAACTATGACCTTAATTGTGAACTGAATGTTTTGCCCCCCTCTTTTATATGTTGAAATCCTAACCCCCACTGTGATGGTATTAGGAGGTGAGGCCTTTGGGAAGTAATTAGATTATGAGGGTGGAACCCTCACAAATGGGATTAGTATCCTTATAAAAAGAGAGGAGAACTTACCCTCTTGTTCTCTGCTCTCCGCCATGTGAGAGTATAAGAAGATGACCATATACAAGCCAGGAAGTGGGTTCTCACCAGACACTGGATCTGTTGCCACCTTGATCTTCGATTTCCCAGCTCCCAGAGGCGGGAGATATAAATGTTTGCTGTTTAAGCCACTCAGACTGTGGTATATTTGTTATAGCAGCTCAAATAGACAAAGAGAGACCTATGGTAGTATTACTGTTACTTTTATATTAGTCTTTATATTAGTCTCAGTGGTTTATTTTTATTGTTAGTCTTGCCAGAGGAGACATCTAGAAAAATGTTGCTAAGGCTGTTGATGTCAAAGAGATTGCTGCCTGTGGCAGTACCTCTTCCTTACAAAATATAGTCAAATTGTTTAGCATGCTTTCCAGTCTTCCACGTTATGGTTTTCTTTTCTTTTCTTTTCTTTTTTCTTTTTTTCTTTAGATCTGTCCATCCATGTTAGAGAGAGAGAGCACCCAGTGGGGAGTGGCAGAGAGAGATGGAGAGAGAGAATCTCAAGCAGATTCCCTGCTGAGTGTGGAGCCTGTCGCGGGCTCCATCCCTAGACCCTGAGATCATCACCTGAGCTGAAATCAAGAGTTGGATGCTTAACCGACTAAGTCACCCAGGCACCCCACATTGTTTCTTTCAGTCTTAATTCATGTTGTTTTGTTTCTTTGTGGATCCTCTAGGAAGAATGAAGGGCAGTGTCATATAGTGGTTAAAAGTGAAGAACCTAGAGTCATATTGGCTGGATTTGAATCTTGGCATTGCAGTTTACTATAGTCTTGGGCATTTTATTTAAATTCACTAAGTGCCCAGGCTGTCTGCTGAAAGGAGGCTTAATGATAGAATATGATGACAGTGCTATTTATAAAGTGCTTAGTAAGTATCTGGCATGTAGTAAAATTGCCAAAAATAATTTTTACTGTTATATATTTTTTCTTGGCTTTCCTATTTCCTTGCATATACTCATATTCTTTTTTATATGGAGTTCCCTTCCTTCCTGCTCTCCTTCCCATTTGAAATCCTAGAATACTCAGGTCATGTGCTACCTTCTTTAAGTGCTTAAACCAGATGAATTCTCCTTTATGTCAGCATTGTTTTTTATACTTATATTCAATTTTATTGTATTAGTATTTGTGTACATAGTTTATTTCCTCTTGGATTTTAAGCTTGTTGACAGCAAGGACTGTATGTCATTGTGTCTTCTGTGGCATCTGGCACGGTACATAATAGTTGTTTCATATTTGTTGAATGTGTGAATGAATTGTGGTTCTACCTTGCCATACTTACTGTTTGACCTAGAGTCAAACAGTAGACCTAGAGTTGCTTGTTAAATTAACTGTTTTTAAATCACCATCGTCATAATTTCTAATGATTTTAGTTAAATGATACCTTTCCAAGCTTAATACCATACTCTGGTACAATAGTTATTAGCATCATCATTAGTTATTAGTGCTAGAATTCTTTTACAAAGTATGCTTCTCATTCTGTTTAATATCATAACATTTCAATTAGGTGTCATTTCTCTGTCATTGAACCCCTTGTGGACCAGAAAGTCAGACACAGGAATCCTATTATACCCATGGTGTTAAACTTAACACTGGTAAGGTGATGTTGCACAAGATTGACACCCATATTTAATGGAAATGTTAGAGTCAGTCATCAAGTTAAAAGGAATTAAATATGCTTCTAACCCAAGAAGACCTCTGTTTCTTTTTTTTAAGATTTTATTTTAAGTAATCTTTACACCCAACATGGGGCTCAGATTCACAACCCTGAGATCAAGAGTTGCATGTTTCACCGACTGAGCCAGCCAGGCACCCCAGAAGACCTCTATTTCTTTTCTTTTTAAAATTCAGTTAATTAACATATAATGTATTATTTGTTACAGGAGTACAGGTCTGTGATTCATTAGCCTTATATAACATCCAGAGCTCACATACAACACATACCATCCCCAGTGTCCATGGGGGTGTCACCCACTTACCGCATCCCTCCATCCCCTCCCTCCAGCAACCCTCAGTTTGTTTCCTATGATTAAGAGTCTCTTATGGTTTGTCTCTCTCAAGACCTCTATTTCTTAAGTTTTAGGGCTTCAAATAATTTGCTTTTAGGAAATCTGATTGCATTTCAATTAAATTTAAGGAAGAGCAGGGATCCATCAGTTGAGAGCATCTGAAACTTAAAAGGGTGACTGTGATTAGTTGGTGCAGTACACAGTTTTATAACTGGAGTCCTTGAAAGACAAAGGAAAAATAAAGCTTTCAATGGCAGGGGAAAGGGCAAGTGGAGTTATTCTTTCAGTAGACTGGGAGCTTTTCGAGGGCAAGGACTGTATTTATCTTGCTTATGTCTATCTCTGGCTCTGTCATAGTACTTCATGCAGTAAATACTTGTTGAGTGGAGTTCTAAATCTAGAAATGAAGAAACTGTGTTTAAGGTTATTTTCATGGCAGTGCAAAGTCCCTTTGCTCTCTCTTGCAAAAAGCATTACTTTGCGTTGTGTGCCCCAGTACGATTTCAAAAAGGCCTTCGGTGAAAAAGAAGAAAATCAAACAAAACCTGCTTACAGCTTTCTTAAAAACAATTCCTTTTCTGTAAATGGAAATGCCTCTTCTCTGAAAGTGCATGGAGTTATTAGCCCAAGGCACTGAAACTATTACCCTTGCCATTTAAAGCCTATGGAAGCATCCCCGTCTTCTCCCCTACAATGCAATTTATAAAATGGTGACTTAGTTGATTTAACATTTTACTAAGATGTTTTTTATACCACTGGAGGGGATGATTTCTATAAATGTGGGGGTGGGAAGGTAAAAAGCTTTTCCATTTTTGTACCTTGTCCAAGATACATGTTTTATGGAATATTTTCGGTTTGTCATACACATTATTAAAGGAGATAATATAGATATGAAGAATCTAGAGTACTTCACATAATAGGTAAAGTACATATTTTAGAAATGATAACATTTTTAAATTTACTGTTAAAAATGGTAAAGGGATATTACAGAGGTAGAAACAGGAGAGATTGCTTAAAATTGTATAGTTGTTTCCTGCAGAACTAAATAATTAGATGTTTGTCTGTACATGGTTGATGTCTTTAAATGTGATTAGATCATTAGTTTAAAACTAGCTTTTTTATTTTTTTAAATTTTTTATTGTTATGTTAATCACCATATATTACATCTAAAACTAGCATTTTAAGGGTTTTTTTAAAAATAGAAAACATCTCAGTAGCAGTTGACTTACTAATATTGAATGAATGTTTACAATAAGAAATGTCACTGCCCCTACTGAAAGTAATTTATTGAAATCAGTGTGTTCTAGGTCAATGGCTTCTAAGACTCCAGTTGGATTCATTGGACTGGGCAACATGGGGAATCCAATGGCAAAAAACCTCATGAAACATGGCTATCCACTCATTATTTATGATGTGTTCCCTGATGCATGCAAAGAGTTTCAAGATGCAGGTGAACAGGTAAGTCCTTTTCTTTAGATTTGTTCTAGATTTTGATGTTTAAAAATGTGACAACTGAGGAGTATACCCAATGGAATTATAAACCTATTTCACTGTTAATTTTATGCATGTTATATATTTGTTGTTTTATATATATATACAAGTGTATATATATGTATTGTTATTGTTTTTTTTTAATATCTTATCTATTTATTCATTTATTTAAGAGAGAGAATGAGATAGCGAGAGTACATGAGAGGGGGGGAGGGTCAGAGGGAGAAGCAGACTCCCTGTTCAGCAGGGAGCCGGATGCGGGACTCGATCCCGGGACTCCAGGATCATGACCCGAGCCGAAGGCAGTCGCCCAACCAACTGAGCCACCCAGGCGCCCTGTATTGTTATTGTTAACTTTCATCCAACATCTATCTGCAACAAAGATTGAGGCGATCTATTCTTTGGCAGGTGACTGGGAACATTTCCCAGGTTAGGTCATAGTGCTTGCTTTGGCTATGTATCAGTTTTCTGAGACAGTAACTTTACTGATTGTGCTGTGAAAGCAGGTAGTTTGGTGGAAATAGCTTTTCATCTTATTGAGAGGCACAATTTGTCTTAGGACAAGAATAGGCTTAGGGATAGGAAACTTAGTTTGAATCCCAACTTAGATACTCACCTGCTTTCTTACTGAGGGCACGTTATTTCACCTCAGCTGTTTTCCTCATCTGTAAATGGGAATGATGACAACCTGTGTCATTAGATTATGAGGCTTCAATGAGAATATATGTGAATGTACTTCACAAATATTGTATGGCAGTACTTTGTGAGTAAATATGTTATTGGCCATAAAGCAGGAGACAACCTAGCAACACTGTATGCCATAATGAAGTACAGAGCTGAGTTATGACATATCTCTAGTGTTTTGTTCTTAGGCTGTCATTGTTGTTTCAAGAATTTTTGGACTAGAGTATATCCTGTTAGGTGATAACATCTACTGGTCAGTTCCTGTTTGGATTTGTTAAACTTTATCAATAACTCACATGACAGGAGATGATGTATTAGTAACCGAATTTAGAGTTTTGTTTTTTTGAGATGTGAAGGAAATTCTGTGCAAGTTGTAGGGTAGAAAGTAAGGGCTGAATGTTATCCCAGAATTGGGAGAGTACTAAATATTTCCTAAGAAATATAGAAAAAAGTGAGAGAAAAAAATAAAATTAAACAGCCCACTTCTGGATGATAGACTTGAAGTAAATACTAAGAAACATAATGCCTATGTAAAGAGCAGGTTTAAGTTTCTAGGGATTTCTACTTTAGGGTAGAATTCTACTTTAGGGTAGAATTTCTGAATACCTCCTGTATGTCTAGCAGTCCACCTAGTGCTATGGAGAATAGAACAGGTTGAGTTGGATGTGGCAGGGTGTCAGGTGTGTCTCAGGTGGCAAGACTAAATAATAGTACAAGGAAGTTTCTATTAAAATTGCATTTTGACTATAATAAAGTACTGAAGCGGTTTTTTTGGGGGGGAAGTAATTATTAAGTGTTAAGAGTCATTTATTTCTCAGAGGAACTATAAAAATATTGTGTATAATCTTTGCTCACCTCCAAACAGAAATGGTATAGTCTGAAATGAATGTTGTAGAGACAGGATCTCTCAGATTCCTAAATAGAAATGAGAAGATTCTAGGACATAGATTCAGTTACTGGATTTTCCTTTTCCTTGAGACATATAAGTGGGTATGAGGAAGGAAAAAAGATGGATTCTGGGTCGCTGCTCCTCCCAGATTAGTGAATGGTAAAGACTTGTCTTAGCTTCTCTTCTGCAGTTCCCATCCCTACCCCCAGCACATGGTGGGAAAAGTTCTGTGGATGGTTCACACTGAGGCAACAGCCTGGAAGAGAGAATCCTCTTTTCCCACATCTTCTCTTCCCCACATCTCTGGTTCCTCTGTGACCTTGACTCTGTGAGGTCCTCTGAGTATTGATTATAACAGCAGTGGAGGGTAAGGGAATGTGAAACAGATGAATGAAGGGAGAAGGATAAAGGGTAAGAAAGCTTTGGGCCTGAGGGGAAGTCTCATGCCATAATAAAATGAAAACATTTGTTAAATACTCTATGCTGGCAGCCTAAAAAAACGTTTTGAATGGTGGCATTGTCGTTTGAACAAGTGTGATTTCCTAAGAGCACTATTTTAAAAAGTAACAATTTGGATGAATAAGTTCTGATATATTAAAATGTCAGCATTATTATTTCATAGCTATAAAATGTTGGGTAAAAGAAAAAAATGAGTTTCAATCTACTAACAGCAAAGACCAGACTTAGAATGGGACGGAAAAATGTAGGTGTATGAAACCATGAAACTTCTTGCCATTGTGCACAATAGTGCAGTGAAGCATTTAAGGGTTCAACAATTGAGTTTTTGTGTTGACACTTCCATTTTAAGGACAGGTGTCCCCCCTTTCTCCCAACATTACTATGTCAGGTGAAGCTGATAAAATGGCTGCCAAAGAAAACGAGTTTTTTTCCCCCAACGATGCCATAGACTGGCTAGTTGATTTCTAATGTTGACTGTGCTTTCAGTGAGAAATTTTCAGGGAGAGAAAGTACCAAAATAGAGATACCTGGTTCTAAAGATCTTTGGATATTTCCTTGAAGAAGCGCTTTTTTTTTTTTTTAAAGCAAAAGGTGGGGATTTATTGTTTCTTGTAACTGAAAAGTTGGGGAGTGGTCTGACCCAAGGCACAGCTGAATTTTGGGCACAGATGTAATCAGATTCTTTTCTGTCTTCCTCTTGTCTCTGCTTTGCTCCGAGGCTCCTACCTCCCCTCAAGGTACATGATAGCCACCTGCAGTTCCAGGTGAAGAAATGCTTTAGAAAGTTCCACCCCTGGAGGTCTTCTTTAAGCCCAATCTAGTAGTAGAACATATTACATGGATTATGAAGGAAATAAAAACTTTGACATGTTAAAAATGTTTGACATGCTTGATAGTATTTAATCAATTTATGTATGCCTTTAAATTTTAACCTATTCTAGGGGTATCTGGCTGGCTCAGGTAGAGCATGTGACTCTTGATCTTGGGGTTGTGAGTTCAAGCCCCATGTTGGGCATAGAGTTTACTTTAAAAAAAAAGTGTTAATTTGGGGCACCTGGATGCCTCAGTCAGTTGAGCATCTGACTCTTGATCTCGGCCCAGGTCTTGATTTCAGGGTTGTGAGTTCAAGTCCCATGTTGGGCTCTATGGAGGGCATGGAGTCTACTTAAAAAAAAAAAAAAAAGTTATTCTAACAGGATACCTGTACTTGGTTAAATATGTTAATTTCAGTTATTTCCACAAAAATTGTGGGCATTCCTCTTTCAGTATCCCTTTATTATATCCTTATTTCTGTTGGAAACTCAGGTTTAACCTACCACGATGCATCATTTCAACTTTTAGAATCTTTTCTAAGAAGGTAACCTATATTACAAATGTAATTATGAAGGCTTTGTTTATTAGAAATCATGAATTGATAAATTGTTAATGCAGTGGTATTAAAACATAAACCCTGGAACCAGACTGCCTGGGCTTAAATCTCAGCTCTACCATTTGCTGGCTGTGTAACTTTGGACAGATTATTTAACCTCTCTCTACTTAAATTTCCTCGTTTTATAAAATGCGGATTTTAATAGTACCTTTTCAGTCCTGGAGAACCTGGCATCTACAGCGTGCTATTACTGATGTTACTGTTCTTACTACTGTTGTTACAGTGGTGGTTGTGGTATCTCTACCATCTGTCTCTCAAATCTTCATTCCCCAACACCACCCATAGAAACATACCAGTGTCTTGGCCAAGTCACTGAGTCCAGAGTGCCTTGGAAGAGAACTATAGATATATATATGTATATTTTAAATATTTATGTATTTGAGAGAGAGAGAGAGAGCAGAGATAGTGAGAACACAAGCTGGGAGGAGAGGGAGAAATAGGCTCCCCCCTGAGCAGGGAGCCCGATGTGGGAATGGATCCCATGACCCTGGGATCATGACCTGAGCCAAGGCAGACACTTAACTGACAGAGCCACCCAGGCACCCTATAGACGTATTTTTAAATGAAAGAATGATGGTAAAAATTAAAACCAAACTAGGAGATAAAGTGATTTGATAGCGTCCCTGTTTAAGAATACATTCTGCACTGTCCCTTCCATCCTGCTTTCATTTTGCAGAAGATAGCAACTTCCCTTTTTAAGCATTAGCGTCAAGGGCATATGACTTGTGCTTCATTTTCATTGTCTAGGAATTTCCTTGGAGATGCTGCTGATCTGTGCCAAAAGTCTTGGGACTTTTATACCATTCCTGTGTGAATTTTCTGGTTGAACTAGGCTTAATTAGATTGTCTTTTCTTTTGTTTTCTCTTTGAAAACTTGGAAGCTATCTTGTTGTTCCAGGGTTGTAAGGCTGAGCATGTTTGGTTAAGTAATTCTCTTGGGATCTAAGCTGGCATCCACTCAGGTCTTATTAAATGAGGACTTTAAAAGCCTCGTTTAATGACAGAGTGGGCTCTGTCATTGTTGACCAAATGTTTCAAGATGTAGGTACAAGCTGTTTTTGTCAGTTTTTCAAGTGTAGTGTAATTTTGCAGTAACAGTGTGCTTTTCTACTTGGAAAGATTAAAAAAAACAGAGAGTGGCAGGTTTAACCAAGGTCATGATCATCTTGTTTCTTAGCAAGTTTCTCTTACCCATTTGGCTTACTTGGAAGCCATGCTGAGCTTAATTTATGTGACTGTTCTATTTGGAAGAGACAATGAGATTTTTCTTTGTGGAAAGCAACTAGTTAACAGTTGTCTCCTTCCAATGGATATGTAAAAAGGAGGTGCAGTTCCTTCAGATTACTCTGGGCCTCCATGCTCCCATCCTCCCTCCCTCCCACCCAGCAAAGCAGATTTTGTCTTTAATTCATCCAGTCTTCTACTCCTTGTATTGCATACCTGCCATTGATGGGTACTAGCATACAGATGAATCTAAATCCAGAGAAATTGGCTGCAAAAATTCTCAAAGACTGGAGATATCGTGATACACAAAGGAACCAATCTCCTGTACTTAAAATTGAGATAATGGAAAAGTAGAGTCATCTTAATTCATAATAATTTAAGAATGAAGCAGATGGAATTAGCAAGAGATCTTTCTGGATGATCATGACAGACAGAGCAGAGCAGTGGCCCAGAGTCAGCCAGGTCAAGTGACTATCCACAGACAGGGAGGTGCAGAAGAATCTTGTTAATGCTGTACCTTTGTACTGATCATATCCCATGAGCCCTTTTTCACAGAGGCTCTACCTTTCTAGCCTTAAGTGAAAAATTTCTTTACCTAAGTTTCCTTTCTACTTTGGAGATAGAACCCCCTAAAGATAACCCAAATCACTGTTCTTATTTTGTAGATTCAGAAACTGAAGCCAGAGGGGTTAAGTGATTTTCACAAAACCATACATGGGCTTAGTGGCTGAGCTGCAACTAAACCTAGGTCTCTGGCTTCCCAAATTAGTGTTCCTTTCACTGATCCATGCTGTCTTTGCTTATCCATTCAATTAGTAAATGTAATTGTAGGGACTCTAATTAGTTTGGCTTCTAAAGGCTTTTGTGGTTAGTGTCAGGCTGGCAACAAGGTTTGTTTTTTTCCCTCCAGCTTTTGAGTCGTGGCCAAATTTTGTCAGTCAGTTATTTCAGTCTTGAAGTCATCACATGGAAGTCAAGATGATTTGAATAGCTGGACACACATGTCTATGTATCTGTCTAATAAACATGCCTTCTGTAGTGCAAATTAGAGGCTATTATTATAATGTACCAAATGTATATAGTCATTAGATACAGAGCAGTTGTGGCCAATACGGTGGTGACATTCCAGCTATCACTATCATTGTGTGTTTTTTCCAGACCTGTGAGCTTTGACACTATATAATGTATAATTGAGGGTTAGCAGGACTCTGGCAACCCATGCATCCCAAGAAGCAGATGCTAGGGATGCAGGGGGCTGATTGGACACCCCATGCACTTGGCAGTTGCATGAATTGGCACTGCCAGTTCATGGGTATGAGAAGCGTGGAGGTGTGAAGTATACTTAGATCTGTGAACTAATTGTTGGTGTCCCTGAGGGCACCTCTCAAGGAGTTACCTGGGTAGAATTGAATTTCCTTCAATGGAACAGACTCACTGAATTCCTAAGAGAAAGTCTGAAATTGACAGACCTCAGGGCTTACCTCGTGGTCTCTGAAAGATCAAGAGAGATGGAGCTGAGATGGAAGGAAAGACCACTGAAAAAGGTATGCCATTGTTTTGCATTGTATGTATTACTTCACTGAAGGAGGGATGAAAAGATGAGGCTTTCTGTGTAACCCATATTTTTAATGCAGTCCAGGAGTAGAGAAATACTACTGTAACTTTTCCTTTTCTTATACTCATCTTACTCAGCTCTGTTTTTCTTGAGTAAATGTGAACTGTTTGCCAGCAAACGTTGCCTCTTTTTGAATCTCAGCATTTATTTGGGAGTAGGAAAGGTTTTTACTTAACTGAAGTATTTCTTTGTAATTTCACAGAAAAAAAAATTTTTTCCCCAGAATTTTTAGGGCAAATCCTGATGATATATCAAAATGTACTGTTGAATGTACATTGTAGATTCTAAAATGCCATATTGCCTTTAGAATGAAACATTGAAAGAAGGAGTATCTCTTTTTTTGTTTTAGGGTCAGAGATATTTTATGTTAGCATTTAATGTTTTTTTTTTTTAAAGATTTTATTTATTTGACAGAGAGAGACACAGTGAGAGAGGGAGCACAAGCAGGGGGAGTGGGAGAGGGAGAAGCAGGCTTCCCGCGGAGCAGGGAGCCCGATGCGGGGCTCGATCCCAGGACCCCAGGATCATGACCTGAGCTGAAGGCAGACGCTTAACGACTGAGCCACCCAGGCGCTCCAGCATTTAATGTTAATAAACAGAATTAGGATACTTGATTGCCTGAAATTTTATTTTATTTTATTTTTTTATTTTTTTTAAGATTTTATTTATTTATTTGACAGAGAGAGACACAGCGAGAGAGGGAACACAAGCAGGGCAAGTGGGAGAGGGAGAAGCAGGCTTCCCGCAGAGCAGGGAGCCCGATGCGGGGCTCGATCCCAGGACCTCAGGATCATGACCTGAGCTGAAGGCAGATGCTTAACGACTGAGCCACCCAGGTGCCCCTGCCTGAAATTTTATTTTATTTTATTATTTATTTATTTATTTATGTATTTATTTATTTATTTATTTTAAATGTTCCTTTTTTTAAAACATTTTCTGTTTTATTTATTTATTTTTAAAGATTTTATTTATTTATTAGAGAGCGAGCGAGAGAGAAACAGCATGAGAGGGGAGAGGGTCAGAGGGAGAAGCAGGCTCCCCACTGAGCTGGGAGCCCGATGTGGGACTCAATCCCAGGACTCTGGGATCATGACCCAAGCTGAAGGCAGTCGCCCAACCAACTGAGCCACTCAGGCACCCCTCTGCCTGAAATTTTAAAGTATGACTTACTAAATTACTTTATGTTAAAACTGTGTTTGTCTCAAATTTGATTTTGGAGCTAAAAGTCTTCTAGGGAAAATTGTGATTACCTCCAGCTCATAATACTTAGATTACACACTGTTTGCCTTTCCATTCTTCCACTTTCATCAACTGCATTTCAAAGACAAAAAATGTTAGGTATCATTCCGCCACACAAAAATCAGAGGCATTCCCATTTCTAGGTTGCTTACATGGCAGTTCACATTTTCTAGAGAAAATATGTCCATTTCTCATACATGCGTACATCATTCTACAGAGAAGTCTTCAGTTATCCTCCTGACAGTCCTTTGTCTTTTTTTTTTTTTTAAGATTTTATTTATTTATTTGTCAGAGAGAGCACAAGCAGGGGGAGCGGCAGGCAGAGAGAGAAGCAGGCTCCCCTTTGAGCAAGGAGCCCAATGTGGAACTCGATTCCAGCACCCTGGAATCATGACCTGAGCCGAAGGCAGACGCTTAACTGACTGAGCCACCCAGGCGCCCCCCTTAGTCTTTTTTTAAGGAGAGATAAAGCTTTTATGACAGGTGGGGTGATGGATTATTTTTGTTAAAGGAGAGTTTGAATCAAGAAGTGAGCTCCAGTCTCTTCTGACTTCTTTGGTTGCCAACTCGCTGGCCAGGTGTATCAAGGGCATGTGTGAGAGAGAGCAGGGGTTTGAGGAATGCCAGTGAGGGCATGTACATCTCTGCATACATGCACACAAACAGAGGATGGACAGTAACTTTCCTTGACAGTATGTTTGTGGTCATCATAAGGCAGAAATGAGGATGGAAATGAGAGTGTACCTTGATGCCTATTTGTATGTCTGTCTTTCTTTTCTTTCTCTCTCTTTCTTTCTTTCTTTCAAGATTTTATTTATTTATTTGAGAGAGAGAGAATGAGAGACAGAGCACAAGAGGGAAGAGGGTCAGAGGGAGAAGCAGACTCCCCGCTGAGCAGGGAGCCCGACGCAGGACTCGATCCCGGGACTCCAGGATCATGACCTGAGCCAAAGGCAGTCGCTTAACCAACTGAGCCACCCAGGCGCCCTGTGTGTGTTTCTTGTATCTACAGTTTCCACATGAGTGCTGGTAGCTCACATGCTCAGCCTTTATGGTAGTACTTACAGCTAATGCAGAAGGTGCTCATATCCTTGTCCTGACCTTTTCATTTCCATACAGGCTTAATTTTTTGCTATTTTTTCCGTTGAAAATGGAGACTGGAGGATGATGGTAATCGGGGCTTGAGAATTTGCTAGGGGATTTTGCTGCCTGTGGAATC
Organism: Callorhinus ursinus; assembly: GCF_003265705.2. Lineage (NCBI taxonomy): Eukaryota > Metazoa > Chordata > Mammalia > Carnivora > Otariidae > Callorhinus > Callorhinus ursinus. The sequence goes on along the minus strand of NW_027397074.1, from coordinate 43,260,188 downwards.
ACTGGTGAATCCTGGAGTTCAGCTACCATCCCTGTTGCACTTGAATGTTTTTCTTAGTCAAAGCATCTACCAAAAAGTATGCTGTTTCAGAATCCAAGTTGGAGGAATCCATGAGAAGTACGTCCGTTCCCAGGACTGTTGGGTTTTGCCCTTTCCCCTTCAACTCACTTCACACTTTTTAAAATAAACAGTAGATTCAATTCCATAGAAACTGCATCTATATGGGTATAAGGAATGGACTCTATTTTAGGCATTAACCTTTTTTTTTTGGTCATTTGGAAACAAGAATTAGTTTTGTTCACTGTCTCTGTTGTCAGCATGCATAAAAAGTGGATCCTATTTGTGCTCTAGAAACTGCTTCCATTTTAATTTAAATAATGTGCCTTTGTAATTTTTTTTAAAGGTAGTGTCTTCCCCAGCAGATGTAGCTGAAAAAGCTGACAGAATTATTACAATGTTGCCCACCAGTATCAATGCAATAGAAGCTTATTCTGGAGCAAATGGAATTCTAAAGTATGTATTTCTCAACCATGGAAATTTTCTTGTTATGATAGTCCACGAATTTCACATTTGTTAACACTTTAGGAAATTACAATTATGTTTGTTAAACCTTTCTATACTGTTTTCTTAAAAGTGAATGACGTGGTTTCTCTCTCATTGTAAAGGGTTTATTTTTTCACTGAAAGCAAGTATGTGACTTTTGGGAATAATTTTTTTGTTTCTGTTTCTTTCCTTAACTCTTGCATTAACCTTATGCTTTCATCGCTAGCATGTTTAAGAGACTTATAAAGCTTGCATTTTAAACTGTACAAATGTTACAAGCATAATTTTCTTATGGTTTATAGAAATTCAGGAAAAGGTTTCTATGAAAAATAAAACCAAACATTGGAAAGAACACCATTATTTAACATTTTATTATATTATAAAAAGTTATTGTATGTCCTCTGGGTTAGTACATCTGTAGTAAGAACTTTGAGAAGTTGGAATTAAAGGTTAGCAGTAGCTCTTTAAATAAAATGTAATTTAGGTCAGAGTTTTCTAGCCAGTGCTTAGCTTCCCTGGCTTTAAGAACCTTTGGTTGATTTCTGCCTATTGCCAAATCCTTGTGGTTGTGTTAGAATGACAGTGGTTGAATTTCTGATTTAATTTTCTGGTCTTACTGGTTCCTGTTTCTAACTTGTTTTGTTGTTGAATTTCAGCAAAGAGCTAGAAAAAACTGGTAGGTCCTGTAGACATACGTAGGGCTAAAAGAAAGGGTTTAATTTCATGAAGCTGTAATACGTGAAATATGAGGTTTTTGGGAATTGAATTGCTTTAGAAAACTAACAAACTTGGAAGCAAAAGACACTTGGATATTAGGCAGAAAACTGATAAGATAAATGTTTAGATTTCAGGGAAGATTGAAAGGTGCTCATTTTGGATGGAGCCTTCAGGCCCATGGTGTGTGTGGTCCTGAGGTAACCTAGCTGTCTCATTATCTAGTCTGTCCCAATTATGGCCCTGTGTTGCCTGTCTAGGAAAAGTTACTAAAAATTTGGAGACAAAATCCTGTGTTTATTAATATTCTTTACTAACGAATATGGTGGCCATCTAGCAAGCAATTTTGTCTAGGAGTGCTTTCAGAGAATGTGGCTTTACGTTGAACTATTACTTTGCTTTTCATGGGTGGTTCTTTATTTTCTTCTGGGTTGGAATCATTTCCCCATACCTAGTGCATATGTAATTTTTGAGACAGTTTCCCATTTGCTTAAAGATTTAAGAGCTTAAGAATATTAATATCATACAACACTGGTAAATGTAATTCTTATTTTTCACATAAAGTGAAACTTCCACATACTGAGGTGATCTGTAATAGAGCATGCTATTTCTTTTCTGTGGAATATACCCAGTCATTGCATTTGGACCAGATCAATTCATATGTTTATTAAAATTGTTGTTTAAAGCATTTTGTATGCTATTTTTTCTATAAAGGATTTTTCTTTAATAGTTTTTTAGCAATGATTTTCTATTTCCTCCTTCAATATTTATATTTATTCATTTCTAATTTTCCAGTCATAATTATGATGAAGTGTTATCTGCGATAGTTAATCTGTAGTAAGGACTTTGGGAAGTTTGAGTTAAAGGTAAGCCATAGCCCTTTAAATAAATGATAACCTAGGTCAGTTTCCTAGCCAGTGTAGATAGGCGTAGATTATAAAGGAACCATGTAGGTAGATATAATCTGCACTTATAGTACAAACAAAAATATCTTGTTATAAGAATGCCGTTTACTACTGATGTAAAATATGTTAGAAGAAAAGACTGTTTTCCCTGCTTTGCCAATGTATGTATATACATTTACCTTAAAGAACAAAAAAACTTTATCTGTGAGACTTCCAGGTCCATTTCTTTATTTTCCTTTCTGCTTCTTTGATGTTTTATCTTTAAAAAGCAGTAGTTATTAAAGAGTATGCCACCCTGAAGCAAATGGCTAAATTTTAATGGTTTATGTTTATTCTACCTAGTGGAAATGACATGAAAATGTGAAATTTGCAATATGGCTTGTTAAAGATAAATAAAATACTTTTTAAAGAGCCCCAGCTACTTTACAAACAAAAATTTAAATCCTACCAAATAGACCTTTTAAAGTTAATAGGTGTTTTAAATTGCCCCTCTATTATTGTGGTATGGTGTATTTCACCTGAAACCAGAGTTTATACCATGTAGTTTATTAGATTATTTAGGTTTGTTTGAAAGAGTTTGGGTTTACTTTCAACTTTAATTGATCTGAAAGTGGATTTGAGATTTTGAAGCAGTTTTTTTTTTTTTAAAGATTTTATTTATTTATTTGAGAGAGAGAATGAGATAGAGAGAGCATGAGACGGGAGGGTCAGAGGGAGAAGCAGACTCCCTGCTGAGCAGGGAGCCCGATGCGGGACTCCATCCTGGGACTCCAGGATCCTGACCTGAGCCGAAGGCAGTCGCTTAACCAACTGAGCCACCCAGGCGCCCCTGAAGCAGTTCTAATAATGCTTTTAATACTAAAGCAAAGACCTCCTTGATATGTGGCAGCTTTTAGCAGATTCTAATTCTGTAGGTAGTTGCATAAAATGTTTATTCAGAATTGCAAACTATAGGTTTATAGTTTTAAAAAACTATTATTTTTATTTACTTAGAAAAGTGAAGAAAGGCTCACTACTGATAGACTCCAGTACTATTGATCCTGCAGTTTCAAAAGAATTGGCCAAAGAAGTTGAGAAAATGGGAGCAGTTTTCATGGATGCCCCTGTTTCTGGTGGTAAGTGGCAGCTAAAATCTGTGCACACCTATTTCTATTTGTCAGAAATAGCAATTACAGTTTTGTGGTACCCGAGATATATCTAGTTATTTTTAGACCTGTTACAAGGAGTCTCAATTTCCTCATTGAAAACAAAAAACAAAACTCACTTTTGTTATTTAGTACTCTCAAAATATGTTGCTTGTTCTAAGTTCAGGCGAAAGGATGTCTCAACTTTGAAGAATTGTGAATTTTTGGTCCAAATTGCTGTGGGTAGGGCTAGAGCTATTCGTAGAAAGTTTAACTTTTTAGAACAGATTCAAGAAGTAATTAATTAGCTTGAATCATCTTTTTTTTTTTAAGATTTACTTATTTATTTATTTGAGAGAGAGAGAGTGCACAAGCAGGGGGAGCAACAGTTGGGGAGGGAGAAGCAGCCTCCCTGCTTAGGAGCCCGATGTGGGGCTCGATCCCAGAACCCTGGGATCATGACCCAAACCGAAGACAGATGCTCAACCGACTGAGCCACCCAGGCGCCCCTCCTTGAATCATCTTTTAACTTTAAAGTAGCTGAGGAAGTGGCTAAAAAGAAAAAGTCATTTCACAAGGGAACTTTAGGCCCAGATGATTTTTTTTTTTTTTTAAGATTTTATTTATTTGACAGAGAGAGACACACCGAGAGAGGGAACACAAGCAGGGGGGTAGGAGAGGGAGAAGCAGGCTTCCCGCCGAGCAGGGAGCCCGATGCGGGGCTCGATTCCAGGACCCTGGGATCATGACCTGAGCCAAAGGCAGATGCTTAACGACTGAGCCACCCAGGCGCCCCTAGGACCAGATGATTCTTTACAAATGAAATGTTACCAGCATTTCAAGGAGCAGATCATTTCAATTTTATATGAACTTTTCCAGGCAATAGAAAAAAAGGAGACATTTCCCAAATCATTCTACAAGACCTGTAACTCTGATAACTTCAATCAAAAAGAGAGAGAAATGAGAGAGAAAATTTTAGGTCTATATCAGTCATGAATACAGAAGTGCATTAGCGAACTAAATCCAGCCATGTATAAAAGAGATCAAACACTACAATCAGGTTTATCTCATATGTACTCAGATGGCTTAATATTAGAAAATCTATAAATCTGCTTCGCCACATTAACATACTTAAAAATCATACGATTATTTCAATCAGAGGACAGGGATTCTCACTAATAAAATTTTAAAAGCATATTATTATATCAAATCTTAATAGTAGGTATCTGGGTATTTTGGAATGGTAGTATTATGGGTATTATGATTTTCCATAATTTTGCAAGTTTTCCAAAATTATTTTGTAATCAATAATGGTACACACACCTGCACACACACAAACATATACACGTACATATGTAATTTGTAGTTGAAGACTAGTTTCTAGTTGGAGACTTTCTAGAAAGGCTGGACTGAAGAAACCAACCATTTGCTCAAGACCAAGACTAGATTTGTCTCACATTCCACTGCGTTAGGAAATACTATTTTCTGTAAAGTTCTAATTTATTCTAAGAGGAAAATAAAGATTGCTAAATGGAAGGTTGTCCTTTATAAAATCATCCATCTCAGTACAGTGCTAAAAATAGCCAACAGCTAGTGTGGTACATTGTTATAGTAATAACCTTTAATGACTCACATCTCTGAATCCACCCTGTGTGACCATGTGCTGCATTGACTCTGAGTTGAGCCATCTGACTTGGTTTGGCCAGTGGTATGTTAGGAAATGTTACACAAGGATAGACTTGAAAAGCACTTTGTACATTGAGTCTTGCCCTGTCTTGCTCCTGGGGACTCTTCTGCTGTTGCATAGAGAAGCCTGGATTAGCCACCTGGGACATGCGCTAACCACCAAGCATGTGAATGAGGCCATCTTGACCATCCAGCTAGAGTCAAGTTCCCAGATGACTGCAGCTGTATTAGTGGCCTCAGGCCTAACGAGCAAATGAGCTGCTGCACTAAGATAGTCTAAATTACTCACCCGTAGGATTGTGAGCAAATAAACCCACTAAGTTTGGGGGTGTAGTATAGCAATAGATAACTGATAGAGCCAATATAGTTGATATTACCATAGTTACGTACAGGTGTTTGTTACTTAATGTATCAATTAGTGTGCTACCTATGCTTATTTAGTCTAAGTTTTTTTTTTTTTAAGATTTTATTTATTTATTTGAGAGAGAGAGAGAATGAGAGATAGAGAGCATGAGAGGGAAGAGGGTCAGAGGGAGAAGCAGACTCCCTGCTGAGCAGGGAGCCCGATGCAGGACTCGATCCCGGGACTCCAGGATCATGACCTGAGCCGAAGGCAGTCGCTTAACCAACTGAGCCACCCAGGCGCCCTAGTCTAAGTTTTATAAACCTTTTCTGAAGGAGAATGATAATCCTGTAGTTAGCATAAAAGGCCAACTTTAATGCCAAAGCTGAGTTGCCAAAATGAAGTTTATTAAGCCAGTCCAGAAAAGAGTTTTGTTTCCTGTAAACAGGTCCCAGACTTTTATCTCTGTAGTCCTGATTACAAAGGAGAATGTTTGCCTAAACGTTACCTAAGTAGCTGCCCTGGTGAGCTGGTATGAGATACCCATATTTAGTAAGATCTGGAAAAGTAAGTTGGTAAAAATTCAGTAAGTCTCATTATGGTGTTCTCATGGACTGCTGGGGGTTAAATAGGACGTCTAGCTTTTAAGTGTCTTTTCTGCTTTTAGAATTGAGCTGTATTATTAGAAGAGACTTTAGCAGTAATTGAATTTGACTTTGTTATTTTATAGATGGGAAGTTGAGATCCAAAGATGTTAATTAAGTGACTTGCCTAGGATTCTCCAGTTTGATAGCCAATCTAGAATTAGAATCTTACTCTCCCAACTCAGTCTAAGGATCTTCCCACCAGGCCTTCTTCCCTTTAGTCCCATCCTGTGGTATGGTAGTCTTTCTGTTTTTGAAAGCAATGGCCTACTATTAATCCCATTTCTAACAATTTTATCTAGTGGCTGGTCCTCTGTCTTCTGTCTTGCTAGCTACCTGGCACTGCCATGTAGTGAAACTTTTGGCGGGGAGGTGAGGGGAGAATTGCCTTCTTTTCTAACTCAGAGGTTAGCTTCTTACCTGGGAGAGGCCTAACATTTCTGTTCCAGAGTCATTTGAGAAGAAATGGTTGAGAGGACATTATTCTCAAATCAGGAGACTTCTGGAGAGATCAGATCAGTCTTATTGTGTTGACTCCATCCTAGAATGTTTATTAACTGGCTGTCAGGAGTCTTTTGTTCTGTGGCTGGCTTGGGATAGAACCAGGGGTTTTTGGGTCTTTCCTGTTTTGGATCCACTGGCTGGTGCTGTTAATCAAATAAATGTCCAGGAAAAGAGAAAGTAAAATAATATTTTGACATATTCCTACCATGTTTGAATTTGACTAGGATAGGATCTGTTCTGAGGTATAAGGACTTGGAATTGAACAGGATTATACCTGAAGGCAGTGAAGCTGTTTTCCATGGCCCTCATCTATTTCCCCATAGTATAGTATCGATGCCACTGCAAGGACCACTGTGTTATGCTTATGTTTGTGCCTGTTTCTTCTACTACTAGACTCCGAAGAAGGCAGATACCATGTCTTTCTCAGCTTTCTAACTCCAGTGTATATCTCCTGGTGAGCATGTAATAAACTATGGTTGATTGAATCAAGAATCTTCTATTTTTTAAATTCAGGGTTAATGTTAAATATTTTGAGCCGTCCTGCAGTTATTTCTCACTTCCAAGCTGTTCTCCAGTTTATTTATCTCCAGATTATTAACCTCTCTCTGAAGTTCAAGTAACTGCCTCTGCATTCTAACATCAGTAAGATAAGTAGTTACTGTGTTCGGAATGTTATATTGTAATATTAGATGCCACTGGGAAGCGTGGTATGATCACAAGTGTGGGCGTAGGATAAAAGAAGTAGAATATATGCAGGACAACTTAAAGTTCTTACTTCAGAAGCTTAGAATTTAGTAAAACATACTAATAAAATGATTTGTAAATTGTTACAAAGTGCAAAATAATGTAGCACAGCAGTCTTCCCAGACTTAGCAACCAGAAAGGGAACTCTTAACAGTTTAATCATAATAGATGGAACTAGGGGGTATTATGCTAAGCGAAGTAAGTCAATTGGAGAAAGACAGTTACCATATGATACTCCTCGTATGTGGAATTTAAGAAGCAAAACAGAGGATCGTAGGGGAAGAGAGAAAAAAAATAAGACGAAATCAGAGAGGGAAACAAACCATAAGAGACTCTTAATCATAGGAAACAAACTGTGAGGGTTGCTGGAGGGGTGGGGGTGGAGGGATGGGGTAAGTGGGTGATGGGCGTTGGGGAGGGGATGTGATGTAATGAGCACTGGGTGTTGTGTAAGACTCACTGATCTCTACCTCTGAAACTAATAATACATTATATGTTAATTAATTGAAATTTAAAAAAACAGTTTGACCATAGCAACATGCTGGGCACTGTAAAGAAATACCGTCTTTGTCCTTTCTGGGGTGGCTACTAAAACTTATTTTGACTTTTACCTTATATTCATCTGTATGGATATTTAGAGAGACAGTAACACCTGATTTGACTTACACAGTTCATTTTGGGGCAACAGAAGAATTTTTAATTCTGGAAATGGAAAATTTATATTAAAGATTACCTAGAAACCTCATAAATGATTCCCAGTTACATCCAAGGGGAACCAGTGGAATTTGGAATTAGATTTGACAGCTCTTTAGTAGATATTCTTTAAGCAAGGAAGAAAGGAAATTGGTTAGCTTATATAATTCTCTTATCACCTTTAGTTTCAGTTTTGTTATACTTCTTGAATAAACTCAAAGACATTCACTTGATAGTAGGAAGAGCCTAGAACTTTTAGGGAAAGAAGGTAACTCTAAAAATGAAGGTCTTCATTTTTTCTTCACTTGAAATGTACTTAATATTATTCTATTTATATAATTCTTACAAGATTATATACTGTTTTCTGATTATATACTCTTACCTAATTTTTTCTATTATGTCTTGATTGCAAGGGACACGCTTCATTCTTCATTTCATGCAACAAACATTTATTGAGTACTTTTATGTAGTGGGTATGGTCTAGGCACTAGAGGTAGTGCTTTGAAGATATTCAGTCTTTTGTCTCATGAATTGTGATTTAGTAGGAATAGGGAGAATAAACAAACAAAAATAATTTCAATTAGAAGTGCTATGAAGAAAAAAAAGGCAGAATAAACAGTTAATGAAACAGAGACTTCAGGGGAAGGTCCTTTTACATAGAATGGACAGGATGTCTTCTCTGGGGAAGTGATCATTAAGCAGAGATCTGAGTGTACAACTTCAGGGGAAGAGTATTTCAGTGGAGCAGACTGCTCTGTATGGGCTCTGAGGCATGAAGAAGCTTGGTATGTTTGTGAAACATTTATCTTTGTATCACCAGCACTTAGCAGGTAACTGTAAGCCTTTCCTTGGTCTGTTCTGGTGGTATTTAAAACTTTAGTAATTCAAATAATTAAAATTTTCTTTAATTTTGATTGATGGACAAATCCATTTCCTTAAAAATGACATTCCCCTCCTGCCATTGTTTATCAGTTTGTGGTTATCAAAGGAAAGCTAACTGGGCTTTATATAAATTAGCCCATGACCCTGGCCTCAAATATGATGCCCTAATCTGTTTACCTGTCTTGTGTAAATCACATCTTTATGAAAGTAATCCTTCTTTAATGTCACATGTCTGTCGTTTAGTCACACTGTTCTGGATATGTGCTTTTTTTTTTTTTAGTGTAGAGAGAGGGTCTGCTACTACAGGATTAGTTCCAATGGGATCAGTTCTCTTGTATAATGAATGCTGGACATAAAGCAAATTAAAAACTATCGTTTGTGACTAATGACCAAATACTGTTCAGTCTGCTCCAAGGGGGTAATTATAGCACTTAGCTGTGCTTGGATAATTGAAGGATAAATTCACTGATTGCCTCATATGTCTGTAGAGTTACACAGAGACCTTGAGTTGAAGTGACTCTAAAGTGGCACTTGTAGTTAGCCCAAGGCTGTCCGGGATGGCAAGCCTCATTGATTTGCTAAACTGTATTGCTCCAGTTAGGGATTAATGTCAAAATTAAATAATTGAACTGATGTGTATGTGTTTGTGTAACAGTTCCCTACCAGGAAACCAAATTTTATACTCTACTTGGCTGGGTTAAGTTTTAGTAATTTGTTCAAGGTTTTCTTAGAATATGGAGTAGTAAGCCCAAAATCTATTAAGGAGTTTCTGTTAGAGCGTTAGACTTGCTTGGTAAATTCCTCAATGAAAGTCTCACATAGACTCCATTATTGTTTTTAAAATCCAGTGTATATAGTCTTGGCCTTAACTGCTCACTGAACTGGTATCTGCTGTTTTTCCCTGTTTTTCCACTAGATCTGTATCTAATTTATGGTAAAGGGACCACAAAAACAAAAATTACTTCTATTTCGGCACGTAACACCATTATAGTTAAGGGTCTATTGGCATTTCTACTAAAACGTTTTCTTAGAGAAGTTTATAACTTGGCAATTTTACGTGGCTTTGGGCTGAAACATTGCTATTTCTGTCCAAAAGTAAATTATTTTACCAAATTTCATATAATTGAATTTGCCTTATTTGATAATGTGTGGAGAGGGAAGGGCTATCACACACAATAGGTCTTTTTTTCATGTTCTCACAGGCTGTTTGATTACACAGTAGTATTGGGTGTGGCGTTTATTCTTACATTTTAGTCTTTCGTCGGTAAGATTTTATTTTTTTTAATGTTTTGAAATAAGTTGGTTTAACAGGGTTAAGATAATTCATTTTCATGGGTTCTTCCCTTTAAAGAATTGTACTAGTATGTTGATTTTTAGTTCTTTTTACATTATTAACTTACTATAAAATTTAAAAGCACTTTGTGGCAGGGGTGCCTGGCTGGCTCAGTCCATAGATCATGGGACTTTTGATCTTGGAGTAGTGAGTTCAAGCCCCATGGTGGGTGTAGAGATTACTTCAAAAAAAAAAAAAAAAAGTTAAAAAAAAGGACATTTTGTGGCACTCACTTTTTTTAAAATAATTTTTTATTGTTATGTTAATCACCATACATTACATCATTAGTTTTTGATGTAGTATTCCATGATTCACTGTTTGTGCATAACACCCAGTGCTCCACGCAGAACGTGCCCTCTTTAATACCCATCACCAGGCTAACCCATCCCCCCACCCTCCTCCCCTCTAGAACCCTCAGTTTGTTTTTCAGAGTCCATCGTCTAATGGTTCGTCTCCCCCTCCGACTTACTCCCCTTCATTCTTCCCCTCCTGCTATCGTCTTCTTTTTTTTTTTGTCTTAACATATATTGCATTATTTGTTTCAGAAGTACAGATCCGTGATTCATCAGTCTTGTACAATTCACAGTGCTCACCATAGCACATACCCTCCCCAATGTCTATCACCCAGCCACCCTATCCCTCCCACCCCCCACCACTCCAGCAACCCTCAGTTTGTTTCCTGAGATTAAGAATTCCTCATATCAGTGAGGTCATATGATACATGTCTTTCTCTGATTGACTTATTTCACTTAGCATAACACCCTCCAGTTCCATCCACGTCGTTGCAAATGGCAAGATCTCATTCCTTTTGATGGCTGCATAATATTCCATTGTGTATATATACCACCTCTTCTTTATCCATTCATCTGTCGATGGACAACTTGGCTCATTCCACAGTTTGGGTTTTGTGGACATTGCTGCTATAAACATTGGGGTGCACGTACCCCTTCGGATCCCTACATTTGTATCTTTGTGGTAAATACCCAGTAGTGCATTTGCTGGATCGTATGGTAGCTCTAATTTCAACTGTTTGAGGAACCTCCATACTGTTTTCCAGAGTGGTGTGGCACTCACTTTTGTAGGAGAGACTTGAATTATTCGGTCTTGAAAAATATTAGGTAAAGTAAGCCTTTCCTTGGTCTGTTCTGGTGGTATTTAAAGCTTTAGTAATTCAAATAATTAAAATTTTCTTTAATTTTGATTGATGGACAAATCCATTTCCTTAAAAATGACATAAGATTCATCAATACCAACACACCAAAAATGGGTTAATTATGTTAGCCATTTACATTTACCCATAATTTTACTTATCACCTTGTATTCAGTAAATATCCTATTTGCCTAGGATTTTCTCCAGTTTGCACTAGTTCAGAAATGTTTGGTAAATACCAGAGATTTCCTTGAAATTAGTCCCTAAGAAGAGGTGCCCCAAAAAACCTCTTTTTACATTCTTTGGCATGCCTAAGTCCTCCCCTACCACAGTTGTCATGGACAGGAGTCCCTATATAAGGTGTTAACGAGTTCTTCACACGTTTAGAGAAGACTGCTGACTCACTGCCCAAAGTAACATAGTTGAGGCAGCTTTAATAATTTGTCTCCTAAGAAAATAGAAGAATGGGTTAGAGAAGGCACGGTGATCACTTCATTCAGTGTTGTTATTGTTATCATTTATTGTTAGCAATAATTATCATTGCTAATGACAACCGAGTTCATTTCTAAGAATTCACTTTCTTGCAGTTGCAGTTCCCCCATCTCCCAATCTGGAGGCCAGGTTTTAATTGCATTGCAGTTTCCAGTCAAGCAACCATTACCAGGGTTGCTCTTGCCAGGCTCTGTCCTGTGGTGGAGGGATACTGTGTTTCCTTCACCTGGTTATGTTGGAAAGTGCATGGATAAGGCAGGGGTCCTGTCTGAAGTAATCCTAGGGTATTTTTAATGTCCTTTAATTGCCATTCAGGATGTAAGTCAGACCAGACACAATTGGGTCTGCTCACAGTTCAGAACTGCCTAGTGGTGTTTATATAAAGGTTAAAGTATATTTAGCAAATAAATCCCGTGAAGCTATTACTTATATATAATTTATTTTTTTATTAACATCTGTTGATTCCTAAGCAGTGTGAAATTAGTTCCACTATACCTGCGTTTTATGTCTTTATTTGTTTCATTTGTGATCCCTGGATAGCACTGGGGGCAAAGTGGGATGAGGAAATGGAATTAAGAATTTCACAAGGGCCTTGTCATTGCCATCAAACCATTATCAGACTTATTTGTGGTTTTCTAGATGTCTGATTTTCTTCAAGTTTGGTAATGTTAGCAGATGAAAAGTAGATTAAGTAGAGTTTAAATCCTATTTGCTGTATGATTCTACTTTGTTTTGCATTGCTTTGGGTGTTTTAGTTGTGAAAATTTTTATTTATTTTTATTTATTTATTTTTAAAGATTTATTTATTTGAAAGAGTGAGAATGAGAGAGAGAGAGTACATGAGAGGGGGGAGGGTCAGAGGGAGAAGCAGGCTCCTCGCCGAGCAGGGAGCCTGATGCGGGACTCGATCCCGGGACTCCAGGATCATGACCTGAGCCGAAGGCAGTCGCTTAACCAACTGAGCCACCCAGGCGCCCAGTTGTGAAAATTTTTAAATTCAAAGGTACATTTCATAGTAAGGACCCTTCCCTCAGGGCCAGTGAAGGTATGGCAGCACACTTACCTTCCGTCTTCCTTGAAGTGATTTTAACTTGACCTAAAGGTAGAGGGTTTTTGTTGGTGGTGTTTTGTACTTAGCTCAGATTACCTCTATCAGTATGAGAGAATGTGGACTTTTTTAGAAGGGTATTAAGAATTTTAAGATTTGTCCATGACATCTTTTTTATTGAGTTACTGACTATTAGTTATGGTCATCCGAATGTTCATCCATTGTGGTCTCTGAGACAGCATTGTTCTTAGGGAGGTTTTTTAAAAATTAAACATAATATGAAGCTGGGCCTACAAATAGTTTTATCATTAATTACATTGCATTTCCCCTAATTCTTATGTGTTAGGGTAATACTTGTTCTCAAGTGGCCAACATTTTTGACGTACTATGTACATATATTAAAAGAGTAGAAATATAGTCTTGGCAGACACTGAAATGGTTAATTGGCTTTTCCAGCCAAATAGGTTTATAAAACTTTCTGAAAATTAAGAAGTGGGAGGGAAAGAACGTTCTTTGAATAAATGCCATATTTTATTAACCCTTTACCTATAAAGCTATTTTTAGGGTATAAACATTTTCTTGCAGCAAATTTTTTTCATTAGACAGGCAGCTAGAGGAAGAAGAATAGTTGATTTATTGTAACTGTCAAATATCTGCAAACATTCCAGTAGTTAAAAGAATTATTTCAACATAAAATCCTAAGTAGAGGTGAGATTTTTTTTCTAAAAGTAAATGATAATTTTGAGAAAGGAAGAAAAGCAATAGCATGGTGACTTTGAGATCTGTAATCTTTAAGAGCAAATTTTAAAACATAGCATTAAGAAATATTTGATGGTTTCTAATGATCTTTAATCAAGATGTATTTTTATATTCTTATTAGTACTTGCATAAAATCAACAGCTTTTCATGATAAGACATTTACATCTTAAATCTTGCACACTGTTCTCTTAGGAAATAGATGGAACAACACTGGATCTTTAAAAATTAATAGGAATAGTCTATATTTGATTCAGAAAAGTTTATATAGTATTCAAGGGCTAGTGGACAAGGGCAAGAGAGAGGGAGAAGCGGGGCCAGGAGCATGTGGGGGAATGAGAGAGATTACAGTGTCCTTTTCCATTTCAGCTGGTAGTTTGGAATAAAACTGTAAAGTTAAACTTTTTGGAATTGTTACTACCCCGAGTGGGAATATAAACTATATTGAACAAAATTTATTTAGCCTGTTAAAAAGTCAACCTAAAACTGTAGTTAATTAGTTTACATTATTACATCACTTCTAGTTAGAGACTCAAACTGGTACAGAGTAAGAGGAGCTCTATCAGGTGAGCTGACTGCTACCCATATGGGGCCTTAAGATAATGATGAGTTTAAATTTCCTCTTAGAGCTAAGTGAGAATAAAACTGGAGGCAATAAATACTCTTGGCCAAAGCCATTAAATGAAAAAGCTGGGAATTCTCCAGCTCTTGACTTAAATTGTTTGTTTATCAGCTGGCGCCTAGTCTGGAGTCAAGAGCTGGAGATTTCTATCTGTGACAGAACTTTGAAACTCTTGCAGGACACTTTCATTTCAACTTAAGGTAACTTGAGTTTATAGCTTTGGCTTTAAAGATTACTAATGATTTACTCATTTCCTTACCATTTAACCAGAGTGGACTTTTTCCCAGGAAGGGATCTGTGTTTATTTAGGGCCTTTGTCTGCGGAGGGATTAAAAGGCAGCCCACCAGCATTGTGAACTTGATGGTAATAAAAGGTCACCAAAACACACCATAAAAACATTCTTACCATGGAATTAATTATACAGTGTAATTTTACAAAGCAGCTCGGTTACTCCATCCCTGCCCCCTCCCTCCATTCTTAAACATTTCATCTTTTTAAAAATTAAAGCTGTGGTATAATTTAGGTTTTTGGAAAACATATTTTGCTTCTTTTATGGTATTTACACATTGAAGAAATTGTCACATGCAGTTAGTTGCTTTAAAGTTCTGAAATAAAAATTATCATTTATTGTTAAACTCTGGGATGAATAACTTGTTTGGGAGAGGGTAGTCAAAGGGATGGTTGGAGCTTCAACAGCTCAGTTTCTAAAAACCAAAACCTACTTAAGAGTTTTTTTGTGCCACCAGGTGGCATTGCATCCAAACCTGCTTGTGATAAAGGAAGGTTTTTAAATTAAATTCTTTTTTGTTCAAGAGAGGTTATAATACTTTTGTCTGGATTTTGCTTTTGAAGTTGGCTTAAAAATATATCTACTATCAACGTTGATTAAATGTCTCCAAAGACCTGGAAGGTTTTCTGAACTCTGCAAATGTTTGCTTTTAGGTGGTTAATATTGAAATGAAAGTAAAATGTTGAAACATTTGCAAAGGATTGCTATTTTTTTATTTGTAAAATGAACATTTAATAGTTATTTTTGTTTTGCTTTTCTAAATACTCAAGAGGATCCTGCCTATAAAAGCCCTCACAAATGTTGCAGAAACTCCCCAATATTTCAGATCACCCCTTCCCCCAACACACTCACACCTGCCCCAGCCCTTATAAAAAAAAGTGTCAGCAGGTTTCACTGTATGGGAATTTTTAAAAAGAGGGAAAGACCTCAGAAAGGTGCAAGTCGGTCCTTTTCACAAGCCTAACTATGAGATTCATTAGGCAGTTCATGCTCATGTCTTAAAAGCTGCTTTTGGGAAAGTAAATTCTTGCAGTTTCCTGTACTGGTTTTGAGGGAGTCTTTATAGTCTTTTGAATCAGCTCATTTTAAGAAAGTGATAATGTAAAAGCAAGGAAAAAAAACCCTCATTGTAAATTTTATAAAAGTATGATTTTTAAATTAAAATACATATTGTTCTATTTTATGAACCCACATATATTAATAAACTGTACAGAAACAAATTTTTAATACAGCCTATCCAGGTGCTATGATATGTTGTCAGAATAAATAAGGTTCAGTGTACACTCTATTGATTTTTATCCTTTTAAAAAATGTATTCACCATGCAGAGATGTTTAATGCTTAGCTTTGATCATTTATCAAAAAGCTTTATGAAATTTTTCTCATTTTATATTCTTGTCTCTTCTGTGAGGCTTCTTAGAACTGTGTACAACCTGTTTAAGAAATGTATGTTTTCAAAGTAAACGTTTGACCTCCCATCTTGATGTTCTTGCTTTTAAACACACACACACACACACACACACACACACACACACACACACACACTCTCTCTCACTCACTATCTCTCCCTCTCACTCCCCCTCCCTCCCCCCCCCCTCCCCCCCCCCCCCCCCCTCTCTCTCTCAAACACTCATAAGCCCCCATGTCTCTATATTTTGAACAACTTGTTTGGAATGTGTGTTGTACTAAAACTAAATATATGTAGACTTCAGTATTACAAAGAGAGAATTTTGTTTTAAAAATTATAAAAATTTGAAAGTAGTACTTTTGAAAATAGTCTAGACAAAGGTACTCAAGACATTTGACCCTGAATATTTTACTTTTAAACCTGATACAACAGTCTGTTTCTTAGCTTTGTGGTATACTGATATTTCTACTTATTTAACATCAAAAAGCTGTAGTGGTTTCTCTTTATAGATTGTGCCTGTGTTCTGGAATTGCCTCCTGCTGTCCATGAATTGCTTCTTGGCTTGTTTTGTTAGAATTTCTCACCAGGGTTTTTGTGAGCTGTGTAGTCAACATTTAAAAAAAAAAAAGAATTTGATACAGTAGACTGGACTAGTAAAAATTATACTTACTGTTCATGATGATAAATGAGTAAACTCTTGGCTCAGAATACCGGTTTTATGTAATAAAAGCCCATGCAAATCTCATGTAATAATATGCATATATAAAATTGCCTACAATGACTGTTTTCCTAGTTATTTCTGTAATATTATTTTTTGTAGAAATTCCAGAAGCTTTTTCATTAAAAAATAATAGAAAAAAATCCTTATTCGTTTCAGGGTGTGGGTAATTTGGTAATGGAGCATTTAGATTTTGGCTTCTTTCATTTCAGTTGGAAATAGTATTGGTGTAAGTGAGTGTTGCCATGGGAACCTCCACAGAGATATAAAAGGCAAGACTGTCTAAGTGGAGGAGGGGTGATGTACTAAAATACCACTGGCCTAAATGATCTATTATATGTGTGTTGGGGGTACAGGGGGAGCTGGTTTGAGAAGGGAAGAGAAAGTAGTACAGAGAGTAAAAGTTAAAAGTTAAAACCATGTACTCATACTTTTAGAATCTCATAGGTGGAAGTGTTTTAAGTTTGAAATGTGATTCTTAATTATTTGTGTCATTTGCATATGCTGGGAATCTTTGCATCCCTTATTTTTAAACTGTGTTGATGGAACATGTTTAACTTACTTGATTTTAGTTAAAATAGTTCAGTGAAATTTGATTGGAAGGTTAGGATATTGGTCTCGGAGATGGCTTTAATCATAAATTTTATTAAAAATAGTTATACTTTTTCAGATATCTGGAAAATTTTTAAAAATTATATTTTTTTGGAGACGTTTGGCTTTCAAAGCAAAACTGGCAATAAAGTATACTTAAATACTATAAAGTATTGTTAATATTAGATTTCAAAAGTTAAAAAATTTTAATACTTTATAAATATTACTCAAGGAAACAATGACTTACTGTATTTGCATGTGTAATATTGTAGGGTTTTCTAAAAAATAAAAATAAAAACAGCAAAAGCAAGCATCAAATCCTTTTGTATCCTTTAGGAGCACATGTGTTGCTATTAATAAAAATGATTAGAGAATAGCCAATTTAACTGCATGTAAAATAACATTTTTGTTTTTTTGTAATTTAGATTACAAAACACAGTGAAATTGTGTCCAACATGAGTTAGCATGGTAGAAAAGCAACATCATATTGCACTTTTAACACTATGGATTCGGGTTGCCAGATACACGTGGAAAAAAGGAAAAGACATTAACCTGGCAAAAACTGTTTAAACTTACCTTTTTGGTCAGTTTGGTCAGAGAAAAAGTAAAGTTGCCAAGGTAATAAAACATCCGGAAGTTTTTAAAATAAAAAGTAATTTAAATTAAAAAAAGAGAGGCGAGAGCGGGAGAAGAAAGAGGGTAAAAAAGACAGCACTCCGCTCCCCAGGCCAGGCCACATCTGATGTAAATTAACCGCAGTGGAAGTGTATTGTTTCCAGCTCAGCACAAACAATGCGGGGCATCTCTTCTTGAGGGGTGGATGTTTGCGTGGAAAAAGGGGTGTTGAGAAGTGAGCTGGGTTGCAGCGAGTTTAGCCATCAGGGGATTTTGCGGCATAGAAAACACAGTAGGATTGAGAGTAAAGAATGAGAAAGTATGTTTGCATATAAAATTAACGAAGTTAAACCTTCAAGAGGTGTGAAATAATTCATAACTGTGAGAACGCTTAGTTGTCAATAATCTTTAGAGGATTGGTTTTTTTTTTTGTGAAGAGACTGAGGCCTTATACTGTAAAATGTTCAGCAACCAAGATACCAGCTTTGAGGTGTGCTTTGGCATAGGATATCTGTTTAGTTTTAGATTTGACTTCTTAAAACAAACAAACAAAAAACTAAGAAAAATGTATTTCTTGGAAAAATAGATAATAAGAGCGATAAAAAGTCAAGCTTATCAAAAAAATACTTTAAGAGAATGAAAGTAAGGGCCACAACATCTGTGTTGTTTTTCTCTTTCAGTTTTTGTCTGCTGCGCTCCGCCCCACCCCCACCCCCATGCTTCCTTGGGAAAAAAATCTGACAATCTTAATAGAGTGGAAAGCATAAAATTGCACATGGCCTTATCAATAAATGGATTCAAAATAGCTTTGCTTTGATCACCCTTAAAAAGTTTCATAATACAGAATTTTCTAGAAGAAAGCAACTAATATTTATTATTAAGTACCTTTGGTGTGTCAGGCTATCATGCTGGGTAGTTTATGTATTTTAGATCATTTAATCCTTACAGCAACCTCATGAAATGCATATTATCCTCATTTTTTAGTGAGGAAGTTGAGGCTTATTTAGGAAGGGACCACATGACCACATGTAATTATTATAAGAATTAGCCTGATGTAGCAAAAAAGAAGGCATTTTAGGTAGAAGATTTTAAAATATTGTATAGGACTAATACCTTCAAGTTTGGCATTTGTTTAGTTTGTTAGGATAATGAAAAAGCTTTCATTTGTTTATTTAAAAACAAACTCAGTAGAAATACTTTCTTCATGCTCCGTTGATACCACCATTTAGTGACATAGTCCACCCCAAATCAAAATATACAAAGAATTATTAGTTGACCAAAAAAGTCTACATATGTAGTTTTTTTGTTTTTTGTTTTTTTTTAAGATTGTATTTATTTATTTGACAGAGAGAGACAGCGAGAGAGGGAACACAAGCAGGGGGAGTAGGAAGAAGGAGAAGCAGGCTTCCCGCGGAGCAGGGAGCCCGATGCGGGGCTCGATCCCAGAACCCTGGGATCATGACCTGAGCTGAAGGCAGACGCTTAATGACTGAGCCACCCAGGCGCCCCCACATACGTAATTTATTTATTTATTTATTATTTTAAGATTTTATTTATTTATTTGACAGAGAGAGACACCGTGAGAAAGGGAACACAAGCGGGGGAGTGGGAGGGGGAGAAGCAGGCTTCCCACCCGAGCAGGAGCCCGATGTGGGGCTCGATCCCAGGACCCTGGGATCATGACCTGAGCTGAAAGCAGACGCTTAACAACTGAGCCATCCAGGCGCCCCCACATACGTAATTTAAAACAGTTTTGTTTTTGCTTTTATATGCTTGAATTTAGGCAACTATAGGAATAAAAGAGACAAAATCTGGAAACCTGAAGTGCAAACCATAAGTTTTAAACCTAAAATAACTTCCTTGGAAGGTCTTTTAGAAGTTGGGTATTAAAAAGAGCCAAAGTGTGTCTTATTTAGAGTATGTTTTCTCTTTTACCTTGTGTTTTAAATTTTTTATTTTCCAAAATAAATTAGTCACAACTTTTTTAAATACCAAAAAATGGCCTTTACAAAAGATTAGTGAGAGTTTGTGTGCATGTATACTTTTTGATATGTTTATAGTTTTCAACATTGAGACCTAAGACTAACAGTGTTTGCAGCTTATTGCTCAATAGCTATATTAATTTAATAATAATAAAGTGTACTCTTTAGTTTTATTTGATGTTGCAACTATCATTGGGTATTTTACTGAATTATAATGTGTTAGGAGTTGATGAATTTTATTTTGTCAATATTTTTAACCCCTCTGAATATATATAATTCTTCAGTCATATTACAAAAAAAAATCTGTCTCAACAGCTTTTAACTAAAGGCCTTTAAGAGTAGTGTGGGTGTGTGTGTGTGTATGTGTATGGGGGGGTTTGTGTGTGTGTGTTTTAATAGTTTTATCCTAAAGAAAGCTCTCTGAAAGATGCTTTCTATACGTAATTCAGATTATGTTTAAAACCAAGTGAACAAACTCATACTCATTATAGTCTAACTATAAAACATAGGTTTCATTGAAGTCTGTAAGAAAATCTGATGTTTATGACATTTTGCTTTGCCAATTTTTCTCTGATTTTTATAAAAATCAACTATGCTGCAGTTTGAAATGCTAATGTATATTTGGGAAACAAACAACCCTGAGAATTTCAGGTGTTTAAATAATCTGATAGATATGTCTGGTTTCATCCTTATAGATTTCTAGCTCCAAATGTGATTGGCAGTAGTTTGGAAAGAAGAATGAAGAGGAAGTCCTTTCCCTTATGTTGGTGTGTTCAGCAAGGAAAAACAAACCAACATTCTTGTTACTGTAGCTTAGAGCACTAAAGAAGAGCCTCGTACCAGTTCCCAGGTTTTTTTGGTAGTCATATATGAAGCTTCTTTCATTTCACTTTGTTGTGTTTATTCTTAATATTCCTGGCCTTTATCCACATTGTTTCTAGAAATGCTTACTGGATTGATTGCTGTGAAACGAAAGAGTAGAGCAGAGAATATTGGCAAGAAATTTCTGGCAAAAAAAAGAGATATTCTGACCCTGGCCCTTACTAGGGTAAAGTTCCAAGGGAATAAAGATTATTGCTGGTCAGAAAACCATCCAACTGGATAGTGATGAAAACTGGAGTTTAGCCAAATTTATTTTTGTGTGTTTTTGCTCTTTTCCTGTTTTTTGGTTGTTATTGGAAGGGACCTTTGGTGGGTCATCTGATTATGACAGGATGAAGGTCAAGTTTAGTTTTGCTTGACTTCAGTGGTGTTATCTTTCTAACCACAGCGGCCTATGATAATGAGATTGTTCATCAGGAAAAAAAAGAGCAATTCTTGGTCTTTATCTGTATATCAGATTTAAATGGTGATGTGTTTTTTGAAGATTGAGGTTGTGATTTTAAAAGGGTGAGCTGTGATATTTTAGGATATTTTAGAAAGTATGTGCACATACAACAGTGTTTTTATGAAGGGAAGGTGAAATGGGAAAACTGTAGTAATGAGGGTAAAGAAAAATAAGGACTCCAGAAGAAAAATACCCATTTTGGTTTTGTTGTTTGAGGGAGAGAACTGGGGAATTGATAAGTATTATCAATTATATGTGGGTATAGAGTTAAAAATAATAGAAAATAGCACTTCAGAATAATAATTTTGATGTCCACACCAAACACCCCTTGTTAAGTATATTTACAATACAGTTAAACACTAAAATAAACTTGAAATAAATTCCAAGATAAGGAGTTGCTGCATTTGTAGAATGTGTCGTGTGGATATGAGGTCACAACCGGAGCATGAGTTTTGGGAAAAGGTACTATGGCAATAAGCTGTTTGTGGTTTCACACTCTAACCATTTACTATTTCCCACTTACTTTCCATTGAGAATCATAGATGTGCATCTGTGCAGATGTGAATCTTCACCTGGCACTTCTCCCTACCCTGCCAAGACAAAATTTTAGCATCTAAAAAATAAGAGATTATTTTCTTTGTTCTTTCCTCCACATCCCATAGTAACTTAAACTGAATTTTTTTCCCATTGGCAACAAAAATGAAGGTTGATAGACCCTCCACTTACTTATGTCTGAATTTTAAATGTTCTTGAATTTTTTATATGATACCACAATGTACACAGAGAGGACCAACAAACATCTTACAATTTTTCATGCAAACCTTTTTTGAAGAGAGAAAAAAACCTTCCTCACCCTCCATCTTTTGAGTCATCGATGTTTAATTTTATTTGCATTATTTTACTTTTTCCTGCTGAATTTTAATCATAATTTTAAAAACTAAAAAGTAAATGTAAAGGATTCAAAATAAAGTTTAGGATGAAAAATTTATCTAATTGCTTCTGTTTGTTTGTTTTTTCCTTGCATTTCCCAGTGAAATTCCTTAAAGTAAGTTCCTTCCTTTCTACCCTTCTTTAAATTGGACCCAAGGAAGGCATTTAGTAAACATTTTTCCTCCGGACCCTAAACCAGAGCTTTGATGGATTCTTAAGGGTATCTACTCATATGTGAACCCATATCTTTGATATGGTGTTTGCTTTATAATGGGCCCTTTAATTATTCTTTCCCAGGAATGATTTAAGGCAAATGGATGGGATCATTCTCATATTCTCCTAAGGTGTTCTGCGTCTAACCTTGGTTTGGCAGGGGTGATTGTGTTATTGTATGTCTAGTTTGAGTTGTACTTACTTTGTCTTGCTTGTGCCTCTGAGTGGGCATACTTTTTGCTTTTCAGTGTTCACTCAATATGTAATTATTGAAATGAAATGGCGATAAAGCTTGTGTGGGAAAGAAGTCCTTGTTTCCTGTCTTTGTTGGCACTTGTGGGTTCCTAATTTCCTAAGAGTCTTGGGATGTAGATCTGTACATCACAACTAGGGGCGGGTAGTTTTTATGGTGAGGAAGAGGGAAAAAGATAGTATTGAAGCAATTCCTGTCTCGGTCTGCAAAGTGCAGATTGCATTTCTCTTTCAGTGGTGTTAGGTTTATGGCCCTTTTTTGGGAAAGTGCTATTAAGTGTTTGGAGACCTTTATCTTTCTCTGTTTCGTTGTAGCAGATGGAGTTGTCCTCTGGTGGTTTTGCTAGGTATGATAAATGTAGTACTAAAACTGCTTGGTGGAAGTTTGATCTGGAAAGATTACTATGTTTTTCTGTTTCCTGAAGAAAATGGAATCATAGTATTCAAACTGTTGGGGAAACAAGCCCATCAGCAGATCAGCAATAATAATGTGAACTTTTCACTGATGCTTGGGATTTTTTCCTCTTCTTTTACAAAGGTTTAGGAGCAAAACCCAGAAATGATGATCAGTTTTGTCTGAAATAATATAAGTGGTAGAAATAATCAAACCTTTTCCCTCAGAGCATACAGGGAGAGATGTCTACATAATGAAGAATTGTTCCTCTTTTGCAAAATAAGAATGGAAGCAAAGAAGTTATGCAGTTCTCTTGTGTTCATGCAGTGTTGAAGTCTTACACAGCGTAGCTATCCCTAGTTTTATTGCTAAAAAGACTTCTTTGTGCATATTTCTAATATTCTAAGAGTCTAAAGTCCCTCTTTGGCCATGCCTTTTTTTTTTTAAGTTTAATTCTGATTATTGTAACCAGTATAACTTTTAGATAATCATGTACTTCCAATAGCTTTTATGCAAATCTGTGGTTTATCTACACTGGAGTTGAAAGGTGTTAGCCAGCCCTTAGATATTGTACTGAAGCAAATGTTTGATCAAATCCCTTGACAAAGAGGTAGGAGATTCTAACCTAACTACCTAATTTGAAGACATTGGCTTTTTTCTTTCTTGAGGGATTCCCATTCTAGATCAACTGGATACAATCTGGGGATAAAGCTGTATCCTGAACTGAATCTGTGGAGTGATTTGCAAATAATCATTACCCTCAATTTTATTTATTTGCATTAATTACTTCCTTACTATAGGGAATTAAAAGTTGACTAGTTTTTGTATCTGAAACTCCCTTTTCCAGCTCCTTTATCTTTTATGTTCTAGCTTTTATGTATTCCTAGCTTTAATAGTTAGAAGCAACACAGGGAAGGGTAGGAATGTCTGCAGTCTCGAGTCCCTTCTTTTTACTAGTGTTGGGGAAAAGGGGGTGAACCATCATCGGAGAACTCGGTGGTCTCAGCGGTGTCTGAAGTGCTCCCAGGTCTTTGACTGTGGTTACAGCACCTGACGTAGAGTATGCAAATGAATCTGGTTTGGGGGAATTCTGGCACCACATCCCACAGTGGGGAGTAACCTATGTACCTGCTGGAAGATATTTGGCTTGTAGCATCCAAGTTTTTCTTTCTACTGTGACTGCTAGGAAATCAGAGCTAGATTTGGCACCCAGTAATAATCATCATCCTTTCCCCAGCCTTCCCTTTTCTATGTGGTTTCCATTCTCAGGTGTAACTTTACCTTATCGCATATTTACTTAGTCCTTACTGCCTAGTAGGCACTGGGAATACATGGTGAGCATGAAAGACCCACTCTCCTTCCTCTTAGTGCTTACGGTCCATGTGTTTGTGTCATAAACTACCTCAGAATCCTTTTTGGAAATAAGGATATGAATCATAACTATGGATTTCTAGGGCCACCAGGTTTTCTTACCACTTCTCTATTTAGAAGATCTTCCTCTGTGTACTTTTATTCCTCCTCCCTTTGTTTTCATTTCTTTGCTTATTTTTCTCTTCTAAATATTTTTAATGAAATGAATACTCTTATCTCCCTTTTCTTCTTAAAACTTTTGTATATTCTAATTGAATATAGTGTCTTTAATATTTTAAAAAGATTTTATACTGTGTATATGCATATGCACACAAAAAACAAAAATGGGATTCTTTTTTGCAACTTATTTTTTTCATTTACTGTAATTTAATGTGTCTTAATATGTAAAAGATTTATACTTTTTAATTATTATAAAGCATTCTATTAAGTGGACAGACTTCTGTTATAGAAAGGCTGCTCTAAATATTCTGGGACATAGATTTTTTCATGTACAGTGTATGTGAATTTATCAGTAAGAAATTCTAAGAAATGGAATTACTGGGTCAAAGAGTTTATGTATTTTAAATTTTGGTCAGTGTTGCCAGTTTTCTCACCGAAGTTAAATTTTCCATTAAGGGTGTAGGAAACTATTTATTAATGGTCTTGCCAATACTATCTTTACATTTCTTTTCTAGTCTGATAGTTAAAAAATGGTATAATGTGGTTTTGATTTTCTTTCTTCCATTTTTTTAATTCCACATTATGAGTTTGAGCATTTTAATAATGTTTCCTGGCCATTTTTTTGTTTTTGTTTTTGTTTTTTTCTTTCCAGTGATTGTTTCTTCCTATTCTTTGGACATGTTTTTATTGGATTCATTCATTCAGCAGGTATTTGTTGAGTACTTAGGGTGTGCTGGGCCCTGTGCTAGGCATTGATCTTTTCAAAATTGATATGTATGGGTGTCAAGTGCTCATTCATTTATTCAACAAATATTTATTGACTATCTACCATGTACTAAGTACTAATCTAGGCCTGGGACTACACCAGAGAGAACTCCCCCCACCCCCCACCCCACACACCCACATACGCATTCCTGCTCTTAGGGAGTTTATATTTTAATGAATGTGAATACGTGTGGGGAGATAGATATGTTGCAAATATTTTTGGCCAGTTTGTCCTTTCTTTTTTATTCATTTTGTTTATTTTTTTTGAAATATAAGAAATTTTGAATTTTTATGTCGTTGAACTTGTCAGTCTTACTTTTTATGGCTTCTGACTCTTATGTTCTGTTTATCTCTCCAAGACTGTAAAATTTAAAAAAAGATTTACACATTTTTATTTTGCTTTGTGATTTCATTTTTAAAAATTTAAGTTTTTTATTCATTTGGGATTTATTGTGGAGGGAATGAGGGTAAAGATCTAGATTACCTTTTCTTCTTTAAATCAATTTAGTGAAAAATCTATCTTTCACCATTAATTTTGTAAACTCCATTAATTTCATATATTCAATGCCCATACGTATTTGGGTCTATTCTGAGCTCTCTATACTCTTCTATTGATATTTCCTTGTTGATTTTTCCATAAGTAGGACATTTTTACTTTCAGTTGCTTTATTTTCCTGTCTACCCTACCTGGGAGGGTAGCCTTTCATGGGTCTTTTTTCCCTTTCAGAACTCTCCAGATTATTTTTGCTTGTTTATTGTCCTAAATAGACGTGAAAGTCATTTTATCATATTCCTCCCAAAACATTCTATTAATATCTTGATTGGGATTGCACTGTGTATATATTAATTTATGGAAAACTGATATGTTTACAAAGCCAAGTTTAAGATTTACTCATTGATCGTTTATGTCTCTTAGCAGGATTTTCAAGTTTTCTTCTTGTATATCCTAAACATTTCTTGTACAGTTTATTCGAAAAGTCTTTTTATCTTTATTATTGTTGTTGGTATACATGGAGCCCTTTCTTTTTCTTTTTTTTTTAACATTTCCACTTGTTCATAAATATAAGAAGCGTCAATTTCTGTATGTTAATCTGAACTCAACTTCCTTTTTATTTAGATTTTATTTAATTTTTTTTGGGGGGGAAGTGAGCACAAGTAGGGGGAGGGGCAGAAACAGACTCCCCACTGAGCAGGGAGCCTGACCCTGAGATCATGATCTGAGCTGAAGTCAGATGCTGAACTAACTGAGCCGCCCAAGGCACCCCTGAACTCAACTTCCTTTTTTTTTTAATTTTTTTATCGTTATGTTAATCAGCATACATGACATCATTAGTTTTTGATGTAGTGTTCCATGATTCATTGTTTGTGCATAACACCCAGTGCTCCACGCAGAATGTGCCCTCTTTAATACCCATCACTAGGCTAACCCATCCCCCCACCCCCCTCCCCTCTAGGTCAGCTTCCTTTTGAATTCTCTTATGTTTCTAGTAGTTTTTCGGTTGGTCATCTTGGGTTTTCCAGTTCTAAAAATGATAA
Organism: Callorhinus ursinus; assembly: GCF_003265705.2. Lineage (NCBI taxonomy): Eukaryota > Metazoa > Chordata > Mammalia > Carnivora > Otariidae > Callorhinus > Callorhinus ursinus. The sequence continues at coordinate 43,233,455 of NW_027397074.1, read as the reverse complement.
TTTTTCCTCAGGTTTTCTAAATTTCTTAGATGTCTTATTTCTCCCTTAACTAATTACATTGGTTGATACTTCTAGAACAGTTTTGAATAATAGTAGTGATAATAGACAAACTTGTCATTTTCCTGATATTCATGAGAATGCTTTTATGGATTTGATCATAAACACAATGGTGGCTTTTGGTTAGAGGGAGATTTTTTTAAGAAAATTATGTTAAGGAAGTATCCTATGATTCTTTAATGTGTGTTTTCATTATTCCCTCAACAAATATTTAATATGTTTCTAGAATGGTCTAACATTCCATTGGCACTAGAAAGTGAGCAGTCAGAATAGGCACAGTCCTAGCCCTAATAGAATTTATAATCTAGTTGAGGGGAGAGAGATACTAGCCTTATCATGAAAAGCTGCACAGTATTTTTGTTGTTGTGATGCAGTGGGATACATTGGGATAAGGGAGTATATAGATAGGGAGATACCAAAAATATGATGGTGTTATCATTGAAGTCCCTTAAAAAGAAAAACTAATGCGGTTCTCTTGCAGCATTAGCATCTTTCCTGAGATGTTTTCACCTCCTGTTAACCATTTCTCTGTTCCTCGAGGGAGATATTCAAGGATTGAAACCACCAGGCTGCCTCACAGAAAGGCTGGAAATAAAATTTTACTCAGCCATTCCTGGTAGTATGTTTTCAATGTGATAAGAAAGTGCTTTTCTAATTCCAGGTGCTAATATTATGACCATACTTTGAAGAAAGTGGTATTTCTAGTTTACAGAATTCAGTGAGACCCTTATCTAGGACTCTGAAGGAGTTAGCAGATAGCTTCAGAGCACTATACAGCTGAGGTGTAGGTAGAGGCAGGGCTCTAAAGGGATCAGATGGGCGGTGGCTAAGTAATAGCAGGCGTTCCTTTAAAACTCTGCCAGCCCCAGAGGGTCTGTGAAGTACTGTACTTGTTTTTGGCTGACTTCATTCTGTGGGAAACCTTTATATTTGTGCTTTATGCTTTTGAAAAAATCAAGAAGAAACAGTTCACATGATTTGGAAATTTGGAGACCAGTATTTTTTGCTTTGAAAGTAGACAGATTTGCATAGGAAGGAAATTCTGATAAACGGGGCAGCAAAGTATTTAATTACAGTATGAAAGCAAGTTGGGTATTGTAAAAGAGCACTTATATTAGGAATCTGAAGATAAATTTGAGTTCCATTGTTCCCACAACCTGTTGTATCTTTGGGTAATTTATTTGATTTCTCCGAGCCTTGACTTTTCTAGGTGTAACTAAAAGTGGTTAGAATATTAGTACTGAGCTGTGTTGATTATTTTGAGGCTTAAATGAAATAATATGTAAGATGAAAACTCTCACTTATCTGTGAAAAGATGACCATTCAGTCTCCCGTGTGAGCACAGTCCTTATGTAATGCCATTTTTAAGGCCTTTGCTTTTTGTGAAAAGCAAATAATGGAATTTCTATCTTTCCTTTTTTTCCCCCTTCACCAAAGCCCCAACTTCAGGGTTGACGTTACCAGAATGTTCTAACATAATCGGAGTGGAAAAATATACATTACTATTTACTTGGGAATGTTGAAACCCAGATCAGAACTCCCAGATCAGAATTCTGATTTGCGAAACAGGACTTTTAGACCTTTGAGAAGAGACTCGGTGGTGTGATGCAAGGATCGTGGGATTTTTGGATTCAAGGACTCCAGTTTAAGTCGCTTTCTAGTTGTATAGACTTGGGCAAGTTCATTCATTTCCAGAAATGAACCAAAGAATCCCTGCCGTAGAGAAAACTGCTGTCATAACTGTCTTCAGTTTAATTTATATTCAGAAGTATATTTCCCAAGACCACATTTACAATCTGGTGATTATCTTACACCACATGGTTGATTTCTAGTTTTCTCCTAAGTTTCTATAATAAAGTGGAGACAGTGGAGTTCAGAGTTAGTTTCCCTGCTGCAAACTGGCCATATGACCTTGAGCAAGTTATTTAACACCTCTGTTCCTCAGTTTCTTCCTCTGTAAAACGGACATTATAAACAATACCTACTTCATAGGGTTGTCTTTAGAGAAAAGTATCTGATCCATAGTATGTGCTCAATAGTGTTTATTACTCCTGTTATTAAGATCACTGTTGGAATTAATTAAGGTGGAAAAAAAATGAAGTTCTCAGTTGATAAGAATTTGAGACTCCAGCAGAGTAGTTTAAGGATGAGTCCTAGTTACTGATTTTCTACTTTGTAAAGATTTGGGAGAAAGGTTTTATTCACTGAAGGGGAGGAAAAAAATATTTTTTTCCCTTCTACTCTCCTGATTCTTTTGTCAGTAAATGAGACTGACAAAGGACAGATTAACAAGAGAAAAGCAGACAAGTTTATTTCAGTTTTACATAATCGGCAGTCTTCATAAGGAGGAAAACACCCACCTCCCTCAATGGTTGGTTAAAGCTGTTTTTGGACCAAGTTTGACGAAGAGTGTAAAGTGGAAAAATATGATAGGACAAAGGGTATCAGGTGAGGGTAATCAACTGGGGGAAGCTTTGCAAGGCCTGTTCATTGGGATTCCTCTCATAGAGTTCCTCTCTGTCTTTGGAGATAAGGATATTTCTTTCCTCTAGGTATAGGGAGGGTGCCCCTCACTTCAGGGTCTTGTGACCTACTTCAGGGGACAGGGAAGGTCAGGGGAGGTCCTTCCTGCATCTGTAGTTTCTCAAATTCTGTCATATGCAAGGCGCCGCATTTTGGGAGAGTGTGTTCTGAACCCTGTCATCACCATAAAAAGTAAACAATTAAAATCTTTGGTTTCTTCTAATTGAAATATAAGCATTTTAGTGATTTTTAAATGTAATAGAGGTATACTTTACTTGCCCTTTTTTGTTAATTTGAATTTATAAGTAGAAATATAACATGCTGATAAAAACATTTCATTAAATAAAACACATTTTCAGTATTACCTTATTTCCTAATAGCGCCATTCCCACATTTAAAAAAAGTCTTACTGTGAGATAGCTATTTTTTCTTAAAAATATGAATGGTTCCTAATTTGTATACATAGTATATTTATACTTTTACATATTGGAGTGAAATAATTTGTTTTCTCTTTTAATTTTAACTTGTGTAAATTTTTTTTAAACCTTTGTCTCTCAAAAGTTAAAAGGTACTTGGTCTTAAGAATCATTAAAAATGAAGCATTTGAGAAGCAGGGTTTTTTTTTAAAGATTTTATTTATTTGAGAGAGAGAATGAGCGTGTGAGTGAGAGAGCGAGAGCATGAACAGGGGAAGAAGGAGAGGGAGAAGCAGACTCTCCCCACTGAGCAGGGAGCCCGATGCGGGACTGATCCCAGGACCCTGAGATCCATGACTTGAGTCGAAGACAGACACTTAACTGACTGAGCCACCCAAGCTCCCTGAGAAGCAGTTTTTAAAAACAATGGTTTTAGGGGTTTAAGGGCAAGCATATAGATACTACTTTTCCTATCTGATCAAGATCAGGGTAAAAAAAGTAAAAATAAATAGAGAATATAACAAATAATGCTTTTAGAGTGTTGATTCCTTAGATATAATTAAAGAACTGTTAGTGATTTCTAGAAGCAAAATTAAGGAAATATAAATTAGTAAATTATCAGATAACAAGGTGATTTTGTGATATATTTGAATGTACTATATATTTTGTTATATGTATTTAAAATACTATGGGGGTGCCTGGGTGGCCCAGTTGGTTGAGTGGCTCGCTCTTGATTTCAGCTCAGGTCATGATCTAGGGGTCCTGGGATCCAGCCCCGTGTCAGGATCCAGCCCTCAGCAGAGAGTCTGCTTGAGGATTTTCTCTCTCTCTCCTTCTCCCTCTGTCCCATCTCCCATTTGTGCTCTCTCTCTCTAAAAATAATAAATCTTAAAAATTACTATGTATGCATGCTGATACAAAAATACTGTATGTATTATACAGTTATATATGTATATATATTTAACAAAATTTCTTGCCTTGTATTTACCTTGGACCTCCTTATTTATTTCCAGGTTTATTTAGAAATTTTAGCAAACCAGGAAAATCAGTAACCCTCCCTCCCTTGTATTATAGGCTCTAAACCTGAAATATGTTTCAGATTTGGCTTTTGGTTGGCCAGCTGTCTTCATTCTTTCATTTTTGCAGTCAACAGTGAATTGTTATTTTAAGAATAAAGATTCTAAACATTCCTGTGCTAACAACATTCCTTAGGGAATGGGGTCCAAATATCATTCTTTACTCTGTAATACCTGTTTTCACTAAATTTGTGTTGGTATTTGTATCATTGCATGATTCATAAGCAAACATTTACTTAGAGTCTTTTCCTCCTAAACTGCATTTAGAAATGGTTAATTGCCTTTGAGTCCTCATATCCGATATAATCTCCAAATTATTTGTTGTTAAAATGAGCTATTAAAAGAGAAAGAAACCTAATTGAAGGGGGAGGCCAAGAGGGTAGAAGGAGAGGAGGGAGGAAAAGGTAGGGAGGGAGTGCATGTTGGTAGGGGTATGTGTGGCTGGAGGGGGGCACCGGGAGTGGGGGATGTGGACAAGGCAGGGAGCCATTTGCATGAACTTCACCTGAAATTTCTTGTCCCTTCTTCCCTTTTTATTTAAAAGTGGGTATTAGTAAAAGTACTACTACAGCATTTTTCTCCTAATAATTCATTTTTTTTCTAGTCCAGTTTAACTTGTTATACCAGATTTTCCTTTCAGTCATTAAGATTTAAATTTCTTATTTCTGGTAGTAAAATCATCTCTTGTCAAGTGTAGGGAGGCTGCAGCTTTAACACCACTTCATGTCTGATTAGAAGGTTTTCTTTTGTAATTAATTTTCCTCTGCGCTCTTTGTGGAGAACGGTAGCCCACTGCAGAGAGGTTAGAATACCGTGGACTTTGGCTGTTCAGCTTAATGATACAAGGGAATAGCAAAGCAAGAATAAATGAGGTACTTTTTGGTGAGCAAAACATGTGAACTGACTGTCAGTGTGAGATTGGTTCTAGGAGCAGTTAGCCAGCAGTAATAGGGCACACTTGAGTAATTGAATTTGCATAACAAGGCTTGCTGAAGAGATCTGACAGGCATAGAGATTTGTCTAGCTAGAGAGCTCCAGATGGACGTGACCACGCAGCAGCTGGGTGGCACGTTGCTCAGCATGGACAGCACCGCCCAGACTGGCAGCTGGACCCTGGCGACTGCAGGGCTGTGGCAGGCCAGCTGGTGGCTTCTGACAGCCAGTGGCCCTGTTAGAGAGCCTTTTCATAATGGCCTGTCAGGGTACTGGACCTGCAGGGACCGGCAGGAGAATGTCACAAGTCACCAGCGAAGGTTGTTAAGCTAAAGAAATCTGTCCCAGGGAAGTAGAGGTGGTCACTGTTAAATCCACAAAGCTAACACATCCCAGCGTGATCCCCCTCCTTTTCAAAGACGGTAGGCCTGATTTTACACATTTGCTCTAGACTGCAGTCATTCTGGATTACTTTGTATTCTTAAAACCTTGAAACCAGTTTGGCCACCTTCCTGAGAGCCTGTGTTTTTCATGTTTCCTTCTGTCTTTGCATATTTGTAACAAGGACATGTTTCCTTCTGGGAAATTGGTGATAATTTATCTTGGATTTATTGCTCATAGGAAACAATGACTTGTTTAAAGAATAAACTACAAAGAAAGTAAGTGAACTGGTGTGAAGTCCGTGTGTTCAGGTTACCCTCCCTCCTGTGTCCAGGTGGACTGCATTTACGTGGAGGAATTATATAACCACCCATCTTCTCAGATTAGAATAAACGCAGAAAAAGGCCAGCTTAGTGCTTGCTATTAAAAAGTTTACATCCATGTTCTTAAACTGAGAATTTTGCCATCTTAACATTCCTACTCTAAAAAGTCATGTAACTAGACAATACAACTTTTTTTTAAGGGCAGGAAAACTCTACTTAGAAGCATTTTCCAGTAAAGTGAGAAACTTGCTGTTATAAGCTCCAAGCTCACTTTTCATACAACCAAATTCTAGTGAAACAAAGCAGTCCATACTGGAGCAACTTGGACTTTATGGCAGTAAGAACAGTCCAGAAGACTTAACCATTTTTCACCTTCAAATTGGCGAAGGTACAAATTTGGGGATGTAAATTATTTCAGCCAATTCAGAGTACAGTTTGGCTGTATGCATCAAAAGCTTTAAAACATGTATATAAATAACTCCTCTAGTAATTCTACTTCTAGGACTTTATCCCCCAAATTAAGAATGTATGTAAAGATTTAGCTATATGAATGTACTTATAGCATTGTTAACACTGGTTCTCATGTGTTCTCATGGACCTCCAGGGGGGCCATGAGGTCAACGTTATTTTCATAATAATACTAATATTACAGGGCAAATGGAATGGTGGGTAAAGCTACAAACCCTTAGCATGAATCAAGACAGTGTCCGTGTGTTCTTCAATGTGACACATGTAGTTTCACTTAAGAATGTCCTTGATGAAGCAATAAAATGTATTAATATTAAATCTTGACTTGCATACATGTGGTTTTTTTATATCTTGTGTGATGAAATGGAAAGTATGCACAAAACACTGTGCTGCAGTAGGTACTGTGGTTGTCTTGAGGAAAGTACTTTTGTGATTGACTTCCCGGCTGAAGTATCTACTTGTTTGTGGAACACTTTTTATTTAAAAGAATAACTGACAAGACATTTTATAGAAAAAGAACAAAGTAGGTTTCCTACTTCAAGGAAAGCAACTGATACAGTATTTGTTGCCAATGATAAAACTGAATCTTTTCAGCAAAAATTAGAATTTTTGAGAACTTGTGTCTGATGCTAAGAACCTGACAGCTTCCTAATGGTAAAGACTTATGAAGAGATTTGTTGTACTATTAAAGAATGTGAATTCCTAATATCAGATATTAGGAATTTGGAAGATCTACATAACTCACTGAACCACTGTATGATGTTATAGAATTATGCCTGAGTAAAAGATGCAAAGTGCAAAATAGACAGATTTTAATGTAGCAGACTGAAAAAAACTTTGTTGATAACAATTTTAGATTACACATGTGCAGTTAGTCTTTAAAAAACCACCGTGTGTCAAGTTTTGGTGTAATATCAAAGATATCCACAATTATCTGAAAACATTATTAAAATAATCCTCCATTTGCCTACCACATATCCATATGAAATCAGCTTCTCCTTTATATATTTCAACCAAAACAACGTATATCTGCTTCTGCATTCAAGCTGGTATGAAAATCCAGCTGTTTTCTATTAAGTCAGAATTAAAGAGATTTGCAAAATTTAAGACAGGGATACTCTTCTCAGTAAATGTTCTTTTGCTTTGCAAAAGTGTGTTATTTTTCATGAAAGCATGTTAACATGTAGTGGGTTTATTATTTTTAAGTGAATTAAGAAATATTTTAAAATTTTCTTTGTTTTAATTTCTAATAGGGTAATTACTGACAGATAAAATCCACATAAGCAAAAGCTTTGGAGTCTTGAATTTAAGAACCACTGATTTAAAATAATTTGGGGCACCTGGGTGGCTCAGCTGGTTAAGCGTCTGCCTTTGGCTCAGGTCATGATCTCAGGGTTCTGGGATGGAGCCTTGCATCGGGCTCCCTGCTCAGGGGGAGCCTGCTTCTCCTTCCCTTCTGCGATTCCCGCTCCCCCCTCCCTGCTTGTGCCCTCTGGCTCTCTCTGTCGAATAAATAAATCTTTAAAAAATAAATAATAAAATAAGGATGACTTGGAAAAACCTGATGGCCAGGAGGAGGGAATTAATAATTAGGGATTAAATGACATAATATGAATCAAAACGATAAATATTTGACACGAAAAAACTTTACAGTGTTTTGTTAGGAAAAGGAGATTGTGAAACACACAATATGACTCAATTTTTATAAAAAATTATACTGTGTCTATTACAAATGTATTCTCTGACGCTAAGGTATTAAGCGGTTTTCTCTGGGGAAATAAGGTAGAGAAAGTTTTTTTTTTTTTAAGATTTATTTATTTGAAAGAGAGAGGGAGAGCACGAGCACGAGTGGGGGCAGGAGCAGAAGGAGAAGCAGATTCCCTGCTGAGCAGGGACCCTGACATGGGGCTCCATCCCAGGACCCTGGGATCATGACCTGAGGTGCAGGCTGACACTTAACTGACTGACCCACCCAGGCACCCCTAGAAGGTGAAGAAGTTTTAAAAACGCTGTAAGAGTGTTAGGGCTCTAACACACGATACTGTTTCCTCCTGGCTTTTGATGAAGACATCTTTCTTTTTTTAAGATTTTATTTTTAAGTAATCTCTACGCCCATCGTGGGGCTTGAACTTACAACCCTGAGATAAAGAGTCGCATGCTCTACCGACTGAGCCGGCCAGGCACCCCGAAGACGTCTTGTTCTTGTGACCTTATCTACGTTACTTAAACTGAAAATCCCCCCCCTTTTTTTTAAGATTTTATTTATTTGTTTGACAGAGAGAGACACAGCGAGAGAGGGAACACAGGCAGGGGGAGTGGGAGAGGGAGAAGCAGGCCTCCCCCCCAAGCAGGGAGCCCAATGCAGGGCTCGATCCCGGGACCCCGGCATCATGACCTGAGTCGAAGGCAGATGCTTAACGACTGAGCCACCCAGGCGCCCCTCCCCTTATTTTAAAAATTGGGACAACAATAACTACCTGTTAGACTTGTTGAAAGAATTGAGGTGTCATATGCCTGGGATATATTAGTTGATCAGTATATATACTTCATTCTAACATCTGTCTCAGCACTAAAATTCTGTATGCTAGCAGTGTATCTGTGACATTCAATGGCCAGTAAAGCTCCTCTTGAAATCAAAATAAGGGTCCTTTGTAAACAAGAAGAGCATATATCATGTAAATATCAGTTTATTTCAGTGAAAAAATTTTATGAATAACATTTATAATTCAGAAAGTAAAGAGCATCATATACCTGCCTTTGGTAGAGGTAGGTAAAGGAGAGTATTATTTCATGGGCTCCAATTACATAGTAAGTCCCCAGCCAGGTACTGTTGTGAAGTAGCTGAATGCTTTACAGACCTTATCTCATTTAATTCTTGTTTATAATCCTGTGAGGTAAGTACTGCTCCCCACTCCCCATTTTGCTCATGTAGGAAAGATTGAACAGAGAGGTTAAGGAACATGTCCTAGCCATGGAGGTGGGACAAATTCAAACCCAAGCCTGGCTGACTCTATGGTTTGTACGTTTTACCCATGTAATATGCTACTTCTGATTAAAGAGAAATGAAAACCACCAGATGAGCACAAGGGATGGCTAGCTCGGCTCCTCACTGTGGCAGACCAGCTGCATGGATTCTGAGGTAGGGAAAAGATTTGATTAAAGTTCATAAATTCTAAGATCTCAGATTTAAGGACTCATTCCTCAGTGTTCAGTTAAATTAAAATAACATATATAAAACATTATAATCATTCAGTAAGTGGAAGTGAACTATTATTAACTATATGACCAAGTCAGAAGTTTGGGTTCCTGTTCCTAAAATACAAAAAGGAAAAAAAAAATCACTGTAGGTCCATAATCCCTTACTTGAAACTCTTGGAGCCATGTGAGTTTTGCTTTTGACTTTTAGAAAGATAGTAACCTTATATTTACCATATATTATGTAACATCCCTAATAGGGTCCAGGGCAGCCCTCTGTAATCAGACACATTAATTATTTCTGCAGTGAAGTAACTGAATATTCAAACTAAGCAGAATAAATGGAGACTGTAAATAACAACCTCAATTCAGGTGAGGTTTTGCTGTAAAATGAGTGAAGAAAAGATCTTTTGCTTTTAGAGGTTTTTATATAACAATTGTAAGAAAGGGATTATGGACTCCTAAAGCATACAGTGATGTTTCAAGGAGAATAAAGAAGCCTGGGTTACCTACCAATTGAGGAAGAGATAGTCAAGTGATAGTTCTGTTCAAAAGAGACTCTAAATCCTAAATCATAGCATAGAGGATCTGCCTTTATCAAAGAAACCATAAAAGGTCAAATCTGTTTGAATTGTGCGGAATTACATAAGCTGTAACTTAGTAGCTTGCAGGTCTGGTCTGTCTCTCCAGATTTCTACTTATGATAGAATCTCCTTTCTTTTTGGTGAAAGTGGAAAAATGATATTCAGTGTCTTGGTCTTTAAATGCTGAAAGACCTGCAAATGCTAAATTGTCCTGAAATATAAAAGAAACTATGATTATAGGCTGTGTTTGGTCATTCCTGAACAAAAGTATTCAAGCTACCTTTTGTAAAAGAAACAGAATTGAGTATTTTATTTTTTTTAAGATTTTATTTATTTATTTGAGAGAGAGAGTGCACAAGAGGGGGTAGAGTCAGAGGGAGAAGCAGACTTCCCGCTGAGCAGGGAGCCCGATGTGGGACTTGATCCCAGGACTCCGGGATCATGACCTGAGCCGAAGGCAGTCGCTTAACCGACTGAGCCACCCAGGTGCCCAGAATTGAGTATTTTAAAAGAAGGGAATTTTAGGTGTTAAAAGGATAAGCGATATAGTTGACGGCCGTGCTTGGAGGAGCTAGAACTGAAGCAGAATAATAAAATAGCCTCTTCATTCCTGTCTTCCACTTCCTTTCCTATCCAGTTTATGTTCCGTGGTATAGGATAAACAGCTCTCTTGTACCTCTTTCCCCCTATTGAATTAGACCCCATCCCTGAGTAAATCCAGCTATTCATTTGCCCTGTACCTGCCCTTGAGTAGCTGAACATGGTGGAGTAAATGGATGACCATGTTGGCCTGGTTTCACTTGTAAATTAAGGATCACTGATCTCAAGTGGACCCTTAAGACTGCTTGACAGTTCATTCACTCTTTCCATTACCTAAACAATATTTCGTACCTTCTCTTCTCTCTTCCAACCACTAGTAACCTTCCCCAGTGTCAGCTGATGATCTTCCTTATTTTCACAAAGAAAATGACAGTTATGAAAGAACTTCCACATGATCCTACAACCACATCTACTAGCTTACATATACTCTGCCTTCCTGTCCCTGGATGAACCATCAGGGGTTTATCTGAAGCTAACCTCTTTATTGCCACTCTGATTTCTACCTCTCTTGCATTCTCCCCACTTAAATCAGAATCTCTGAGAATTGTTTGTAATATGCAGTTCGAGTTGATAACCACTCTACTAGAATATAAGCTCCACAAGAGTAGAGATTTGTTCTGTTTTGTTCACTGCTGTATTCTCAGTGCCTGGATCAGAACCTAACAGATAGTAGGCACCCAAACTTGGGTTGAATGAATAGAGGAGTGAGTGGATGTATGAATCTTTCTAAAAAGAAAAGATATAAGTTACAACATAAACTCTGAAGAGCACAAAACATACCTAATAAATCATTTTTACCAAGTATTTTGGTAAATACATTTTACCAAATTGGAAGCTAAAAAATCTTACCAGAAATTTGGTTTTAAGATTTTTTTACTGAATTCCGACAAATACGCTTATCTGAAAATTTTTCCTACAATTTTTAGGCAGATAGTTCTAGTTATCTAGATAGTTTTTGGTTTCTGGGAGCTGAGATTTTTTTCTGATTTCTGAGTGCTCAAGCTTTTCTTTTCGGATGGATTTCATTGGTGGCAGTTTCACAAATGAGTGTATCTGTACAAATCCCAAGGTTCTTTTTACCCAGCACTGCTGCTCAGAAGACCTGGGTGCAAATGCCTGCTCTGTCACTTTTTCTCATCTATTAAGGAGGCAAGGGATGATGATTTTTATATTGAGTTATATCTGTTTTGGTCTTACTATAATTGATTGCATTTCGTTCATTAAAATCACAGGAAGAATTTATTTTCTTGACACCTGTTTCATGAAAACTCAAAGGAAAAACAACCACATATATTCTAATTTGGTTTTATATCACTTTTCACTAAACCCTAATTTATAGAAATGTGGTTATTCAGATAGACTTATGTTTATTTTGAAAGTGCACATGTGCAATATACATGCAGTGTATTTTCAGTATGGAAATAAGTGTTACGGAATTACATAAGCTGTAACTTAGTAGCTTGCAGTGTGTTATAGAAACAGTCTGTGAGGGGCCCCTGGGTGGCTCGGTGGGTTAAGCATCTGCCTTCAGCTCAGGTCATGATCCCAGGATCCTGGGATTGAGCCCTTGTTGGGCTCCCTGCTCAGTGTGGAGACTGCTTCTCCCTCCGCCCCTCCCTGCCACCGCCCCCCCCCCAACTCCAGCTCATGTTCTCTCTCTCTCTTCCTATCTCAAATAAGTAAATAAAATCTTAGGGGGGAAAAAAAAGCAAGAAACAGCCTGTGAGCCTTACTTCCAGGTTGCTTTACTAATGGGAGTCAGATAGTAGTAGGATAAAAATTCCTAGCTTCTTTTTTTGGTAGTTGAGTTTTTATTTGTAAAACAACCCTCAGATGGAACTCAGCTAGGTAATTTCCATACATAATGCCCTGGTAGATACCCTAGAACAAATACCATTAGCGTGGTTACTCATTTACTTGGGAAGCTATTGCCAGGGAAAACTCAAAGCTACTGGAGAGAGAAAGCATATATATAAACCTGATTGTTAAAATGGAGATACAGAGTAACTAGGCAATATAATAATGTAAATTAATGAAGAATTATTCAGTTTATAAGAATTTAACTCGTTTTAAGAAAGTATTTTTTATTAATCAAGGTGCAGTATTTATCTACATTGGTCTTTGGGTCAGAATTTTTCCTCCTTCACCTCCTACCTTTTCAAAAGACAGTAAAAATAGAATTCTTGAAACATTTCTAAATAATCAGTATATAGAGATTCCATTATATGTGGATCAGTGCTCTGCTATCTAATCAGTTGTTCTGTTTCTAATTTCAATTTATAGGCTCTCCCCCCCAGCCTCCCACACTTGTTCTTTTGGCTGAACCATTCACCCACACCCAAATATTTTTAATAAATCTCCTGAGAAGGACATCCTCCTATGTAACTCCAAAACTATCACATACAAGAAATTTGACATTGATTTGTAATGTCATCTACTAAAGAGCCCATATTCATATTTTCTCAATTATCCTCCAGATAAGTGGGCTTTTTTTCTTTGATCCAGTGTCTAATAAAGGTTCATGCATTACATTTCGTTGTCATTTGTCTTCAGCCTTCTTTAATCTAGAGCAATTCCCATACTCCATTTAAAAAAAAAAAATTCTTCCATGATGTTGACAGTTTTGGAGTCCAGCTCAATTATCTAATGGAATTTTCCTCATTCTGGATTTGTTGGATTTTTTCCTTAATATTGGTCTCAGGTTAAACTCTTGGTTACCGCAGGGAGCCTGATTTAAATAAAATTTTTACAAGCTTGGCATTCATTTGTAGAGAATCTTGACTTGTTCTGCCTGTTGTCAGATGCTTTTCTTAGAGGCCCAGCCTTTCAACCAGGTACAAAGGAGCAGGAGTTGGTTTACTTTTTGTAGATTCTAAAAACCTAGCTTATTGTAATGAGGAAAATTTGGTTCCATTTTTTAGTAAAGATCAGCTGTCCATTGGGTGAACTAATGAGTTTTCCCATAGGATGTGTTCTTTTCTCTTAACCTTTTGGAATCTGAAAATGATAGCATTAAATAATCTCTTCTGAAATTCCAGGTTTTCAGGTTTACCTGTAGCCAAAAATGGCTCATTGTGTAAAGCAGAAACAGGCTGAATTGCAAGTGAATGTACTACAATTACACCGAGAAAAACGAATCTTTCATACCAACATTCTTATACCAGTGCTCATGGAAGGAAATATGACATTCCAAATTCTGTATTTCTAGATCTTTCTGATCTTATCTCTGGTTGTTTTTGAAACTTGTGTATCAGAAGTAAGTTTAACAGTGAGCTTTGTAACCAAAATGATATCTTACTCTAACCCTAGTTTTTGCTGTCTGTTTAAAAAGATAAAATAAATATTTTAAATGATACAATGAACTTATAAAATCATGTATCTCCAAAAAGATGTTCCCCTTAGTTGTAACCAATGTATATATTTAAGTGCTGTCTTCAGTTCTACCTTTTCAGAACCTTACCAACCCTCACTTAGCAAAATTTGCATAGCAAATTCTCTAAAAATATTTTTACCTAAAGATTTGGCTTTTATATTTTCATACTAAAGAACAGTAGATGTTAATAACAGTGAGGAGTAAGTTTTCTTTCTTTTTTTTTTTTGAGGTCAGCAGTGTTTATATTAATCAGGTTGACATTTCTTGCTGGTGGGTCATGAACTGTTGATAATAGCATTAAATGGTGATTCGGTTCTCTACAGAAGGTATAACTCATTATCCAGCTACTCTCTTAAATCATCACAGGAAACGACTGGCACCCCACACCCACATGTTCTGTAGAAATAGTACATGAGGCAGTATATATCTTTCTTTTGTTTGCATCTTAAATTTATTGGAGGCTTAGTCACATTATCTACAGAAGCTACAGCATTACCACTACTTTAGAGAACCAGGATCAATACCATGACTGAATTGGGGGAATGAAGATATATACATATAATTCTTTTAATAATATACCCAAAGTCGTCTTTTCATTGTGAGCCTTTCTGAAACCTTGTTTTAATAATGAGTATACCTGGGTAGCAAGTGATAAAATCAGATATGTTTACAGAATTACTAGTATAGACATTTGAATACTTTAAAAAGATAATCATGCTGAGGGAGAGATGATGCTTGGAAAGTTTGCTTTGTGCTATAGAAGTAGATTTCTTGAGAAGTGTTGTTATTAAAAAAAACCTTTAAAAAAATTTTAGAAATGAGCTAGATTTTTTTTTTACAGTTACTAACTAATCAGTTGCCTTTTAAGATAAACCTCAGTAGTATGGTATGCAGTGATCTGAAATTACCGGTACCTTTGAATTTTAAAATAAAACGTGTCTTCAGCATGTCCCATGTGTGTATAGGCAGTAATTAGATAGTAGCATGACTGTTGTTAATTTTGACATAGGTTCTAATTAGATAATATAGAATGAATGAAGTTCATTCTGTTATTATCTAATGGAGTTTCCAAGTTTTAAAAAAATACCCCAAACACCCACATAGGGTTCAGTCACGATTTGTTAATGAATGTGTAGAAGCAAGAGAGCTTTTTTTTTTAACCACTTTGTATTTGTCACACAGAATGTATTTTAAAGAGAGAATGAGTGAAAGCAATATTTCCCTTTATAGGGAAAAGCAATATTAACATCTTCAAAGTAATAGCCTTATTTAGGTAAATACGTTTTTGGAATGTGTGCTAGAAACAATATAGCATTAGAAAATTATGGGCCACTAGAGGTCACTGTTTAGTAATCAACTTTTAATGAACCAGAACAGTCAGGAAAGCCAATAAATAACAGTGTGGATTTTTCTAATTATGAATTCATATTTAATCATTCAATGACAAGTTAACTGTGGCAGTGGTTCTATGTATTTTGCATACGTGGTTATGCTAATATACTATTATATTTCTCAGATGCTGGTCCTCCATCATTAGAGTAGTACACTGCTGAAGGCTTTGTTATCTAGTCCTAATGACTAATTATGAGATGTAATTAACTTTGTTACCACCTCCACCCCTTTCATGGGCCAAAAGTTCTTTTAAAAATAAAGTTTCACGGTAAAGGAAAGTTACATTTACATGATCGTTGGTGTAATGGTTCCGGTCCATTCCTCCCTCTCCCTTGTCTGAAGTTTTCCTGTCCATTCTTGGTTTCTCTTGCTCCCATCCCTGCTCTTTGCTGTGTTTCAGCTGGTATCTTAACTCCCTCCTTTGGGTTCCTTTTCCACTTCAGTGTGAATCAGCTGCTTTGTTTTCTCAGTGACTGAATGTTTCCTCTCAAGTGAACCACTGTTTATGTGTAAACCACTTATCATCCCGCCTTGCGTTGTAACAACATGTGTACATGTGTTCTCTCCTCATCTACATTGTGTATCCATTAACTCCAGGGATTCTTGGCAAATAAATTAAAAATAGTAAAATTCCCAACCAAAAAACCCATTTGGCAGGGTGATTGGAAAATTAAAATAATTTTATAATTTTTTTTTAAGATTTTATTTATTTTTTTGACAGAGAGAGACACAGCAAAAGCAGGAACACTAGCAGGGGGAGTGGGAGAGGGAGAAGCAGGCTCCCTGCTGAGCAGGGAGCCCGATGTGGGACTCGATCCCAGGCCCCTGGGATCATGACCTGAGCCGAAGGCAGACGCCCAACGACTGAGCCACCCAGGCGCCCAATTTTATAATGTTAAGGTTTGTGAGTTGTGGGATATCCTTTGCTGGAAATTTTTTTGATAAAACATAGACCTTTGTCCATTAAAATGAGTTCTGTCTGAACACATGTAAACTAAGAGTCAACTTGCTTTTATTGATTACGCACTTTGTGATATCACTGGGACTACAGGAGTTCTTTATTAAATCTCATGGGAGAAAAATGTATTTTATACTTTGAAATGATGCTCCTTACATTTGCATAGTTCTATGTTGAAGAAATTGGGAGTTTAGTTAAAAATTTTGCTTATAAATGCTGCAAATTTCTTGTGTTTCTATAAAAATAAAAAGAAATGTGGAGGATATGTGGATTTTGAACTTGAACTATTTTTTTTCAGCTCTTTTTCAGTTATTACTTCCAGTGGTCGAATGTAGTATATAAATTCCATATTATTAGACAGAGAAGTATCTGACCTAGAGGAGTAATAAGTAAAAAGGTTCACATGCCTAAACCTATGTATGTACTTTATTATAATAGAAACTAATTTGCAGGGGTTTTGTTTGTTTATAATCAAACATGTGGAGAGTTAACCTGTTCGAATTCAGAATGTACTTTTCCTTGGCAACAACATCTAATATATTTAGGTCCCTATTTTCGACCTCAAATATATTCAACCCAGAGTACTCTGAAATTATGATGCTATTAATATCACGTTGCTGCAGGTAATGATTTCAGAGATCCAACTTGGGATGCCAGCTAGGTTGCTAGCTCTTCCTACCCTTTGAGAAAACCTACCTACGTCCTCTTCTTCCTTCTAAGCTGAGGGATCTAAAATTTCCTGTGGGGACTCACCTATTCTTCCAAAATTTTAACTGTCTCATCCCTGTAGAGTTTTCCTAATTCTGTATTCCCATGATAGACTTTTCTACTTTTTAGACCTGCATTTTGATCTCTTGGATCCCTTAAGTCAAACTCATATTCTAAGTCAGGCTCATCTTTTCTGTAAAACCAGTTCTTCCTCTTGATTCCCTTATTATAGCGTACCACAGTTTCAAATTTTTTGGTCTTTTAGGTTCAAATTCTGAGAACAGCACTGTTGAAGAGAAATACAATGTGAGCCACATGGGTAATTTTAAGTTTTCTAGTAGCAGCATTAAAATGTAAAAAGAAACACAGTTGAACATCATTTTATTATTTATTTCTGTAATTATGTAACTAAAGATTTTAAAGTATTCTCTATACCCAGTGTGGGTCCCCAAACTTACAACTACAAGATCAAGAGTCACATATTCCATCAGCTATGCCAGCCAGGTGCCCTAACATTTTAATAACATATTTCATTTAACCCAAGATATCTAAAATGTTATAATTTCCTCACGTAATCATTATAAAAAATATTCCCTTTTTTTCCATAATAAGTCTTTGAAATCTGGTATATATATATATATTTTTTTTTAATTTTATTATGTTATGTTAATCACCATACATTACATCATTAGTTTTTGATGTAGTGTTCCATGATTCATTGTTTGCGTATAACACCAGTGCTCCATTCAGTACGTACCCTCTTTAATACCCATCACCAGGCTAACCCATCCCCCCACCCCCTCCCCTCTAGAACCCTCAGTTTGTTTCTCAGAGTCCATAGTCTCTCATGGTTCATCTCCCCCTCTGATTTCCCCCCGTTCATTTTATCCTTCCTACTATCTTCTTCTTTTTTTTAACATATAATGTAGTATTTGTTTCAGAGGTACAGGTCTGTGATTCAACAGTCTTACATAACTCACAAGTGCTCACCATAGCACATACCCTCCCCAATGTCTATCACCCAGCCACCCCATCCCTCCCACCCCCACCACTCTAGGAACCCTCTCATATCAGTGATACATGTCTTTCTCTGATTGACTTACTTTGCTCAGCATAATACCCTCCAGTTCCATCCACGTCTTTGCAAATGGCAAGCTTTCGTTCCTTTTGATCGCTGCATAATATTCCTGTGTGTGTGTGTGTGTGTGTGTGTGTGTGTGTGTGTGTGTGTGTACACATCTTCTTTATCCATTCATCTGTCGATGGACATCTTGGCTCTTTCCATAGTTTGGCTATTGTGGACATTGCTGCTATAAACATCAGGGTGCACGTACCCCTTTGGATCACTACATTTGTACCTTTAGGGTAAACACCCAGTAGTGCAATTGCTGGGTCATATGGTAGCTCTATCTTCAACTCTTTTTTTAAAGATTTTATTTATTTATTCATAAGCGACAGAGAGAGAGAGAGAGGCAGAGGGAGAAGCAGGCTCCCTGCTGAGCAGGGAGCCCGATGTGGGACTCGATCCCAGGACCGTGGGATCATGACCTGAGCCAAAGGCAGACGCTTAACCATCTGAGCCACCCAGGCACCCTCTGTTTTCAACTTTTTGAGGAACCTCCATACTGTTTCCCAGAGTGGCTGCACAAAATCTGCTGTATATTTTTAAACCTAAAGACATCTCATTTTGAACTAACTATATTTCAAGTTCTCAACAGTCACATGTGGCTAAAAGCTGCTGTCCTGGATACTGCACAGCCTTAGAGTCTGTTGTTAACATCTATTTCTCATTAGCCAGTGGCATGTTGTGGTTCTTCACTCTCTGCCAAAGTTCTTTCAGTGCTTGCATGGAAATTTACAGGTTTGTCCTCCTTTCCTCCTATCCTTCTTCCATTCCTGTTGTGAGGATTATACACACACACACACACACGTACATACATATAAATTACTGGGTTGGAGTAAGTCATAGTCCTTGTTTTCAGGAGCTCACACTCTAGTAAGTGAGGTGGTCATGGAAAAAGATACTGCATTATGTGCAGATTGATAATTGCCATAAGAGGTATAAATGAGTTCCATGATAAATTGATGCTATAGTTTGGGTTATTTGTATTTATTGGATTTGATTTGTAGGTCAGTTGCTTTCCTAAAGAACTGATAGGTGTTTATCATGCATTATGGAGTTGGGTGAGGAGGTTCCAAGACAAAGATAATTTTTGAGGTTTGGAATTGGAAAAGGGCATGGCATATTTGAAGAAGATTAAGTTAGAGTCAGTATATCTGGAGTTTTAATTGTTCCAAATTCAGCTGCTTAACTATTCCCTCCCTCCCTCCCTCCCTCCCTCCCTTCCTTCTTTTCCTCCTTCCAAGAGAGAAAGAATGGGGGGAGGTATAGATGGAGAGAGACAATCTTAAGCAGGCTCCACCCCCAGCACAGAGCCTGGCACGGGGCTCCATCCCATGACCCTGAGATCATGACCTGAGCCGAAATCAAGAGTTGGACACTTAACTGATTGAGCCACCTAGGTGCCCCTGCTTACTATTTTCTAAATAGATCCCATACTTTTATGCTTTTATGTATTTGCTTTCACAGTTCACTTTACCTGGAATTTCCCTTTGTACCCCAAGTCATTCCCTGCTGGCCCATCAGGATCTTAATCATCTTTCATGGCCCATATTGATCGGATCTTTTCAGTAAAGTTTTGCCCACTCATTTTTCCTAGTTTCAGTTCACAAATGGCTATAATGTTTTCCTCCTTTGAATTTTGAACATTTTTTATGGCAATTAATTTTCTTAATATTAAAGTTAATTTTATAGTGCAATAACTCTTGTATGGATCACAAAACTTAATTTGAACAGGAATCCTGTCTTAATTATTTTGTATACCCCAAAGAGCCAAGAATGGGTACCTTGTGTAAATACTTGATTTGTGTATAGTAAATATTTTTTATGAGATGTTTCAAACAAACCTAAATAAGTAAAGCACAAAATTAAAGTGATCTAGAGATTCCCAGTACTTAATGTTTCCTTTTAGATTACTTTCACGGAAAGTATTCATAAACTTGATTGACTGCCATATCTAGTTGGATGAAATTTCTTGATTTCACTTGTAAAAGCAGATGCCATAAAAGCAACATTCTGTTGTAAATTTTTAGTGTAATACAGGTACTAATGGTAAAGATGAAAACTGTTTTATTATCAGAAGAGAGTTAAAGATATCCTGGCATAAAAATAAGATGGAAATCAATCTTTCCTTTGACATTTAAGGACCCATTTTGTTTCTTTACATAGCCGTCTACTGCTTCTGGCAGTATAGTGGATTAGGTATGTTAAAATACCCTCCTGTCATAAAACACCTAGGTGCTGGATAAATTACAACAAGCATATTTTTAAGTGCATTTCAGATTCCTCAAAAAATAAGGGAAATCCTCAATGACTACATAATTGAATAGTAACCTGAAATCAGAGTGAGGAACCCAGAAGCTCTGCCTGCTCTGGGAGCAATGTTGATTCCAGGTACCAGGGGTTTGGAGTATTAATACTCATGGGTGAAGGATCATGGGTTTAATGGAAAACTAGGCCTTGTGCTCATACGAAGTGAGAAGGCTGATCCCTCCATTCCATTCTCCCCCCTCCACAAAGCCAAAATACCCAGAGGCCATTCCCTCAGGGAAAAGGGTGGCCTGCAGATAGTCTTCCTGCTGGTAAAGGGGACTAACTAGTAAATCTGTCTGTCTATGCTGATTCTGGTTATAGGAAATAAAATATATCAGTCTCCCCTGAATTTTTGTAATTTTGTAATTTTGGTTCTCATGGATGTAGAATTCAGATTGAAACAGTGCACCCAATTGGGAGAACACTCAACCAATACATTTAAGGGCTTTATTATTATTATTTTTTTAAAGTAGTCTCCATGCCCAGCATGGAGCTCAATGCAGGGTTTGAACCTACAACCCTGAGATCAAGACCTGAGCTGAAATCAAGAGTCAGATACTCAACCTACTGAGCCACCCCAGTGCCCCAAATTTAAGGGGTTTTGAGATGGCAAGGCTGGTAGGGCCTGTCACCTATAAAAAGAATAAAAATCCTTTCTCGAGAAAATCATCCTTAATCCAGGACTCTCAAAATTCACAAATATTAAGCACAGTAAATATGAGCTAACCAAAAAAAGAAAAAGAAAAAAAACCCAGACCCAGATAAGTCACCAGAGCAAGAGTGAACAGGAACAATTTAATATCTAATAACTATGGATACTGAAGTTCCCCAAATACAATACAAAATGCCTATATATAAGACATTTAAAGAAATAAAAGATGGAATTAAAAATAGATGGACAAGGAAGAAGAGAATATCAGAAAAGAGTAATCAAATTTGGAAAAAAATCATTGAAATTTATAAATGAATAGATAAATGACACATGGGAGCTAAAGAAAAAATTAGTGAATAGGAAGAGAGATCTAAAGAAATAACCCAAATGTAATACTGCAAAACTTGGAGATGGAAAATATGAAAGAAAGGTTAAGAAACATGAGTATATAGCTAGGAAGAAAAAGTCAAACATGCATCTGAGTGGAGTTCCAGATGGAATAGAGGGAAATGGGGAAATGGGCAACATGATTATGTCTGAGAATGTTCCAGAATTGACATAAATCCACAGAAACAGGAAGCACAAGATATACTAAATAGGAGTTTAAAAAAAAAAAAGAAAGCTTACTAATTACATGGTTGTAAAACTGCAAAATACCAACAATAAAAGACAAAAAAGGTTTAAAATAGCTAGAAAGAAAAGACAAATCACCTACAAAAGAACAAGAGTTTGATACCAGACTTCCTCCCAGCATTATTGAAGTATAATTTGGTACAATAAAATTCACCCATTTTAAGTTTTTAAAGATTGATGAGTTTAGACAATTAGATATAGTCATGTAATCATCATTGCAATTAAATATAGAATATTTCTATCACCCCAGAAAGTTCCCTCATGCTCCTCCCTTTTGAAAGATTTTTTTAAAGTAATCTCTACATCTAACGTGGGACTCGAACTTACAACCCCAAGATCAAGAGTCATATGCTCTACCGACTGAGCCAGCCAGGTACCCCTCCTTAATGCCACTTTGTAGTCACTCCCTCCCCCCAGCTCTAGGTAATCACTGATGGCTTTCTATTACTGTAGTTTTGTCTATTTTAGGATAGGTAACAACATCATGTAAATATGCCTGTGGGATTCATACAATATGTAGTCTTTTGTGTGAATAGCAGATTTCTTAAGAGCAACAATGGAAGCCAGAAGACAGTGAAACAATCTTGTCAAAGTACTGATGGATAATTTGTCAACTTAGAATTTGCATCCAACAAAACTATTCTTCAAGAATGATTGGGAGATTCCAGTTCTGGTTAAGATGGGGTGAAAAAACACTGCCCCTTTTCTTCTACTGAATGTAACTGAAAACCTTGGAAGAACACATGGAGCAGCTATTGGAGAACTCCGAAAAGTAAATGGTAGCAGGTAGATTGGAGAAGGAAAACAGAACCTGAAGTATAAAAGTTCTGCCAACAAACTCCATGAAACCCTTCCCCTACCCTTTGTGTCTCCCAACCTGGGCTCAAAGGCAGTGTGAATTCTGGAACTGTGCATGAGTATAAACAAAAAAAGTTACAAGAGAAAGGAACTTTCTGGTCTAAGAAGCAGAAACAGGGGCCCTATGAGACAGAGAGAGGGGGGGAAATTCACTTTTGTTTACTCCTAGCACAGCCACACTGACAAGCCTTATTCCTGAAACTGCAATTTTGTGGTAACAGTGGCAGCCGTGCAGACTCTGAAAGATCTGAGCAGGGGACTCCTTCTCTCTGACCAGAGGAACTATGGTCAAAAGAGTGGGGAGGAATCCCTGTTGCTTTTTACTTTCTTTAATTCTTCTTTTCCTTGGCTCCAGATATATACCCTTTTTCAGGAATCGTAGGACATTATAGGCAGAGGACCACAAAGGGAGAATTGGAACTGGGAGTACTTGAGTGTCAGTGGGGGAGCAGTTCATAGGAGGGGACTCAAGAAAGGGGTCCCGGATGTTGTATAAATTGTTGGGATCCTCCAGAGTCATACAGCATGGATCTCATCCGAAACAGTGTACCAAAGGATGTAAGAACTTGATGGGTTAGACAGCCTTCCAAGTGTCAGACTGGCCCCTGGCTGATGCATGTGTAGAACACATTCAAATAGTACTGCAAAGACTTTAAAAACTCAACTGACATTTGGACTTTAGCCCACAAAAGGCATTTTGCAATTTGGTTTGACCCTAACCTGGTTGCTTGCCTGGTAAAACAAACAGACAAAACCCCAAACACAATATTCTTCAGAGAATTTGAACAAGACCCAGAGTCTCATAATATTCCAGATATCTGTGATATGATGAAAAATTACTTGACATAGGAAGAACCAGGAAAGTCTGATAAATTCTCAAGTGAGAAGACAATCAAGATGCCAACCTTGAAATTTTATAACTGAAAAATACAGTAACTAAAAATTTGAAGAAAAAACCAAAACACTGAGTGTGTTTAAAAGCAGAGTGGATATGACAAAGGAAAGAGTCAGTGAATTTGAAGACAGAAATGACTTGAATAGAATTTATTCATTCTGAACAACAGAGAGAAAAAAGACTTAAAGAAATAAAACAGAGTCTCAGGATCCTATGAGATAATATCAAAAGGCCTAACATTTGTGACGTTGGAGTTCTAAAAAGAGATGAGGGTGTGTGGTACAAAAAAAAATATTTGAAGAAAAAAATGACTGAAAGCTCACCAAATTTGACAAAAGACAAACTTACAAATCCAACAAACTCAGTGAGCCTGAGAAAGGATAAACTCAAAAGAAACCCATGCCCAGATATAGTGTAATCAAACTGCTGAAAACCAGAGAAAAAGAAAAAAAAATCTTGAAAGCAGTCAGAGAAAAATGCATTGCAGGGCAACAATGATTGGAATGACTTCAGAGAAACCATGAATCCCAGAAGGCAGTGGAACAACGCTTTATAGAGCTGAAATCAGAATTCCAAATACGGCAAAATATCCTTCAAGAATGAAGGTGAAATAGGGATATTCTCAGCTAAAGGAAAACTAAGAGAATTTATCTCCTGAAGTCCTGCTCTAAAAACATTAGGTACTGTACCTAGTAGAATAATCTTAAAATGTAAGATGCAAAAAAGTGTAGAACCACAAGGAGAAATTGACAAATAAGGGACACCGTCATAGTGGGACAGTTCAGTATACCTCTCTTAGGCAATTGATGATCAAACAACAATAAAAAATTGATAAGGAGATAGATTTGAATAGCAAACACAATGAGGTTGGATCAGAAGAACATATATAGAACCTCTTACCCAGAAATTGAAGAAGAGATGTATTTCTCAAGACTTGGAAAAATTAGGGGCACCTGGCTGGCTCAGTTGGAAGAGCATGTGACTTTTGATCTTGGGGTTGTGAGTTTGAGCCCCACATTGGGTATAGAGATGATAACAACAAAAAAAGACTTGAAAAATTATTAAAAGTTAACCACACAATAGACCACAAAGCAAGTCTTCAACACCGAAGCATCTATATCTTATAGATTGCATTCTCTAACCACAATGCAATTTAATTAGATATCAATAGCAAAAAAATAAAAAATAAAACCTTCTATACATTTGAAATTTAAAATCACATTTCTAAAGAATTCATATTCTTTAGGGCGCCTGGGTGGCTCAGTCGTTAAGCGTCTGCCTTCGGCTCAAGTCATGATCCCAGGGTCCTGGGATCGAGTCCCACATCGGGCTACCTGCTCGGCGGGAAGCCTGCTTCTCCCTTTCCCACTCCCCCTGCTTGTGTTCCCTCTCTTGCTGTGTCTCTCTCTGTCAAATAAATAAATAAAATCTTTAAAAAAAAAAATTCATATTCTTTAGTCAAAGAACTCATATAAGAAAAAATACTTAGAACTCAAAATATATATATATGTTAAGTGGGGATGCAGCTAACAGAACTTTTAGGAAAAAGTAAATGCAAATTTTGAATGGAATTTGAAAGTATATTATAAGGAAGCAAGCTGATTATAAGAAGCTTCTAGGGGTGCCTGGATGGCTTAGTTGGTTAAGCATCTGCCTTCAGCTCAGGTCATGAACCCAGGGTCCTGGGATCGAACCCCATATCGGGCTCCCTGCTCAGCGGGGAGCCTGCTTCTCCCTCTCCCTTGGCTGCGCCCCCTGCTTGTGCTCTCTCTGTCAAATAAATAAATAAAATCTTTAACAAAAAAATAAAAAGCTTTTAAATTAAAATTTCCTAAATAAAAATGAAATATGTATTGAAGGATAAAATGAACTCAATATCAACAAAAAACAAATAATCCAATTAAAAAATGGGAAAAGGACTTGAGTAGACACTTCTCCAAGGAAGGTGTACAAATAGCCAATAAAACAAAAAATGGGGTACCTGGGTGGCTTAGTTGGTTAAGCATCTGACTTTGGCTCAGGTCATAATCTCAGGGTCATGGGATCAAGCCCCATGTTGGGCTCCATGCTCAGCGGGGAGTCTGTTTCTCCCTCTCCCTCTGCCCCACCCCTGCTGGTACAAGCAGCCTCTCTCTTTCTCTCTCAAATCTTAAAAAAAAAAATGAAAAGATGCTCAACATCACTAATCATTACGGAAGTGCAAATCAAAACCACAACGAGATACCACTTCACACTCATTAGACTTTAGGTTATTATGGAAAAACAACAACAACAACAAGTGAGGATGTAATTGGAACCCTTGTGCATTGCTCATGGGAAGTAAAATGGTACACCCTCTGTGGAAAATGGTATGGTAGTTCATCAAAAAATTAAAGTATTACCATATGATCTAGCAATTTTACTTCTGGGTATATACCCAAAAGAATTGAAAACAGGAACTTGAAAAGTTATTTGTACACCAGTGTTAATAGCAATTTTCACAGTGGTCAGAAAGTAGAGACAACACTAGTGTCCATTGATGGATGAGTGAATAAACAAAATGTGTTATGTACATACAATAAAATGTTATTCAGCCTCAAAATGGAATGGAATTCTGATACATGCTCTAACATGGATGAACTTTGAAGATGTTATGCTAAGTGAAATAAGTTAGACATAAAAGGACAAATATTATATGATTTCTTTCCCTTACCCCCTTCCCTGTGTCAGTCATCAGTCTGTTTTCTGTATTTATAGGTCTCATTCTGCTTTTTTGTTTGTTCATTTTTGTTTTTTAGTTTCCATGTATGAGTGAAATCATATGGTATTTGTCTTTTCTGACATATTTCACTTAGCATAATACTCTTTTTTTCTTAAAAGATTTTATCCATTTATTTGAGAGTGAGCATCAGAGAGAGAGAGAGGGAGAGAGAACCAGTGAGGGGAAGGAGGGGCAGAGGGAGAGGAAGAAGCAGGCTTCCAGATGAACAGGACCTTGGGATGAGGACCTGAGCCGAAGGCAGTTGCTTAATGGACTGAGCCACCCAGGCACCCCTAGCATAATACTCTTTAGGTCAGTCCATGTTGTCGCAGATGGCAAGATCTGAACCTTTTTATGGTGTCATAAAATTCCATTTATGTGTACACACACACACACACACACACACACACACACACACACATGACCACCCACCACATCTTCCTTATCCATTTTATTTATCAGTGGACACTTAGGTTGCTTCTCTGTCTTGGCTATTGTAAATAATGCTGTAATAAACATAAGGGTGTCTATATCTTTTTTTTTTTAAATCTGATTTATTTATTTGACAGAGAGAGACACAGTGAGAGAGGGAACACAAGCAGGGGGAGTGGGAGAGGGAGAAGCAGACTCCCCGCTGAGCAGGGAGCCCGATGCGGGGCTCGATCCCAGGACCTTGGGATCATGACCTGAGCCGAAGGCAGACGCTTAACGACTGAGCCACCCAGGCGCCCCATGTCTTTATCTTTTTGAATGAGTGTTTATGTTTTCTTCAGGTAAATACCCAGTAGTGGAATTATTGGATCATATGGTATTTCTTTTTTAAATTTTTTGAGGAACCTCCATAGTGGCTGCACCCACTTATATTCCCACCAACAGTGCATGAGGGTTCCTTTTTCTCCACATCCTCACCAACACTTATTTCTTATCTTTTTTATTATAGCCATTCTCACAAGTGTAAGGTGATATCTCATTGTGTTTTGATTTGCTTTTCCCTGGTGATTAGTGATGTTGAGCATCTTTTTATGTGTCTGTTGACCATCTGTATGTCGTCTTTGGGAAAAATGTCTATTCAGGTCCTCTGCCTATTTTTAAATTGGGGTATTTTTTTTTTTGCATGGGTGTGTCGAGTTGTGTAAGTTCTTTATGTATTCTGAATATAGTATTTTCTAAATCATATTATACAGGTTTCTCTGATTTTCCTTACCTTCTGTTTTCATTAACAAATCATGGAAAAAATTTTAATAAAATTTTTAAAAACTTAAAATTTCTTAATAAAATGCTATTCATTACTTTCTACATTATAAGACCTCCTCTACTTCTCTTGTTGCTGGAAATTTATTAGATGGTTATTATGCAAAGAACTTCAGGGTCTAGGGGAAGCAAATAGAGAGTGATGCAATCAAATAAAATGTGTGTGGAGGATGCTCAGACAGGCTTACTGAGTACTTATGGGTGGGGGTTGGAAATGACACTTGAGCTGAACTTTTGAAGAGTAAGTGCATTTTTGCTAGCTAAGCAGAACCTGAGCTGGGTGCTAGAGTTGGGAGTGAGGGTGGGTATAGCATACCAGGAAGAGACAGCATGAGTGTAGGAAGGCAAGAAAGAGGAAGTTCATCTTTTGCACATGGGGGAAAAGAAGGAATCATCTTGTTTGGCTAGAATGCCAGGTGGTGGGGTCAGGGGCTGAGAAATTAATCTGAAAAGGTGAGCTGAGATCAAGCTTGGAAGAACCTTGCATGCCATGCTGAAAAACTTGTAATCTTGAGTTAAGTTAGAGATGTTGAAAGATTTCAACTAGACAGATAAGATGGTTCTCATGGCATTGGTGACAGTTGGGTTCAGGGGAGAGTGTACAGGCAGGGGAAGACCAACTAAGTGTTGGAATATTTTAGGTGAAAGATGAACAGAGCCACAACCAGAGCCAGTAGCTGGGAATGGAAAGAAAAGAAACATGGGAGAAAAATAAAATATGTTTTGTTAAGATGGTAGAGTAAATTCACGTTTCAATGCACCTGTTCTGTTCAAAGTATATGAAAATCGTAGAAAATAGTAATAGAATATACAAGAAAATAACTAGGACACAGTTGTGCTCCAAGATAAGATACATGTCTCCATGGACCAAAAACAGAGTGGAAATATAGTATATTGAGTGATGCAAAAGCCATCAGCTAGCTAAGCTCTGGGTCCAGAACTGGGCAGTAGTGGCTGGGAGTTCTGTTCCTGGGTAAAAAGTACTCCATGTGAGTAATGGGGACTGGTCCCAGGCACACAGCTGGCAGACCATGAAGCTCAAATCCCCAGCTGACCATTGCCTAGGGCTATAGTTTTTAGCAAGCTTTGAACCTAGGACATGGAAAGACATTACAACAGTAAGACCAGGCACTGAACCAAGCCATCTGCTGGCTCCATGACAGGATCTGTGATTTCCCTAATATCCCTAAAGAGCAGGCACCCCAACCCCCAGCCAGTGTAAGAACTGGTCCAGGAAGCCAAAAGAGACAACTGTAAAATCGTAGACAGGGAGAAGCGAGCACAGATGGCCAGGGCAAGGGGTGGGGAGTAAACGAAAAGTTTTCCATTCACAATGAGCCTGCAAACAAATTCTACATACATAAAAAAGAAGATAGTCAACAAAATAACTGTACGTAAGGAATTATTAAATGATGTACTTTAGTAAGAAGAAAAAATCAATCTAAGGAGAAAGAGAATATAAGGAAGAATCATGAGCACAAAATGATTTTTTGAAGTCAAATTATTAACTTTATTGCCTTTTAAAAACCTGTTTTTGTGTGTGTTTAAAAAAAAAAAGGTAAAACTTTTTTTTTTTTTTGTCCAGTGTTTAAAAAACACTGGACAGTAAGATTTACTGTGTTTGGGGGAGTAGAGTGATATCCCCTGGCTTCATGCATACTAAGGTTCACATCATGTTTAAGAGAAAATAGAAATCGGGCGCCTGGGTGGCTCAGTTGGTTAAGCGACTGCCTTCGGCTCAGGTCATGATCCTGGAGTCCTGGGATCGAGTCCCACATCAGGCTCCCTGCTTGGCGGGGAGTCTGCTTCTCCCTCTGACCCTCTTCCCTCTCGTGCTTTCTATCTCTCATTCTCTCTCTCTCTGAAATAAATAAATAAAATTAAAAAAATTTAAAAAAAGAGAAAATAGAAATCCTGAAAAACTTCTGATGTTATTAGAAAAATTTATAGTTAGTTATATATGTTTAAAGTTTTAAAGGATTATCATTTAGAAGAATAGAAAAGTGATTGGTAGCTTGCAAAGCCCACAGGAAAATAAAAAGGAACTTAGAAGACTTTTATCAATACAACAAAAGGCAATAGAGGAGGGAAAAAGGTTTTCAAGGAAAAATGAAAGTAAATACAAAAAAGTGCTAGAAATATGTCTAATCACAATAAATGTAAGCAAATTAAATTCACTTTTCATGAAATTATAATTTAAAAATCCAGCTATCTACTCTTTATGAGATATGCCCAAGCATCTTTAAAAAGAAAAAGCTATGTCAAAATGGAAAGAAAATAACCCACTGAGAAAGTATTAACCGAAAGAGAAATTTCAGACCAGAATCAACAGAAATTAGTAGCTGGATATAGAAAGGTAGGAAGAAGTCAAATGACTCTAAGGTAGCATTTCCTGGAGCATAGCCCCGGAGAAAACTAATTCTGAGGATGTTCCTTACAAAAAGGAATTTCGTGATCAAATAAATTTGAGAAATGGTGCATTTTCCTATCCCTCTCTTGGAAATATTCAAGGTGCATATTGCATATTTAAGTAAGTCCTTAAATTCTTAGACATTTAACTTTGTTTAGCCAGGTATATTATTTTACCACAAAATCTTTAATCATTTTGAGGGACTTTTGGATGGGGATTTGGAAATGACTAGGAAAGCTCTCAGATGGAAAGAAGAGCTTCAGGAATCGAGAACTGAGGACCTGGTGCTGCTTAAAACACTCTCCTTTTTTCTGTCTTTATTATTTGCTTGTTTCTGCTATGCTTTGCATGTCAACCTCATTATCTTACTGCACACAGTCTTCGTGTGAGCCCTCAGCAGCCATAGCTTAGCAACCCAGGGCAGAACTCTTGGTTTTGTTGGATTTGCTTGGTCCCATGGACTAGTTACTCTTACCCTAAAGATGGGATGCCCTTATTGTCCATGAGTACAGCCCTTTGGCCAGAGGGGCAGGATTTGTTAAGAGAAGGAGGCTGGGAAAGCTTATTGGCTGGAAACAAAACATGGCCACCACATCACTGTAAATATCCATTAATATCTTGTGGCAGTCATATGCTGGGGAACTGACCTTGAGAAATGCTGCCGTGGGATTTCTAGTGCTTGCGAATCATAGTGGTTGTCTTAACTGAGCGAGGACACGTAGGAGGAAGAACCAGTTTGGGTTCTGCGTGAGGAGAGAATGGGAAGACAAAAGTTGTTTGAACATGTGGAGTTCATTAGATTGGAAATATTTTGTTTGTTTTGTTTTAGATTGGAAGATTTCTGAGCCTAGAGACTATTAAAATACCATCCTGCCTTGAAGTTGACTGGCACAGTGCTGTGTACTATAGTAGGAGTTCAGTAAAGTTGAATGGATGTATGCAGTCAAATGCTCTACCACTGAGCTATACCCCCTGAATGGATATATGAATTAGCTGCGATAAATTGATCAATTTTACAAATTAGTAGAATTGGAGATGAGGCTTATTTTATAGGTGAGGGCACTGAGGCGCCAAGCTGTTGATTTGCACAAAATAATACTGTTAGTGTCAGACCTGGAGCTTGAGCTGAGGTCTGCTGTTCCTTCCCCACTGCTGCCTACTCGCCATATGCCAGACTTGGTCTTCTTACCTTCTTCTAATTGCCTGCTTCGGGTAAATCCTTTTTCTGATTTGCTTCTACACAGGGGCTGCCTTTTTGTAGTTGGTCTGCCTTGAATGGTATGAATCTACAGTTCATGCAAAGGCACCACCATTTCTCATGCCTATAGGGAAAAGGGAAACTAAATAACCATAGCCTCTTGGCCTAAATCTGGCTTCACAATTAGGGAAAGCAGCAGCCCTCACTTTGCTCCCAGTTATTATCTTGGGATTGATTATTGCCTTCTCTTAAATCTTGGAGCCATTTCACTTCACTTTACATCCTCTTATATTTTGTACCCCCACCCTTCAGCCCAACCGTGCCAAGACTCTAGGTGGCATCTCATTTTTATGAATGTTGGCAGGTATATATCTGTGGCACATATAACATGGTGGGATTTTTTTTCTCCCTACTACCATGTTTGTGGCTTAAGTTCACATACCAGTTTCTATGGATTTATAATCGTTTGCTTCTTTCTTTAGCCCAAGCTTTTGGTTTAACCAACTTGATTGTAGATTTTGTGCTTTGGTCAGTCTCTTGCTTTTTTCAGCTTAACTCCTAGATGACCTCTCCTCAGAACTTGTGCATATTGTCTTTGGGGAAGCCACCTGGCCTAGTGAAGTTAGGATACTACTGGGAATCAGAGGATCTTAGTTTGACCCATTTGCCTCAACTGTGTACATTTGCTTATTTTCTATTAATTGTTATTTTTTAAATGGAGATTATAAGACTAGTATGGCTTTCCTCAGGTTTCTCTAGATAACTACATTTAGGGCTCATAAAAATCATTATATTAAACATTATCAGCATGTTAAAAGTTAAGAGCATCTCACTGAAAATACTCTGGGGTTTTAGTGTGTGAGAATCAGAATACCACCAATAAAAAAATTTTTTTGGTTTTTTTAAATTTATTTTATTTTTAGTTGTGGTAAAATACACATAAAAGTTATCATCGTAACCATTTCTGAGTATACAGTTCAGTTCAGTAGAATTCACTTACATTCACATTTTTGTGCAACCATCACCACCATCTATCTCCAGAACTCTTTATCTTGCAAAACTGAAATTATATGCTCATTAAACAGCAACTTCTGGGGGGAGTCACCATTTTGCTTTCTGTCTTTATGTGAATTTGACTATCTGGGTACCTCATATAAGTGTAATCATGACAATGTATTTGTCATTTTGTGACTGGCTTATGTGACTTAGCATGATGTCTTCAAGGTTCATCCATGTTTAGCCTGTGTTAGAATTTCTTTCCTTTTTAAGGCTGAATAATATTCCATTGTGTGTATGTATCACATTTTGTTTATCCATTCATACATTGATGGACATTTGGGTTGTTTCCACCTCTTGGCTATTGTGAATAATGCCACTATGAAAATTGGTGTACAAATATCTCCTCAAGACCCTGCTTGCAGTTCTCTAGGGTATATATCCGGAAATGGAATTGCTGGATCATATGGTGATTCTATTTTTATTTTTTTGAGGAACTACCATACTGTTTTCCATAGTGGCTGTATCATTTTATATTCCCACCAATAGTGCATGAGCATTCTAATATCTCACATTCTTTCCACTACTTGTTGTATCTGTTTGGCTTTATAGTAGCCATCCTAATGGGTATGAGGCTTTGTTTGGTATTCTTAAAGAATAAATTCTGATTCATATATATTGAGCCAGAGTCTAGACTTGGAACAACAAGTTAATTGTTGTCTTTGTATTTGACATACTGACCAAGTTACAACTATTGGCTATGCACATAGTCAGGAGGTAGGGTGTATTAAAGGGTAAGGAGGGAAGGCTATCTATGAGATGGTGATGTATGTGGCTTGTTCTTTATTTTCAATAAAAGGGGCAAGAAATATTTTTTATTGTTTTTTAAATTTTTTATTATGTTATGTTAATCACCATACATTACATCATTAGTTTTTGATGTAGTGTTCCATGATTCATTGTTTGTGCATAACACCCAGTGCTCCACGCAGAACGTGCCCTCTTTAATACCCATCACCAGGCTAACCCATCCACCCACCCAAGAAATATTCCTTTTTGCTATGATTCATTTTCGTGAAGCCAGATGAAGAGTTCTCCCCACTTATATTGTCAACATTCAGTAGTTGCCTTTATCACATATTTGGTCTCACAACACTTTGTAAAAGTTTTATTACACAGGTTTTAGTACTTGAAGTTGACCACAAATATAATGATTTTTTATTACTTCCTATAGGAGTGTTTTTCTACTCAATAAGGAAATAGTGTGATCCAAACCCTGTGTAAACAGCACGTCCTTGATCCTCATGCAAATCTGGTTACTCTTCCTTAATGTTATGTTGTGCAGCATCAGAAATGGTTACAGAATAATATATAATAGCTGAGCGCCTAGAAAGAATGAGAGTGGACTGAGTCCAGCTTCCATTTAGAAGCACCACTTCTTCCACTATGCCCACTCCAAAATTCAAGAGTCTAGATTCTCAAAGGGATTCCTGAGTGGTTTCCAGAGATGATAATTCCTCGTTAGCTGAGTGTAGCTTTTTAGCACCACCTTCTCTTTAGTTTCTTGCTGTCCTCAGTTTACTTTGGTTTGCTATGAGGTTATCATCTTGCCTTTTCTTACTCCTTCTTACTCTCTACCCTCCCTTCTCTGTCAGCCGTCACTTCTTTTTACCTACCCCCAAAGTTGTAAAGAATATATGTGAACAATCAATTCTCTGTAAAATAGAAGGCAGGTGATCGTCACACTTGTTTTACTTCTCAAGCAGACTGGAGGGGGGAAGCCCGAGTGGTGTGGAATATGGCAGGAATTGGATTACTCAAAATCTGGTTGTTGGCCTTGTGATTTTTAATGCTGAATGCAAGGAATGTATAGAAGATACCAGATTCCTATTACAGAAAAATGTTGCAAATTATGCAGCTCCTAAAGAAAGTCAAATAGAAATTAGAAAAGTCTAATAAAGTTGCAAGATATTTAATGAAAGATTTTTTTAACTTGGCTTTTAGAAATTAATTTTAAAGCTGAAAGATACATTGTCTACAAGGTGGAGTTTTTAAAATCACAGTCTCCAAAGGCATTAAGTTAACTTTCTCCTTGGACTCCAGACATTAAGCTATCAGAAGCCAAGACTTTCATTGCAATCCAACACTGTGCACCATCTTCATCTGGGGTGAATGTCGGGGAATTGGTTTTTAAAGTGATTTTCAAAATGAAAGCAAACCATTTTGTTTTCTGATTTACCGTACCCTTTAAAAACCCCATTCTCTTTCTGTCTGATGGCTTCCATACTGCACTCACTGGTCCTTCTCAAGCCCGCCCAGCTCCATGTGGAACGTTCTGTTGCTCTTTCAGCATAAGCAGGTCTATTGTGATATTTATCTGAATTCAAACAAGGCTAATTAAAAGAGCTGCTGACAGTTGTTGTGATCTGACTTTGACTGCAGCTTGATGGTCATTATGGGTAAATAATGAACCAGGTCTGCAAATGTAGCAGCTGCCAACTTGGGATAGAAGAACGGCTATTGCTTCCAATTTAAGGATCTATCGACCGCTTCCCTTCTCCCTGCAGATCTTCTGCAGAAAACTAATGTTTTCTGCTGCTGTGTATTGTGGTTTCAGCTGTTTCAGATATAGCCTATAATTTCCTTCTTTAATATTTAACCTAGGACATTATTAGCTTTCAGAGTTAACAACTTTTCTATTTTGAAGAAGTTCGGCTTTGTCCTTATGCATGCTATAACTAGCTAACCAGCTGTAGTATATTTATATGTGTTTCATTTATATTAGGCAGGAAACAGCTAGTCGTAGAAGAACAAGGTATAGCTTTAGGAAGATGTTTCAGAATCCAGTGTAGATGTTTTGTTTTTGGTTTTTGTTTTTAAGAGATAGATGCCTGGGGCGCCTGGGTGGCTCAGATGGTTGAGCGTCTGCCTTCGGCTCAGGTGATGATCGCAGGGTCCTGGGATCGAGTCCCACATCGGGCTCCCTGCTCAGTGCAGAGCCTGCTTCTCCCGCTCCCTCTGCCAGTCCCTCTGCTTGTGCTCTTCTGTCTATCTTTCTGTCAAGTAAATAAATAAAATCTTCAAAAAAAAAAGATTTAAAAAAAAAGATAGATGCCTGTCCCTTGCTTTTGTTTTCTTGAAGGTAAGACACCTGCTGCCAAACCTGTTTCCGGTTTTGTTCACCTCATCAGTGACTTCTGAAATATTTTGATGCAAAAGCTCTATCAGTGCAGAGGAACTTCAGTGACTTTCATTAAAATGCAATATTGAATATATTGTCACTCCATCATGAGCTTTTCCTTGTCCTATTAGCAAGTAGGGACAGGTGCATTAAAGGTAAAAGAAAAGGCAAATTGCATTCCTAGATTAATATACTTTCCCTGCAGATTCCCCACACTTATAAAATATAGCTTCTGGATTTAAAAGTCACATTCTAGAATTTAACACCAGCGAGTACTTAACAACACATCCCTAGCATTTGTTCACCTGCCATGGAAAAGGCTATCTGCATTATGTAAAGCACGAGGGTACAGTGGTGCTTTGTGCATAATGCAGCAGAGCTTCGAGATCTTGCTGGGAGGAAATGATCCCAAACATGCCCCTGAAAGACAAGTCTTACTTTGAAAAATAATGATGAAAAATTGCTTATTTCTCCCATGTATTTGTGTCTGTGTTTATTTCAGGAAAAACTAAGTAAATTTTGTTTCTCTGACTCTAGAATAGTGTTGAGAGTGTTTTTGCTTTTCTGTTTCTAGCACGGATAATGCCAGAAATAGTGTTAACAAGGGGTTATGTTATGCTGGCTTATGTTAAACCAGATCACCCCCTAACATGTGCAGAGCCATTCATCTGTGTCACCAAAACCCAAGAGAACATCTGACATGGACTCTGAAACAGAAACAGTGATCACTTACAAATCAAACATGGCACGCTCTAAACTGATTGTGCATGGCAATCTTTTCTAGAAAGGACAACTAATTGAACATGATAAAGTGTAAAGTTAATTAACACCCTTAAATTTGTTGATTACTTTCACGGGATTATATTGTTCGATGAGTAGCAGCTTTCTGTCCCAGCTGTCGCCTTTTTCAGCGAATGTCGCTGGTAAACAATAGAGACACCATAACAAGTCGTAAATGGTCCCTGTGACAGCAGCCCCTTGTGAGGCTGCATCTGTAGAAAATGATTAGAACAATTGCATTTTAAAGACGGCTCACATTGCAGCCCAAGTCCCATTGGTCCTCTTCTTGATCTCTTTTGATGGCAGACTGGTTAAAACATTTACGTTCTTTTGAGTAAATTAAGTGATTTACTACGTTTTGCTATATATCAGTGAGAGTGCTTTGGTGGCAAGATTTTTTACAGTATCAAAAACAAATATAATTTGATTGTACTTTTTAGATTTCAATCTCTTTCCTCTCTGGATTTGAAGGCCTCTTTCTGATAGTCCTAGAATTGAAAATGATCTCCTTATTTGTGACTTGTAAATGGTTATTCTAAATTATTGGCACTTGCATAATGGATTTTCTGTCATAACCCTTGGTTCAGCTTCTCAGTAGGGATAAGTTCCAAATTTCAGTTCTTTGTTGCTCTTAGGCTATAGACCTTGACATATTCAGGCCTAGTATAACTTGTTGTTATATTTAATTTTATTTTAATATTTAAAAAAATTTTTATAACATTTATGTGATAACCGTGTAAAATACCTTTCCAAAGTATTCTTTCATTTGAGCTGCAGAGTATGTATGGCAAGTGATTTTATCACTATCTTCAGAGGGAGGAACCAAGATTGAAAGGTGTTATACCTTGTCCAAGTGGGGTGACCTTGAATTGTGACCTCACTCCAAGTCTCTTAACTCAGATTACATATTCTTCATTTTTTGTGTTTTCATAGTAATGTCTCCATACATGTGCACTTACACTTACGCATGTTTATGCAGCAGTAAGTGAACGTGCCATTACCGCATATGGAGAATCATCCTACTCCAAAGTTGAGCTTTTTTGATAAGCTAGAAGACATTGTCTTAGTCTTAATTAGTATTCTTGGTTATTTTAGTAACCATTGATTTCTTCTTTGCTCACCTCCTAAAAAGACAATGAACATTTATCACACACATGTTATATGCTGGGTGCTGAGATTCAAACAGCTTTTGCCCATAAGGATCCTTACAAGACACACCAGAAAAATCATTGATTAGAGTAGTGCGTTATTACAGATACCACTAGAAATGTTACAAAAATAGAGAAAGGGGATTATGGTCATGAATTGCTTCTTAGAGTTAACATGAGTCGAGTGTTGGAAGATAATCAGGAGTTAGCCAAGCAAAGGAAAGCAAGGGAATTTCATACAAGGGAGTTGTGCAAGAAAGGCATGGATACATGGGGTTTTGTTGCAGGGAGTAGATGAGAAACCCAGAGAAGTGGTTAAAGCCCATTGACAAGAAAAGTAAAACTTAAAAAGTCAGAAACCATTTTAGGAGAAAAAAAAGAAAGTTCATTGTCTCCTACGACTCAAGACCAAAGGGAAGATACAGTGAGTTATGTAGTTCTTCTTTTTGGTGAACATAAACATACAAGTACTTCAGAAAGAATAATTTTTACTTAATAGAAAACAATAGTGTGGGGAGCCTGGGTGGCTCAGTTGGTTAAGTGTCCGACTCTTGATCTTGGCTCAGGTCATGATTTCAGGGTTGTGAGATCGAGCCCTGCATCAGACTCCCCCCTGGACATGGAGCCTGCTTGGGATTCTCTCTCTCCCTCTACCCCTACCCCCTGCTCGAGCATGCGAGCATGCATGCTCTCTCTCTCTAAAAAAAAAAAAAAGAAAGAAAGAAAGAAAGAAAAAGAAAATAGTGAGACGCTATATAGAAATGCTGAGTAATAGTGAATAATGAATGCTTCAGCTGCTGGTTATGTTCATGTCGACACATAACTTGAAACTTAAGCCTGTTTTGGTTCTTATAACAAATAAAACTGCCAAAGATTGGGACACAGATAAACATAAAATATTAGACTGAGATGATTATTGTTAATCTTGACCTCTATTGCAGATGGGCTGAATTAGAAAAAGATATAAAACAAGAATTGAATTACCTTGAAAAAATTACTACTGCTTTTGATATAAAAATATGATGAACATTGTCTTATTTCATTTACCATCTCCTGCATAAAGTTCCAAATGAGAATTTTTTAAACCATGTAACTCAAGGAAGAACTCCATTTTCCTTGAGGCTGCTTTATTCCTCTCCCAAATAGTGTTTGCCAGGACTTCTAAGATACTCAGACCCATATTTGAAATTCATTGTGAAATCTTTTGGTTTCATTTTTGTATTTGTTCTTAATTCTGATTCTCAGTTTTCTAATTGTTTTCATCTAAAAAGCAAACTTAAGTTGTTTTGTGAAGAGGGGTAGGGTTTTATGTATATTTAGATAACAGGCAGAACTCAGTGTCCATATATAAAACATACAAAATTATTTGCTCAGCTCGTGTTGTTTTAAACTGCTCTGAACACGATCTGCAAATAGATTCAGAATACCTATGCTCTTTTTTTTTTACATTTTATTTATTTATTTTAAGAAGGGAGGTAAACTTTTTCTTTTCTTTTAGATTTTATTTATTTATTTGAGACAGAGAGCACAAGTGGGGAGGAGGAGCAGAGGGAAAGGGAGAAGCAGGCTCTCCACTGAGCAGGGAGCCCGAGCCAGGGCTCAGTCCCAGGACCGTGAGATCAAGACTTGAGCTGAAGGCAGACGCTCAACAGACAGAGCCACCCAGGCGCCCCCAGAATACCTATATTCTTACCAAAGTTTTCAAAGCCTACCCACAGTTGATGGCAAGACCATTACTCTTTGAGAACAATTTGTTTCCTTTTCCACCCTTTCTCTTTCTGAGAACTCATTAGTCTTTCAATGATGAGGTCAAAAAATGGAAGGAAAGAGGGAATCAGGATTTGGTGGCGATTGTCCTCATCCATGACACTTGGTACATGATGCTGCCTTTTGGCATTTACTTCTGAGTATATGTCTCTTTTCCCTAACTGTATTTTATACCTTTTGAGGGCAAAGACTGTGTTTTATACCTACCATGACCTTACATTTTGGACTCTCTGGATAGTTGTATTTCAAATATTCTCCTCAGCACAAGGATGGAGCAAATTGTTAAAGGCACTGAACAGATAATTGCTGATGATATTTTTCTTCTTTGAACCTCCAGATGACTATATGCAGACCTCTCCTGTAGTATTCATCTTTTACTATTTATAATTGTTCACCTTCTCTCTTCTCCATACACATGTACACACTCACCTCCACCACCACAAACACTAGGTTTCAAACTCCTTGAGGACAAGGACAATTTCTTCTTCCTTCCCAGGGTTAAGAACCACTGACAGATGGCTCTCCCATGGTCAGATTTTTTTATGTCCACCATAAATAGGAGTGGAAGGAAAGAAAGAAGGAAGACAGGTTAGGTAATGGAGGCTTCCTGTGATACCTTTGAGAGAGAGACAAAGAGAGAGAGGCTGACTGAGACTTGGATTAGATGTAAAGTGTTTTTCCCCTCTAAGGTTGATTGAAATTGAAGCAGACTCCAGAAGTGTTAGGTGGCTATCCCCTTAAAAACAGGGTAGTCTAGCCACCTGTTTTGAATGGTCTGGGCATTTGCCTTTTCATTTGTACAAATGAGTTCAGTTTTTCTGATTCTGCGGTCATGGGAGAGAAGCACTAGAGTTGTAAATGCTGTAATACAGTTAAGTACAGGATATATTTCGATTTTATGTATACAGTTACTAAAGTGTAGGGTTAAACTACTTGTCCCAGTATTCTAGCAACTGCACAAGTATGTAGTCTGTTTTCCTGTTTTGGGAAGTAGACTTGAATTACAGTGGCATGGCCATATAATAAATGTATTGTTTATTATTGATAGACCTCAAAATCTGTACAGTGTCTTCTGAAATCCATAGGATGTCTTACATAACTTTAGAGTTCCACCTTCCTAGGTAGTATTTCCTAAGCTCAAAATGGTTACATTTATTGTAGGATTACTTAGGTCTTAATTTTGCCCTTGCAATGGGACCAGGCTTCATAGTGTCACACATATAGAGGAATATATATGGAAGGACAGCATTTGGTCCCAAGGAATGCCAAACCTTTAGGATTACCCAGTTTAGTCAGACCCTGACATTGGAGTGTAGGTTATGAAAAAGTCCTAATGATGATGCCACCACATTGAGAGAAAGAGAGTGGAAATACCACAGACTGGGGCGCCTGGGTGGCTCAGTTGGTTAAGTGACTGCCTTCGGCTCAGGTCATGATCCTGGAGTCCCGGGATCGAGTCCCACATCAGGCTTCCTGCTCGGCGGGGAGTCTGCTTCTCCCTCTGACCCTCTTCCCTCTTGTGCTTTCTCTCATTCTCTCTCTCTCAAATAAATAAAATCTTTAAAAAAAAAAAAAAGGAAATACCACAGACTTCTGAATTAAAAGATGAGTTATTATTTCTTTTGTGGTCTTTCTTGCTTAAGTAACTTACTTCTTCTTTTTGAAATATGTGTTTGAACAAGTGAGAAAGTACACCTGTCAAGAGATTAACCAGCTGAGAACCATTGTCAGCATTAATTTTCCTTTAATAAATGACTCTGTGAAGCTGTTTAGCAATCTGTAATCTAGATACAAAGCTATTGACCTATGATGGATAGTGCCGGATTTGTTTGTAAGCTTTGACTTAAATCGTCTACTTAATTTTCCTAGGTCAGATCAACAGGATTAGGAGTAAGGATGGTTATGTGGTTTGAATAAAAATGGCTATAGAAATTGAGCAAAATAATTGTAAAACAGTAATAATGATCTACCATCTTAGTGAAGTAAATTAGAAACTAACAAAGTGACAGACACTTAAACTTCAACATTCTCAGAATGTTCAAAGGACACAGAATGGCTAATTAAAAGCATTTGTTATAATTGGGTTTTTGTACATAATCATTTCCAAAGTGTGTCTGAAAATATTGTGAAATAATGTAATTTAACCATATATGTGAGCATCTCAGGTTTTCGTAACACATGGGCATTCCCTCTTCCACAATTATTTGGCTAAAATAATGCTGACCTCTTTTGCTTTTAATAATTAGTTAAAATAGCATGAACTGTAAAATGGAAAAGGCTACTTGACTTGGCAATAGCAAAATATTCACAATTTCAGTGAAATAGGGATCTCTTCACTTGGGCTTTTTATATATATAAACTATGTATTTCATTGAATAAATTAAATTAAAAAGTAGGCCATTACTTGCAGTTGTCTGTTCTAACGGCCAGGTTTGATACATAGCACAGACAATTACGATTTCTTTATTCCTAGCTATACTATAAAATAAAGTGTAAAGGCAAAAACTGTACTAATATAGCTCTTCCACATACTTCCCTGGTTTTGATCAACAAAACCTAACTTGAAAGTTATGAATTAAAATTTCTCTAATATTAAAAAGAATAAAAATACTCTTGGTTTTGTTTATAGTTAATAAAAATTTAGATGAATGAAGCTTCCCCTCCTTTTTTAAGACAAGTCTAAGACATGTTTTGTGTGCTAACCAATCATTTCAATCAATGAATATGCATCAGACCTTTGTTTAGAGCTATGAAGGAGTAGCCAAACCAAAGCTTATTTCTTCCTCCTGCTCATATCACTAGGAATGAATTGCCCAAAAAGTATATAGCAAGAGGGAAAAGAAAAATCAAATAATATTGGAAAGTGCACATCAGAATAATCAGTCTAAATAAGCAACTGTTTTCTTTACCTTAAAACGGACTCTGGCCATCTGAAAATGCCTACTTGTCTGGGGAGAAAGAGCCAGGTCCCTCTTTGTAGATCTCATTTGCAGATAGTATGTGGAGAGTAAGCTAATGGGCCAGAGACCCTCAAATCCAAACTCAGGCAGCAGACCCCTCAGGCTGTTCTCATACTGGTCAGGGCACAAGTTACCTTTTTCATATATTTTCTATTACTGAATAGATTTCTTAGAATAATAGGTGCACGTGAATAAAGTGCACATTTCAGATTCCCATATCTCTCATGCCGTGATTGTGCGAGATATTTGAGATGAATTGAGAATAAGAGTTTGAATCTGTATGTCCCTTTTGGTTTATGATTAAACTCCACAATACTTAATTTTTAAAATATTCTAGGAGAGGGGCACCTGGCTGGCTCAGTCTGTAAGCATATGACTCTTGATCTTGGGGTCATGAGTTCAAGCACCATGTTGGGTGTAGAGCTTACTTAAAAATACACACACGCACACATACACACACAGACACACACGTATTCTCAGGAGAGATTTAGAGTGTCTTATATGTGCCTGACATAAATACAGTTTGGAGGCAAGATATTTTTGTTTTGGGGTTTTCTCTAATTTTTACTACCTACTTAAACACTTGAAGAAATGTATCCTTTTGTCTATCCCTTTACCCCCAAACCATTCAGGTGTGGGAGCTGCTCGGTCTGGGAACCTCACGTTTATGGTGGGAGGAGTTGAAGATGAATTTGCTGCTGCCCAGGAGTTGCTGGGGTGCATGGGTTCCAATGTGGTGTATTGTGGAGCTATTGGGACCGGGCAGGTAACATTTTCACATTAATGACACTGACTTGATAATATAAAATTGGCTAATGTTCATTTCTCTTTCCTGACCACATTCTTATTTCTTATTCCTCCCTACTTTGTTCAATCTATGGATTTTTTGTTTGCTCAGAATTTTTATTTTGTTTGTTTTTTTGAGAGAGAGAGCATGGGGGGGTGGGGCGGGGGAGGGTAGGGGCAGAGGCAGAAGGAGAGAGAGAATCCCAAGCAGGCTCCATGCCCAGTGTGGAGCCCAACTCAAGGCCTGATCCCACAACCCTGAGAACATGGCCTGAGCCAAAATCAAGAGTCGGATACTTAACCAGCTGAGCCACCCAGGTACCCCTTTGTTTGTTCAGGTTTTCTTAAATTAATTTGGAATAAATTTTCCATCATTCCTGTTGGAATTAAGTGGACATCAGCTGATTAACTTATTAAAAAAGATACTGAAAGTTCCATCATTCAGATTCTTTTTTTTTTTTTAATAGGTTAGTTTCTTTTTTTTTTTTTTTAAAGATTTTATTTATTTATTTGAGAGAGAGAGAGAACGAGAGATAGAAAGCACGAGAGGGAAGAGGGTCAGAGGGAGAAGCAGACTCCCCGCCGAGCAGGAAGCCCGATGCGGGACTCGATCCCGGGACTCCAGGATCATGACCTGAGCCGAAGGCAGTCGCTTAACCAACTGAGCCACCCAGGCGCCCCCATCATTCAGATTCTAATACATCATCCTAGTGGCCACTGAAATCATTCTCAAAACTGCTTCCATATGAAGTGCTCATGGTGTCTGAATTGCTGTTATCCTCCATCTAATTACTTGCTATAGTTCTGTTTGTAATATAGTCAGGAAGAAGTAACCTACACACTTTAATCTTTTTTTTTGAAAAGCAGATAATTTTCATTTAGAAATGTATCAATTCTCTAATCAGATAGAGGTGAATAAGAACACTGAACTCTGAAATCAAAGTAGTTGTCCCCCTCCCACCAACACGCTCGCTGTCACTAGTCTCCTCTCTTCTTAATCCTTGGTCCTGTCGCTGGCACCCTCTTTATCTTATTCAAGACTTTGGTATTGGGGTGCTGGGTGGCTCAGTCATTGGGCATCTGCCTTCGGCTCAGGTCATGATCCAAGGGCCCTGGGATCGAGCCCCGCATCGGGCTCCCTGCTCTGCGGGAAGCCTGCTTCTCCCTCTCCCTCTCCCGCTGCTTGTGTTCCCTCTCTTGCTGTGTCTCTCTCTGTCAAATAAATAAATAAAATCTTAAAAAAAAAAAAAAAAAAGACTTTGGTATTATCTCAGATATACCTGTTGTCTCCATTCTCTTGTCCAGTCTCCAAGTTCTGTTGATTTTTGCTTCAGTGTCTCTCGTTGTTGACAGTCTTCACCATTCCTCACATTACCTGGTCCAGTCTCTCATACCTTGTGTACCGCTCGGAAACCCTGGATGCCAGGTTTACCACTCTGCCCAACACTGAAACCAAAACCAACTCCATTAAGATGTTTGTATCATCATAGACATCCCCATTCTGAAACTTTGAATGGATGCCTGTTTCCTGTCAGGTCAAATTTTAACTCTCCACCCTAGCTTTCACAGCTCTTGCCCCAGTCTTAACTATCAAATTTCTCACTATTCCTTAAAACATACGTACATGAGTCTGTTTTCTTACTGTTCTCAGGAACATCCCATGATCTGATATATTTAATCCCTCTTATATATTTACGTTTTTCTCTGCTCTCCTCCTTTCTCTCTCTTGCCTATTTTAAATTCCTGGCTGGACTTCTAAAAGATGGGTTTCAGGTTCCATTTCCTCTCTGCTCCTGCCTTCAGCGATCTTGGAATTCCTACTGTCTCTGTCTTATAGCCATACAATTTTCCACTCAGTTGTTTTTGTTTGTGTGTTTGTTGTCTTTATCTTCACTGTGTTACTCCATTGCCCCAATTAGAATGTAAGCCCCATTCCATAAAGAGCAATTGTGCTAGGATTTTGTGTACAACGTGATGCCTAGAGCTAACACTGCCATATGATATATATGTGGAAATTGTTAAGAGAGAAAATCCTAAGAGTTCTCACCATAAGGAGAAAAATATATATATACATGTATTTTTTTGTATCTGTATGAGATGACAGATGTTAACTAAACTTA
This sequence comes from Callorhinus ursinus, assembly GCF_003265705.2. NCBI lineage: Eukaryota > Metazoa > Chordata > Mammalia > Carnivora > Otariidae > Callorhinus > Callorhinus ursinus. The sequence goes on along the minus strand of NW_027397074.1, from coordinate 43,188,660 downwards.
TGGTAACCATTGCATGATATGTGTAAGTCAAATCATTTTTATGCTCTACAGCCTGAAGTTGTACAGTGCTGTATGTCAACTCAATATCAATGAGACTGGAAAAAAAAGAGCTGTCATGCCACATAGATCGGTATTCCTTATAGACTGAGCTCCCAGGAGGAGCTTGGTCACCACTATGGGGTTCTTACCCAGTGGAAGGGTCTGCTACCAGATAGCCTGGTAGGCTCAGAAGGAGGCATGTGGCACCACGTTCCTTTGCCCATTTGAGAGAATCAACAGTTAAATGCTCTGATTTTTAGAAAGAAACCTGTGGAGTTGGGTAAAGAACAACTTCCTGTGAAGTACAACTTAAAAATAACAATATTTAATATGTACTCCATTTATTTTCAGGCTGCAAAGATCTGCAACAACATGCTGTTAGCTATTAGTATGATTGGAACTGCTGAAGCTATGAATCTTGGAATCAGGTTTGTTGAATATATATTTTCATGTACTAACAGTTTTTATGAGCTTCCCTATTTGATTTTCTGATGTTGAAAAAAAATGTTCATGAGAGATAAATGAGTTGATCCAGGAGCATTTTGAAAGTACTTCATTATTGAACTTTAATAGACTTTGCTTATTGGACGACCAATAGGACCCTAGAGAGCATGAATACTCTTTACCATAGCCATAAAATGTATTGTGCTGTATGTTCAAAGTTACATTATCCTCCATCTCTTCTATTGTACTGAAATGCAAGAAACACTTCTACTATAAAATTTAAACGTACTTTGCCAGTGTAGGACAAATTTGTATAAAACAGCATTTTAATGTATAGTGAATTCAAGTGTTATCCTATCACATGACTGGTTTTATGTATCTACTTTAAATATAGTCTCCAAAATCTACACTAAAAAGGCTCTTGATTGTTTAGTCTTGGGATAAACTGGATGGCATTCATAAAGCTGCAACTCATGTGCATAATCCTTTCATTTTAACTTGTTTGTGGTTTTGTTACTTTAAATTAAGGATATATCTTTCCGTTAAAATAAAATGGCATTCATACTTTGCTTAAAGTGATTCAGGAATTTTGTTTCTCCTATGATGATCATCATCTTTTAGAATGCTTAAGGTTAATGTCTTAATTTTAGCCTTTAATCTTTTGGGTTAGGAATGCTACATATGATTAATCACCTAATTAGTTTTTTTGAATGTTTTGTATTTCATGATAATAAATATATGTTTCTTACTTTAGAAAATGCTTAATTAGCAAGGTGCTTTATTCAGGTGTTTTCTTCACACTTCCCCAAGCTGCTTACCAGATATATCACAAATCGGAGTAGTGTTTCATATCACTGCTTTTGATAAAAGAAATAAAAAGAGCCAAAGTGCTTGAGGTATTTTTTAAAACACAGTAATGGATTCACATTTCCTCTTAATTACCATATCAAGATGCCGCTGTTTATTGAATTGCCCTTGTCTCAGATGTTAAACTATCTTGACCTATTAAGTTGTCATGTTGTAATTGAGATAAAAGAGGAATTTGCTTTGCATCAGTGCTAATTGGTTTATCAATATCCTGTACCATTTACATTTTAAAATTGAATGTCTGTAAGATGGTAAGGCATATCTGTACAAAGCCTTAATAAAACTGGTAGTATACAGGAAGCTGTTCAGAGTGGTATGTCTGTATTATAGCCAGTTTCAGGCTATGGGTCACTTACTCATAAAATGAAAAACTTGTTACCAGTAACTTGTTTTCATGTCCATCCTCTAGACTAATTTCATGGAAGAGAAAGATGTAAATTTCTGGAACCAAAATTGCATACAAAATTAATTGGTGTTGATAGTAGGATTAGAGCATTAGTATGCATATGAATCTTTAGAATTTTATCTTCATTCTTCTGGGTATAAATGAATATCTAATAAAAAAGCAAAAACATAGATAACCTAGGGTATACTATACTAGAATTTCCCTCTTTATCTTTGCCAGTTTATTTTATATCCTGCTTCATACTTTGAGCATTACTGGATCAGGGTATTCCTTAGGCATAATGATGTATCCTGTGGTCTTCCTCAGATAATTTTCCTAGTAAAACTCTTATTAAATGATCACTTGCTATTCTAAAATGAAATTTTTGTATGGTTAGTGCTTATAGAAGTCTAACTGCAAACACCAGCTAATAAAGAATAGTATGAAAGTCACTTGAATCAAATGAATTGAATAAAATGTATACAATGAAATATATACATTGACTACTAGAGTGAGTTTGTTATAAAAGAGAAGAGGAAAAGTGATAAAAGTCCAAATAGAAATGTTAAGAGCAAAAGCAACAAATAGATTTTCCTTTATTATTGGCCTTAATCCTAAATTATGATACAAACAGCATTTAGAGAGATGAACCTTTAAATGTTTAAGTTTTCCAAAACTGTACATACATAATGTATATCTCTATATATAATATATATTTTATATATACTTATATCGGTATATATTTCATATATCACATATAAAGAATGTATACAAATTAGGAACTCCCTAGTTTTACTTAACTGTTATAATAATTTGTAAGTTCCTGGTGCTTCAGATTATATGAATGAATTGCTTATTTTCATAACATTAGGATTTTATCAGTTTATCTTACAAAGATTCTCAGTGGTTTGAAAGTCCTAAAAATGATTGCTTCTGGTATTGTCTTTTCTCCATGGTTTACAGACATGGTTTAAAATGACAGGATTGTTCTCTAATAGAGTATAGAGAGTGGCCACGATTTATTGAGCTTTGCAAGGTGAAAGAGAAAATTGGCATCAGCAAGCATAAATTCCCAAGTAGTAAATTCCCACAAAGTAGTACAGCATCAAAGTGGCTCAGCCACATTTATATTCTGTTCACTCTGAAGTGAAATTTTTTTAGAGCATTAATGTCAACATTTACAAATTGAGTCCCCTATTCCTATGAAGTGATCATTTCTGATTAATTTCATCCTCATAAGTCAGTATTTTTTCTAGAACACTTTCCCATTTTTTTAAAAAAATAGAAGAATAAAATCATAGTTTAAAACTCTTATTGACCCTATGATCTTTTACAGTGACTCTTTATGGATGTTAGTGAAATTTTAAAATGCTATAAAAAAAAGTAAAGCATAAAAAATATGGGTATACAACATATTTTGAGAATCTTTTTTCTTTTTTTATTATTATGTTAATCACCATACATTACATCATTAGTTTTTGATGTAGTGTTCCATGATTCATTGTTTGCGTATAACACCCAGTGCTCCATGCAGAACGTGCCCTCCTTAATACCCATCACCAGGCTTACCCATCCCCCCACCCCCCTCCCCTCTAGAACCCTCAGTTTGTTTTTCAGAGTCCATCATCTCTCATGGTTCGTCTCCCCCTCCGATTTACCCCCCTTCATTCTTCCCCTCCTGCTATCTTTTTTTTTTTTCTTAACATATAATGTATTATTTGCTTCAGAGGTACAGATCTGTGATTCATCAGTCTTACACAATAAACAGCGCTCACCATAGCACATACCCTCCTTAATGTCTATCACCCAGGACCTTTCTACCTTCCAACTGGGTTCTAGTTGGGACTTAGAACATAGTTTTATGGCACTGAAGGTACCCTGCTTGCATTAGAGAAGTTTTGTTCCTGTGCATCACAAAGGAACAATGTTGATAATGGAAGTTTGGCTATTATGTTTTTATTTTTGCTCCACTGGGAATTGACTTTTTTGTTTTTCTTTTTTTCATTATTGGTGGCCACCAGGTCATTCACATTACCAACCAGGGCACAGGCCCCTCTAGCAACAACCATATTGTCTTCCACCTTAAAAGAAACTTAAAACAGTTGAACCTCTGGAAGACTGTTCAAGATGAGAACTTTTCCACAAGCATAATTTTAGTTTCTTGGCTACTGCCCTTGGGACGGTGTTGCATTTTCATTTAGGTGATGAAGCCTCTTAGTTGTATACCCTAATACATATACAATAGATAACAAGTGGCAAAAGGTCTATAATACAAGTTTGACCAAATTTCTTTTTTTTTTTTTTAAGATTTTATTTATTTATTTGACAGAGAAAGATAGCGAGAGCAGGAACACAAGCAGGGGGAGTGGGAGAGGGAGAAGCAGGCTTCCGGCTGAGCAGGGAGCCAGGACCCTGAGATCATGACATGAGCCGAAGGCAGACGCTTGATGACTGAGCCACCAAGGCGCCCTGACCAAATTTCTTAATAAACTGATAAAACACCATCGTATTGGCTTATTGACTGTAAGTTCACTACCCACCTGACCCAGTGAGACTCAGGATGGTGGGATTTTGGGTGTCTGTCAATGCCTGCATCCCAGCTCTGCCACAGACTTAAACTGTTCTCATCTATAAAATGAGAGAAATAATAGCATCTATCTACAGGGTTGTTGCTAAGATTAAATGAATTAATCCATGTAAATCTTTTAAAACAGTTCCTGGCACATTATAAGTGCTCAACATGGTAGTTATCGATGTGATTGATGGTGGTGGTGGTGGTTAGTGTTTGAATTGAGTTGTACCTTTAAAGCAGTTTCTTCAGAGCACTCCCCACCAGTTGGCATGTCTATTCATGTGCTTGTTTATTGCCTGTCTCCCCAACTAGAAGGCATGCTCCATGGAAGGGGTTGGCTTTATCTGTTCATTGTTGTATCTTAAGAACATACCTAGTACATAGTAGGTACTCAAGAAAGATTTGTCCCATGAATGAAAGGGGGAGAGAGAGGGAAGGGAGGCACTTCCCCTGCCTCAGGTAAAAGTTACCTGTGTGTATGTGTCTTAACTGGCCCATCCCTAGAAGGTGGGCACAGCCTCTTGGCTTCTTTACTGTGTCTCCTTGGCTCCAGGCACAGCACCTGCACATGGCAGATCTGTGTAAACAATGATGAGTAAGTGAATGATTGATTAAAACTGACATAGTCTTAAGTGTTTCATTTCCAGATCTGTTTCTGTGATACAAACATATCAGTTCAGTGACATAATTTGCTTTGTTCTTACATAAAACCAGACAGTATAGATACTTCTAGAGAATATAAGGTGAACAAACTTTTTTGGTCCTTTTAAAAGCCTTGGTTACAGTGAAGGCAAACATCTGGATTCTCTTTAATTTTTTTTTTTACGGTGTATGCATCATTTTTACTTCTCTCAAAAGTTCATTTAGAATTCTTATGATTTAAAGGTGAGTAGATTTGACACAGTGATGTTTATTTGAGTTGCATTATATATGCGGTCAGAGCAATGAATTCATTCTCTGTTTATATCAGAGAACATTCCAGCAATTGTAAAGCCACATGCATGCACGCGCATACTCTCGAACCACATCCAGTGGCAAGTTATTATGGGGACTGACAGACTGTCATCCTTTTGATGGCTTGAGCTGTATATCTCCTGAACAGCAATGGGGCTCTTATGCAGAAAGTATCATATGTTCCCAGCCAATTTACAGGGAAACAGCAATAACATTTTATCATGGTTGAGAGCCCAGTAGCTGCTTCCTATTAAACTTGCCCTTTCAGATACCTGTCTTGGATTAATTTGTTGATTTCAAATGGAAACTCAGTCTTCTCCAGTGAAGCATGACGTTCTAGGATAGACTCTCTGAATGACAATTACTGTGTATTCTAGCTGGTTTCAGACCATTACAAGCCTTAGGCACAGTGGAAGACAGAGGACTTCAGTAACTGATTTTAATATTATGTCTAATTTTAACTGTCAGTTATATATGTGCCAGTGAAAGAATTCTCAGAAAGATGAAATGCAAAACACTTCTAACTTGCTCTTTTTAATGATACACTTTGCTGTAGGGTGGGGAGTCGGGGGAGGAAAAGCGGAGAGGGAGTAGCCGTCTCCTAAAGGGGAGTCAGCACAGTGGGGAAGCATCAGATTTGCAAGTGAGCACGTAGCAACTGCCGCCTGGCTTTTTTGCGTGCCCCTCGGGATGCTTCTAAATAGTAATATGTTCACCAAACAGGGTTCCATAAATCAGTGCCAGTATTTTTCCTTGAACACTCAAGAAAAATGAAATGTAGGGTTTTACAAAGGATAATAAGCTTTGTTCACCATTTTGGTGAGTCCTAGAGACAGAGCATGAATTGCTTGAACAGTAAAGACTGTTGTGAGGTTCTGTTGAGTATAACCAGGTAGATTATGAAGAGAGGAGTATCTCTGCTGCTTTAAATGTGATGAGCCATTTTAAAAGAAAACCTAAATTCAGAAGCGCCTAAATTATATTTCAAGTGGAAGGGAAGAACCATGTTTTGGGGTCTTAAAAATGTTCCCTACTCATGGAACACATTAGACATAGATATTCTTGAACAGTTGTGCTTAGAGAATGTATTTGCAGTTACAGCAGATTAATTGATTGTTAATATCTTTGGGATTTTACTTTTCAGATTATTCCCTAAGCACATTGGCTTTATCTTTTCCCAAGTCATCTGCTATAACAGCATACTGATAGCCTCACTTTATTTAAAAGGGGAAAGAAGGCAGCAATAGCAAACTACACCAATAACAAACTTGGATTTTTATAAAGGAATGAATGAACTGTTGACTTTCTTTCTGGCAATCTACCATTGAATGGAATGTATGGCAGCTGATTTAGAGTGAATCTTCTCTGTTATAATCCTTAAGAAAACCCCTGTAATAACATGGGCCACCATATGAATTCACATATGTGGCATGCCATATATATTCCTTGAACCACGGCTACTTCTTGAAAGCCTGATTATATAACAGTTGTATTATGTGGTAAATGCATACTTATCCTGACTGTTAGCCCCAACCCCCTGCTGTAGCATTGGAGGATTGTTGTACTGCTCGTGATACTCACATTGGGAAATAAACAGACATAGGTTTCAAACGCAGGAAGTAAACAACTTAGGCATGCCAAAATGCACAATCTGTTTCACATTTTCTTGTGTCTCTTTTCAGTCTCTTTTTTTTCTTTTAATTCTGGAAGAGATTGGTTCTAAGAAAAAGCAGAAAGCTTTTATGACAATTGTTTTATAATGGCTCTTTGTATGAAAGAAACCAATAAATTGCTGGGTAGAAAGTTTTATTTGAAACTTGATTCAGTGATACTTAGCAAAACTCTGCTTCCCAAACTGCATTAAGATACTCAGAATCAAATTATTATAGCATTTTGATTCTCTTTTTTTTCTGGGTCCACATTGAACAGCCGTTGATGCCATCAGCTCAGTGATAGAACAAATGATGTTTCCGCTTGGGCAAGCTTTGTTTTATCAGGATCAGTAACCTTATCAGCAGTTGACCCAGAACTATAATGCATGTCTCTGAATAGATAGCATATGTCACAGCTCTGTGCAGACTTGCTTCATAAGCAAGATCGTCTAATGAAGATTTAATAAATAAAGAAAAGTTTGCAGCAAGAAATGTCTTCTTTTATAATGATAACTTCTCTTAAGCTTGTTTTACTGCTCATGGCTCATCTCTTGCATTCATTCTCATGAAAGCTAAAAGAATAAACATACATATAAATGCATCCACACGGACTCCCATGATGCATAGTTTATCTTTCTTTCTGAAATATATCATTTTGTGAGTGAAGAAGGTAGAATTTAGATTATCATATTGGTTTAAGGTTCTTATGTGACACATAAATGCAATAATATCCAAAAGACTAGAAAACCCATGTGTGTGATAAACCCACAAGACTTCGGCAGTTGTGTGGTGTTTGTTAAAAGTAGGATAGTGCAAAAGGTTTTCTCTCAGTGCAGAACTTTCTGGATCTGAAATGTTTAATCACTAGCTTTTAATACCCTATAATTTAAGATTGGGTTCTTTGCTTTCATCAATCTGCTTTGATTTTTGAAGACATATAATAAATGGAGAAAGAAGATGGAGCATCCTCATACGTAAGTAGGTCATGCATGACTTGTACATTTTGACATTTAACACTTCTTTTCTTTGACCTTTGACAGGTTAGGGCTTGACCCCAAACTATTGGCTAAAATCCTAAATATGAGCTCAGGACGGTGTTGGTCAAGTGACAGTTACAATCCCGTACCTGGGGTGATGGATGGCGTTCCGTCAGCTAATAACTATCAGGGTGGATTCGGAGCAACACTCATGGCTAAGGTACGGTAAATGCAGAGACGACCCAAGAGAGGGAAAAAGTGCTTAGTGGTCTAATCCCTCACCCCCTTTTAACAAAGCATATACCTATCCTAGAAGGCAGGATTACTAAAATTCACTCACTCACTAGAAATCAGTTAAAACTTAGCTTCGATAAAAACCCTTATCTTGTTCATTTCAGATGAGAAGAATAGGCTGGGAGTTTTATTTTGTGGGTTTTGGGGTTTGTTTGTTATATGAGATGGCAAAATTTGTTCTTCATCAGAAATTTTCATTAATTTACCAAATCCTTAGAATGGAAGCAGTAAGAATTTTCTGATAATACGTTGACATTGGATACACCCATCACAAAAGAAGAGAGGATCTTTCTCATGATACTAGATTTCTAAATACATCTTCCTGCTTTAAGAACATGTATTGATGTGTAAAGTCATTTGAAAAGCAAATTGTTGACCTCCTTCTCTTTGTGATCTCAACTTTAGAAAATACTTTTTAGGGGGATAGACTTCCGGATTTCTGTGTAGAGCTATTTCCCACCCCACCCTGCCCCCATAATTGACTCCGCTCCCCCCCATTACAAAAGTAATAAAGCCTATACCCGGACACTGTATTCAGCTTATTTTCCTTTACTCTCCATGGCATTCTGCCCATTCTGTTTCTTAATATGCCTTGAATTCATACAGTCCCCTCCTCTGCCCCAACCAGTACCTTGGCTGAGCCTCCTTTAGATTATACCATGTCAGCCCTTTACTGGTCTCCTTGCCTTTCATAGTCCTCTTCGATTCATTTTCTACATCATGGGAACGAGTGGGCTCCCTGAGATGTAAAAACCCGAGTGTGCCTTTTCGCCTACTAAGTCTGTCTCATGGTTTCCAATCATTTGTAGATGAAAGTCTGTCTCTACGAGTTGTCTTACAAAGCCCTCGATGATTTAGCCTTTGCTTGTCCTACCAGCTCGTTTCTGCCCTCGCAGCCCCTCTCTTTGCTTCAGTCATACTGAACTCTGCCCCTTGTTGTCTCTCACCTGCAAACCTCCAGGCTGGCTGTTCCCTTGCCTGCACCCCATTTGCCCGTGCCCCCTCCATCCCAGCTTCTGGCACACTTCCTGGCGTATCATCAGCACGCTTTAAATATTTATTGGATAAAGCAGTGTTTGAACTATTTCTTATTTTACAGTTTGTTTCTCCTCATGTTTCATTTAAGAAAATACTTATTTTTATGCCAGTCTGTATCCTGTATTTAGATTTGCATGTCCTCCACACAGGCTTTTGTAATTGTGCTGTGTGGTTGTTGTTAGAAACAGGAAGTAGCTCCCTAAGTGTATTGTTTTCATTGAAGCTGCGGGTGATTTATTAGAGCACATGGAAGGATGGAAGAATCACATTTATGCTCAGTTTCCGTTCTGTCTCCATATGAAGTGAGTTGTGAGCCGCTGGCTTACTCAGTTCCTGTAATACTGCTGATGGTCAGAGCAGAGGAAGCAGCTAACAAGTAGAGTGTAGTAAGAGGTAGGAGGCTTCTCGTCAAAAGGGTCAGATGAATTTGTCTGGCCTCCTGGTCCTCTGCCGTGCTGGCTTTGTCTGGGGGCTCCGCTCTCGCTGTCCTCTCCGGTGTGGTTGGCCTGGCTTTTGCTGTCTGCTGCAGTGGCTCTGCCCAGGAAGAATCTGCCACGGTTAAGGTCTTCCCTTTAAAACGATTTTCTTGATAATAAATGATTGCATTTTCAACTAACAGCATGAGACAGTGCGGGAGTAACACATGGAAGTTACTGGTCTCCTTTAATCTCATTTCCTCTCTGAAATGCAGTTGTGATTTCCCTTATAAAGAGGAAGATTTATTAATTTTGCTTGGAATGAGAGTACTTAGACAGGAACTTAAAAAAAATCTTTCATCATTTTGGATTGCTGTTAACAAAAACACACCATAGCTAATTAGATTCGTATAGAGAAATCGATGGAGGTTAAAGAAATCCCTATCAATGCTACATTGATTAAAGCAGTCATACCTGCTTGGGCAGATCAAGGCTTTACTTCCTAAGAGATGTTTTGCTCAACTGCCATTAAATGTATTGTGGGAGGGGATATGATGGTAGTGTGTCGTTGAAGTAGAGGCTTTTACATTTATTTCTAGGTCTCAGCATCATAAAATTCTGTCGTGTTATGTGTATATAATCAGAACATAGTCAATATGAAAACTAGATCATTCTTCTGCGCTCTCCAACCTAGATGTTGGTCTGTGATGGCCACGAGAGAACAACATATGGAAAATCACGACTCTTGGTCCTCCCCCAGTATACCTATTTCCCTGTAAAACATAACAACTTGGTCCTCCATTAACTTGTTGAAACTTTATTATTGTTTTATATTTTTTCCTGAACTACCTACTTAGCTCATGAATTCATAAATATTTTATTTGACTAGTGAAGTGGAAGATCTGTTTATTTTAAATTACATATCATAAGCTTCAAAGGATGCCTTCTTTTTCTAACATTTCAAGATAAACAAGCCTCTCAGACTTTGAGAGACTAATCACTTTTCTCTTTTTAGAATGTGCATCCTTTCAGGTAACAGGCACCAAAGCTATTTTACTGTCCATGTTTTTGGTTTTGTTAGGTTTTATCTGGGTTATGTACTTGCCCGTTGAAAAACTCTAGACTTTTCTTCTCGATAGTATTGTGTTCTCTTTGGTGTGTTAAGTTTAACTCCGAGTTCTTCTGTTCCAGTTAACTAGGTTAAAAGTTGAATGCAGTCTATGTAGATTTTCTCTACGTCCTTTGAAAATTAACTCATCTTACAGATATGCTGCAAAACAATGTCAACAAGAGAGGTTTGTCTGGGTATAAGCAGTAGTGCAGCTGTATGTTTGTTAACTGTGTGGGTAACAATTAAACTCCCTTTTTAGTTTGAGGAAGCTATAGAAGACTTTAAGATTAAGCAGTTTTTTCAAATCTGTTGTCTACCTGTGAAAATTATACAAATAAGCACAAAGTCCTGTTTGCACGTATACCATCATACATATTCAAGAGACTTATTTTTTCTTTGAATAATTTTTTCCTTTGAGTGGAGCGTATCAATAAATGCTCCATTATCAAAGACTTCCTCAGAAAGTAAAAATATTTCTCATCTTGCTGCTTCTTTTACCCTTTCATTGTTTGCTGACTTTTCCATTGGTGGGAGAAGTGAGGATGGTAATGGTAAGAAGATCTAGTTGGTTTTGACACTAGTTTGCAGCTCTTATAAAATCACAAAAAAAATGAAATATTATTCCAGTTATCCAAGACTTCATTGTCTTCCATCAACCTCAGATAGTTCAGGTTTGGACAAGATTCCATTTTTATGGTAGTGGATATTCATTAGCTATCGGTTAACTATAAAAGATTTATAATGTTAACTTTTGTCTACTTTTTTTTTTAATTTTTAAAGTATTTTATTTATTTATTTGACACAGAGAGAGAGAGCACAAGCAGGGGAAGTGGCAGGCAGAGGGAGAAGCAGGCTTCCTGCTGAGCAGGGAGCCCGAAGCGGGGCTCTACCCCAGGACCCTGGGATCATGACCTGAGCTGAAGGCAGCTGCTCAACAGGACTGAGCCACCCAGGCACCCCACTTTTATCTACTTTTAAACAGCCATAAGTTTTCTGAAACCCTCAGAATGAAGCATTAACTTGCTGAGATGTTAACTGTCACGAAGGCAGATGTCCCATTGCACTTAAAATCCAAACTCCTTACCAAATGCATTAAAGATGCTGTGTTTTACCTGTGTCCATCCTGGACTCATTTCCCTCTCCAGCTCCCTGGCTCACATTCAGCCTCATTGGCCTGCTTGCTATTTCTTGAATACCCAAGCCATGTCCCCCCACATGGACTTTACCTTGCTGTTCCATCTACCTGAAACTCTCTTCCCCCTACTCTCCAAAGAACTCACTACTCCCTAACATTCAATTTGTAGATCAGGTGTCTCCACCTCAGAGAGATCTTCCCTAACCATTTCATCTACTAGGACTCCCTTCCTTCCACCCAACCCTTGCTGTTCCGCCACTTCCCAACCCCTTGCCCCGCTTTATTTTTCTTCATAGTGCTTGTCCTTGTCTAAAGTTTTAGTATTTGTTCTGTTGTCCATCTTCCCCAAGCTTGATGAGAACAGTGACTGGGTCTTACCATGCCTGTATCGCTAGCCCTTGGAACAGTGCCCAGCACACAGCAGTTGCTAAATATTTGTTGCATAAGATATTGAATGGATATTCAGTCATAATGGGGTTTGTCTTAGGCTTCCAGGCTTCTGCAGATTTGAAAAAGCATTTCCCTCTGTGATCTCATCTGTGTAGTAACCCCTGTCCAAAATCAAAACAAAACAAACGGGTCTGGTGGAGGAGTGGAGAGGATACTCAGAAATTAAGGTTTCGGTCTGGAGCAGTTTTGCAGCTATATGAAAGTACTTATAAAAATATATATAACTTACCACAGTATTCGTAAGTATCTTATTTTTTCAGACCTCGTTTCTTCTTCTTTGAAACCAAAGCTTTAGGAGCCACAGTTCCAAAGAGCCTTAACTACCAGTCTCAATGTGTTTCCTCCTGCCCTTGTTTGATTTAGGATCTGGGTTTAGCACAAGACTCTGCCACCAGCACAAAGAGCCCAATCCTTCTGGGCAGTCAAGCCCATCAAATCTACAGGATGATGTGTGCAAAGGGTTACTCAAAGAAAGACTTCTCATCCGTCTTCCAGTTTCTTCGAGAGGAGGAGAGCTTCTGAGTTTACCCTTGGCCATGGACACTGTTGGACACCAAACTCTATCTTGGAGCCTCCTTATAGCTCACTCCACAAGTAAATGGGTTTAATCAAAGGTCAGCTGTCTGCTTTTGATTATCTAGGTTCCAGTGAACCCTAGGATTGTTGACCCATTTTTAACTGCTTATTCTTTTTATCTATTTAGCAAACGTGTTATCTGAATTTATTTTCCTGAAAGCCACTGATGGTCTCTGCTAACTAGCTGATTAACCTTTTTCAAAAGTTTGATCCCTGAGCATCTTCAGCTACATCGTTGCATACTTCAGTCAGGATATTATTTACTCCACTTCACAGATAAAACCAAATATTTTTCAAACAGGATGGAACCACGCTGAAAGAAAAGAAAAGAAATTGATGTGGGGAAAGGAGGTAGAAAAAGGGGAAGTATAGTGAATGACTACCTGTGTCCCTCGGGAAGTTTGTCCTGTTAACCAAGTGGTGGTATTCTTGCAGTATTGAGGTCACTGATTTTCCAGGGAGTTGATAAAGCTAGAGAACTCCTTGCTGCATGTTTTATAATTTGGACTCTGTTACATTACCTTAGTGTGTCCTTGTTACAGTTCCCAATACTCAGCAAACTTGTTTTTTATATTTTTGCTTCCTTGTACATTCTTACTACATATTTTTTGACTTCAAAAGAATGACATCTTTAGAGCTGTTTCAGAGCCAATGATATTTGCTTTAGATAATTATTACATTATTCTAAATATAACTGTATTATTTTGAATTCAAATAAATTTCTATGCTGATAATACTTTCTTGGAGTTTTTGTGTTTTCCCAGCCATTTGTTGAGCAACTAAATGATCTGACAAACTAGTGTTACAGACTGATGGGGAAAGGGTAGGAAGAAAAGGAAGGGAGGGGAGGTCAAAAGGAACAGAGCTTCAACTGGGCAGTGCCAAGCCAGCATCCTGCTGGGCTCTGTTTGAATCCTTAATGGGCATTCATTTGAATGTTTTCTAGATTGTGGGTGCATGGGAATTCAGCCTGCATTAAATGGAATGTCCCCCAGTGTTGAGTGCAGTTGCCACTTTCCCTACCACAGCCCCTAGGAATTTTTGTTGATAGACCTAGACACCAAATTTGGCAGAAGTACTACCATTTTCATGGTCATAAAAAATTCCAGGCACTATTATAAGTGCTGGGGCTATGTTGATGAACAGAACAAAATCTTGCCTTGTAGACCCTAAGTTCTGGTGTCTCATGTGTGTGTGAGGGGATGTGACAGACAAGAAATAAATGTTTAATGAATATGTCAGGTAATAATAAGGAAAGAAGGCAGGAAAAGGGGGATGGATGGGAAGTGCCCAGTGTGTTTTGTTAGGGTGGTAAGATGGCATTTGAACAGAGATAACATGGAAGTGAGGGAACAAGCCATGCAGGTATCTGAGGAAAGAATATTCTAGGAACAGGGAACAGAAAGTATAAAGGCACAGAGGTATAGGATAATGTTAGATATGAGGAATAACAAGGAGGCTCTAAGTGAAGTCATGAGATGAGAGCCAGAACTTGTAGGGCCTTGTAGGCTATGTTAGGATATTGGCTTTTATTCTTTTTTATTTTTTTTATTTTTATTTTTATTTACTTATTTTTTTTGAGAGAGACACACACAGAGAGTGATGTGGGGAGGGGCAGAGGGAGAGGGAGAAATTTTAGCAGACTTTGTGCTCAGCACAGAGCCTGATTCAGGGCTCTATCTCAAGACCCTGAGATCACGACCTGAGCCGAAACCAGGAGTCGGACACTCAACCAGCCAAGCCACCCAGGCACCCCTTGGCTTTTATTCTGAGCAAAATCAACATCGTATCAGTTAGCCAAAGCAAAAGCTAACTGCTACATTGCCACCCCAAAACTTAGTGGCTTCAAATAACAGATGTCTATTATTTTTCAAGATTCTCTAGGTTGGCTATATTCTTCTACAGCGGGCCCACTCCTCTGGAGCTGGAGGGTCTAGTTTGGCCTCACTCAGCTGGGACAGCTAGAATGGTTGGGGCTTCTCTCCACATGGTCCAGGAGGTTAATCTGAATTTCTTCACATGGTGGCTGAAAGGCTGTCAACAGCAACATAGGACAAGCCCCAGTGAACCGACATTTTGCAGGGTTCTGCTTGTTTCATGGCTAGACTGTCCCATTGGCCGAGGCAAGTCACATAGCCAAAGCCCAGCGTCCACATAGGAGTGGACGACATAAGAGTATGGACACAAAGAAAGGCATTAGGGTGGCCATTTTGCAAACATCCTTTAATGCCAACCCCACTGAGCATTTCATTTGGAGGACTGATGTGGTCTGACCTACTCTTTAAAGGATTGCTCTGGGTGCTGTGTAGAGAGGGGCGGGGGGCGGGCAAGGGTGGAAGCAAGGAGACCAGGTAGGAGGGAATTGTAATAATCCGGATGAGAAGCAGTTGGGGCTGGGGCCACAACGTTAATGATGGAGGAGGCAAGCAATGGTCAGATTTGAATATAAAAGATCCACGAACTGATGGATAGGATGAGAGAGAAGGGGAGAAGTCCAAAGAAGAATCCAAGGTTGGTGGGCAAAGTGAAGGAAAGGAGTTACCATTTACTGTGGGGAAGATGTGGGGGGTATTAGGAGAAAAGAAACTGTATTTGAGATGCCTAGGAGCCACGTAAGTGGGGAAAAGCAAAGGTCCAAGACCATGCCCTGTGTTACTCTCAGTTTTAGTGGTTGAGCCAGCAACTGAGACTAAGGAGGAGTGACAGTGGGTGGGAAAACAATAGGAGTCGTGACCTGGCAGCCAAATGAGGACAGTGTCTTAAGGAGGAATGGTTATTTGTATCAAAAGCTACTGACAAGTTGAGTAATGAATGTTAAGAGCTGAGAATTAATGATTTGGATTTGGCATAGTCATTGGTGGCTCTGACAGGTGTGCTGGGGTGTGTTGGAAATGACATTGAGCATGAGGGAAAGGGAAGAGAAATTGGAAGCAAAGAGTAGGGACAACTCTCAAGAAGTTTTACTGTTAGAGGAAACAGACAAATGGGGTAGATACTGGCAGGGATATGGGGTCAAGGGAAATTTTATTGGTATTTTTAAGATTGGAGATACTATAGGGTTATGCTGATGAAAGTGGGGTAATCCAGTAAAGGGAAAGAAGTAGTGCACGAAAGAGAGGACACCTGCCAAGCAATATCTTGCAGCGGAGAGGGAAGTGGACAGGCAGGGCTGGATCTCTGAAAACAACCAGCACAAACAGATCAGGTGTCGGACTTGTAAGCATCTTACGTGAAGGGTAGTAGAGCTAGAAAGGACTTGACCAGCCTCTCAGCCTCCTCTGACCGTTACTTTTCTCATCTATAAAGTTGTCATAAACAATGGAGCTGACTATTCAGTGCTTGCTTGGAAACTTCAAACAAAAAAATAGGAGTGAAGGACAATCCCAAGTGTTGGCAAGCATGTGGAGAGAAGCAAAACCCTCGTACGTTCCTGCCAGGAATATAAAGCGGTGCAGCCACTTTAGGAAATAGTTTGGCAGTTCCTTGAAAGATTAAACATAAAGTTACCACAGGACCCAGCAATGCCACTCCTAGATATATACTCAAGAGAAATGAAAATATACGTCTGCATGGAAACTTGTACACGAAATGTTCATAACAGCATTAATCATAAGAGCCAAAAAGTGGAGGCAATCCAAATGTCCCCCCACTGATGACTGCATAAACAAACTGGCAAATCCATGCAATGGAAGAATGGCCATAAAGAGGAATGAAGTACTACCACATGATAGAATATGGGTGAACCTTGAAAACATGATGCGATGTGGAAGAAGCCAGACACAAAAGGCCACATATTACATGATTCCGTATGGAATGTCGGAAATCGGCAAATCCACAGACACAAAGTAGATGAGTAGTTTCCAGGGACTAATGGGGAGGGGGAAATAGGGAGTGACTGCTGTTTGGTATGGAGTTGCTTTTTAGGGTGATGAAAATGTTCTGGAATTAGATAGTGATGGTTGCATGACTATGAATGTATTAAAAACCACTGAATCGTATACTTTTAAATGGTGAACTTTAGGATGTGTGAATTATATCCCTATGAAAAAGAAAAACTAAGGAAAAATATCATGAGTTACAATCTTTCTCTCTTCATAAGTGGTTCTCAACTTGGGCAGTTTTGCCCTGAGGGGACATATGGCAATGTCTGGGCATATTTGTGGCTGTCATACGGGGGGGGGGGGGGGGAGTGCTCCTGGCATTCAGTGGTTATATGTCAGGGATGCTGCTAAACATCCTGCAGTGCACTGGACACGCCCCACAACAAGAATTATCCTGCCCCAAATGTCCATAATGCAGAATTTGAGAAACCCTGATCAGGTGTGGGTTCCACAGATACCTCAAACTTGGCATATCAAAACCTGATATACCCCATCGTCCCACCCAGCAGACCTGCTTCTCTGACTGGTCCCAGTCCCATCCGGGTTCCCAGGAGCCATTCCTGACTCCCCTCTCCCTCCACCCACTCTGCATTGTGAGGTCTAAACCCCTAGAGCCTGCTTCAGGGCTTCATCGCTCCTTGTCTGGGATGCTTCAGCATCTTTGCAATTGCTCTTCTTTTTTTCTAACAGCTTTCCTGAGGTATAATACATATACAATAAAACTTGTTCATTTTAAATGTAAAATTCAATGACTTTTAGTAAGTTTTCAGAGTTGTACAATCATTACCACAATCCAATTTTAGAACATTTCCATCACCACGCCCCCCCCCAAAATCTCTTGTGCCCATTCACTTTCATTGACTCTTCTCACCCCCCACCCTCTCGCCAGAGGCACCCACTAATCTTTCTGTCTCAGGAGATTCACAGCTCCTTCTTGGCCACCACTTTGGTTCTTCAGTTCGTCCTTCACACCCCTGCAAGAGATATCTTTCTAAGACTGACATCCAGGCCCATCATTCCCCTGCATAAAATCCTTTAGGCTGGGATGCGGTCTGAGCTCCGCAGGGTGGTGTTCATGGCCCTTCATGTTCCGACTCCTATTGTACTTCACCAGCATTGTTGCCCTTGGCTTTGTCTGTGGTATAACCCTGGGTGCCAAAGATTGTGAACCACAGCACTTGCCATTTTTCAAGGATGCCACATTTGTCACACCTCAGTCCCTTTGCACGTGTCACTTCCTTCACCTGAAATGCTCTTCTCCACTCCTAGTTGGCCAGCTCAGGCGCCATATATCCTAAAAGGCCTTCCTCAGCCACGGCAGGCCACACCACTTCCCCTCTGTTTCCATAGAGAGCTCTTTGATGATACCTCTTGTATCATAGGTCTTATCCTATTACATCATATGTGCTGGCTTGCCCGACTGTCTTCCACACCAGTTGCTGAGCTCTTTGAGGGCAGAGAAAGTGTCATGTTCAGCTCTGAGTCCTGCGTCGAGTTCAGCACCTTGCATTCGAGTAAGAGCTCGGTGAATGTGTGAACATGTGAATGACCGATATGACATTGCATTTGTGTCTGGTGAACTAACCATACAAACTACTTTCTGAAAGAGTCTTCCATAGCAGATCAGGTTTATTTTACTCTGTTATCAATGATGCAGTTTGTTACACACGGTTGCCCAAGAAGTCTTGCAGAATGTGAAACTTTGATATATTTTTGTTAGTCGAAAGAAACTTCTGGGGAAAAATACGCATTTTTGGTAGCAAGATTTTGTCTGTTTATGTACTTTATGTTTTTTTAAAAAAGATTTATTTATTTGAGAGAGCAAGCGAGTGTGGGGTGGGGGGTGGGGCAGAAGGAGGGGGAGAGAGAGAGAATCCCAAGCAGAGTCCCCACTGAGCACAGAGCCCAACGTGGGGCTGATCCCACAACCCCGAGATCATGACCTGAGCCGAAATCAAGAGCCAGGTGCCCAACTGACTGAGCCACCCAGGCACCCCTGTTTATGTACTTTAAACGTCAACTTGCATGCACACATTCCCCTTTTTGAAGCATGGTGGTTCCAAACATAATCTCTGTAACATGCTACACAGACCTTGAGGCATAAGGTGAATTTCATAAGAACACAGGTTTGACTTATTCAAGGGATTCTGTGACTAGTTAGCTGTTTGGGAGAATCTTTTGCTCTCCTGTTGATCTGACATCATGATAAGGAAGCATATGCTCAGCCCCAGCTAAGTCCAGCGCTAAGTGAGCTCCAAAGGGACTGGGCCTACCGCTTGATCATTTTTCTCATGGCATGAATTTTGATCTTATCTTCCAGGCAGTCAGAAATGTGTGTGATCTGTCCACTTCTTGTGGGGACTGGGAAGCAAAGGGGAGAACAGCAGATCTGAGCGGAGAATGGGACAGCGTTATCCAAGTGCATGAATTCCACCCAGGCTACTGTCAGGAGCCTGCTATTTGGGGAAAACAGCACAAGTTACTACTGGCCTCAGCTGCAGTAACTGCACCCTCGAGCATTCTCAAATGGCCAGCCAGTGGGGAGGCACCTTCCCCCGGGGAGGAGGGTTGGGGGGGTTGGTTAGCCATCTTTCAGTTCAGTTGAAGAGGAAGCTTTAGGACATCAGAGGGATTTGTAATGTTCCCTGCAAGGTGTCAGACCCATAAACTAGCATGTCCATCGCACCAGTGCGCACATGGAATCGCCTCTCATCGGTGGCAAAGAGATTGAAGATGACCTTTTACTATTTATTGTATTCATCATTTCATAATTCAAGAATACCTGAAAGGGATGAAGACTTCTTCATTCAAACTGGAATTTGCCTCTTTCAGAACGTGAATAGGAAAATACAGTGAACCAGAAGCACACTGCAGGAGTGCTTTCGAGTGTCTTGGTTACCAGAACTGTCCCCAGTGGGGAGACAGGAGACCCGTGCCCCAGGTCAACAATAACCTGTGCAATATCGTATGGATAGTTTCCTTCTTTTGAAAACGAGAGCAATGCACTGATCTCCAAAGTTTGTTTTAGCTCTAAAATTCTGCTTCCTTTTAGTTAAGGGCTTGAGAAAATGTGAGGCATATGCTTCTGACAGTTTTTGGACTCTCTCTGGTCAGGTATTATTTATTGCTCATATAGCCATCTCATTTATTAGGGTTTTTTTTATAGCCGGGATTAGAGTCAGAAATCAATACATTTTTATTAATGATGGTCCGTCATGCCTGGTGAAGAGATGGCAAGAGAGCTCATCTAGAATGAGCCACTTGAATAAACCTGACACACAAGCTTAGCTATGAGCTGCATTTTGGCAGGCCTCTCTGTAAAATAATGACATTGGCAGAGGGAAAGACGATGGAAACCTTCCTCACAGCCAGATTCATAAAATCAAAGGGCAGGTTTGGGGTGTGCTTCCCAGCCCTGGCTGTATATGCAAATCCCATGACTTTTTGAGTGCAGCATTTTATCTTCAAAAGGACAAAATTTGGCATTTGCTGTAGTCATTAAAAATGATAAATGCCTAAAATGCTTTAGAGTTGGGTTTATTGTAGGTTAGAACAAATATTGCTTCAGTACCCAACAGTTATCTTAGAGTTGAAAACTTCTCACTGATGTTGTCAAACCAGAAAGTAAAAAAAACCCTTCATTATTTTCCCTTTAAATCATATGAAATTGGGCATAATTGTTGCCAGTACTCCTTATAAAAATGAATGGTCTGGAAGTGACTTACTTTTGGAAGTGAATTACTCCTCCCGACACCATTAAGAGATAGCCTTGTGCCCCTGAAAGAGTTAATCCACCTCCAGATGGAGCTTTTCAGCCCCTGAGCAGAGCGGTCAGATGATATCAAGTTCACTATTCTTTTACATTTGTTTTGGGCCTGTTGAACTTAATTTTCATTCCATTTATGGATAGAATTTGAAACATGATAATTTTAGACGATTGGAGGCCTTTCCCAGAAATGTCACCTTAGAGCTCCAATCTCAGAGACTCGAAGAGCAAACGTCGCTTTAATCCCTGTCTCTCTCTCCTCCTCTTAATGACCTTAACCCTGACCCCAGGTCTGCTCTTTGTAAGTGCCAAACATGATTCATTCTCCTTGCTTGATTTAGTTTTGTCCCTTTAATGAGCCCAGTTGACCAGGGAGACCTGATAGCTTATTTGTGCTAATGTAAGTATGCTCTACTAGTTAACTCCTAACTCATTTATTTGGCTTTTCCTTTTGCCTAGAACTGACCCTTTGTCTCAGAGATGCAAGGTCCATGTTTTAGACAAAGGAGATTCGAACAGTGAACGTTAACATGCGAGTCAGGAGACAGACACTGCACTGGAAAGAAAGATAAATCAAACTGTTGGGAGAATGAGAGAGACGGAATATCAAATTCTGTGCCTCAGCTACCACGTTACAGATCCAGTATACATAAAATACTGAGAGCAGTATTTTATTATGCAGTTACTGCCTCACGCCCTCCTGCTCAGAACTCCCCTTTGGAGCTCAAGGCCTCCTAATGTGTGCCAGTCACACATTTCTCTGCTGGTGTCTTTGCAAACTGAATGTCCTATTTCTTCAATTTCTGATACTGTTTGTGTGTGCAGGAATGGGTTTTTCACTTAGTGTTTCATACATATTCTCTGATTTCTTTCTTCCCCAATGTGGCAGTGGCAGAACTGGGCCATCAAGGACACGTACAAGGTGATAAGCAGGAGGAGACTTTTTAAAAGAGATTTACGATGGGTTTAGTTTCCCTGTTGTCGAACTTACCACTTTCAGCCCAACTCATTTTGGATCGGTAGGTATCTGACCATGGGGTGCTGATAAATGTGTTTTTATCATTGTGAATTTATGCTTGTTTCAATGTCAAAAAGAAAAAAAAAATATTAAAACGTGGTACGACTTTGAGTGGTGGCTCGATCCCTGATTATGGCCCGCCGTGGCCGTCCCATTTAATTTCTGGCTGGCCCAACATTAAAAGCTGCCCCTTCCGAGGTTGGGTGTTCCCTGCACTGCACTGTACTCAAAGCAGTTCAGCCTGGCTCCTTCTGCAGGTCGGCGACACCCTCAAGTTTATATACCTGTGTCACCACAAATCTTAAAAGATGCAGTTTTCTGGGCAGCTCCATCCTCCTCAGATGAATAGGAGGGCGGGAGTGAAGGCCGGGGCTCTCCTCTCCATGTTAGGACCAGGAAGGGCTGGCACCTCTGTCCTCCCTCACCCAGGCCCCCGGGGGGGCCGCTGGCTGAGGGCTCCAAGACGAGGATCTAGCACATGCTGCAACGTCAGTTTTTTAAAACAATCTGCTTATTCTTTTCTGAAAATACCTCGCTGTGCTTCTCCCGGAATGGTACTGATGGCATCCCTTGTCCGCGGTCCAGCTTTGCATACTTGCTCTCTTCAGAAGAAACAAAACTTCAAAGAAAATTCTCCTCAAGGCAGTCAAAGAGCGATCTAATCTCCAGCTCTTTAGAGCTGGGGAATCTTGTTAGCCTGTTATGCCAGATGGTTTCCTCTTCTAAAAAAAAAAAATTAAAAAATCCTAAATGAATTCTGCTTGGTCAGGTATTGTCATCTTTGTAGAGAATTTTCTTTGCCTGATGTCCTATCTGATGGGCCATTCTATGTATTATATGCTACATAATCTCCACAAATGGATACTGTGCTCCATAAAACTGCCATACTGTTTTCAGAAACTAGTAATTCACAAAGTAAACCTGAGACAGTGCTGTTAATAAACACAAATTGCAAACAAGAAGGTAGTAAGTGGAAATAATGCACTCATTTAGGAGTAATAAAGCCTTTGATCTTACTTTGAAGGAAAGAGTCTATGTTTAAACTACCCATTCAGGGACAGCCAGATGCCCATAAAGAGCAGTGCTTTGCTTTGATAGAAAATCACTGAGGCCTGTCTAGCAGGTCTGGTTTGTAAACAGATTAGTTAAGGGCTCATCAGGACTGATTTGCATAGGATTCAGCAAGCCCCAGTCACTTTTTCAACCTTAATGAGCAATGCCATTTCCAGGTTGGAAATGACACCATTTTTTTTTTCCTAGCTAGAAATCTTAGGTAATTACTTTGTGGGAAAGGGAAAGAATATTCACATAAAGTGAATCCTTGCTGTCCTCAGCTAATGGGAAAATGATGACCTGAGACTTGTTTTGCTTGCTCTAAATGGTGAAGGATATAATGAAGGAAATAGGTTATGAGTTTAAAATTAGGTTACAGAAAGGTTTTCTTCCCTTTCTCTATTATTTGAGAGATAAAGGAGGATTAATCCAAATTATAATAGAAGAGGTAACTTGCAGCTGCAGGCTGGGACCACAAATATTTATTTATATACAGATGTTTATGGAGGACCTCCTTAGAACCAGGCTGTGTTCTCTGGGCTGGGCCTCCCTAGGTGCTCAAGGGAGAGGAAGGCCCTGCCCTCACAGAACCTCCCTTCCAGAGCCATTGTGGAGAAATGGGAGCAGTAGAGGAAAGGAAATGGGCCACTATAAGCCCATGTTCTGAAATTTTTACTAATTAGCAGCCATTTGCCTGAGAGGTGGCAAGATCAGTATCCCCAGAGAGAAAAAAATCCCCTCTGATCAATAGAATTCCAGTTTTATTTTTGATTTTCAGAAGAGTCAGTCATTGCTTTGATGTCAGTGATCAGGAATATCAACTCTTTTTAAATTTTGGAGTGAAAAAAATATCAAAGCCTTTGCTTACTCTGCTAACTTGATAGGTAACAAGAGGAGCAGCTCAGTAGAGATGAAGGGTAACTTTGAAAAGAAGGACTTTTGAAATAAAATGAGCTGATACAGGAAGTTTTCAACTCGGATCTCTCAGAAGTGCAGTGATTTGATGGTGGACGATGGCCTGTTTCTTTGTCTGGCTTGCAGCCGCATTGTTCTGCTTGTAAGAAATGTTTTTAAGCGTTGTAAACATTGGTGACACTAAGTTGCTCAGTTGGGAACTTGGGTTTAAATAACAACCTTCAGCCTTTGTGTCCTGCCTCGTCAAGGCCAAGGACCTCAGCCCTGCACTGCTTCCTAGTAGCGAGATCCAATCAGCACGCTCCTATAAATGTCACCTTGGATACATTCCACTCAAAACAAAACAAAACAAAACAAACAAATGGTCCAGCTCTGTCTGGTAAGTGTTAGAAGAGAGTCTGGGGACGATTTCATACTGATTTGGGCAGGACTCCAGGTCCTGTCCAGGTAATTCAGATGGATAGCGGGTGTAAAGGGAGGCCATACCCTTTGCTTCTCCAAATGGATTTGATTAGGCTGAGGAAGAAGAGGAGGCCATATTGGAATGCCTGCTTGTGAAGACTGCTCGGGAGAGGATCCAGTAAAAATCCATTTGTGGCCAAGTAAGGCACCTGGACTCCTTAGGAAAGCTGAGTCAAGTGAATCCTGTATCTCTCAAGGGAACGCGGGTGAAGCCTTGGAGGGCCTTGCTGGTCTCCTTCCTAGCACGCCCATTCCACTGTTTCCTAATGGGGAGATCTCCCTCTGGCTTGTCATTCTCTACATATCTCGTAGCTTCCATATAGGAACATACCTGATGACCTCTTCCAGGCAGGTGCGCTTGCCTGGAGAAGCCCTCTAGGTGGGCACTGACAAGAAGGCTCCAATCTGCCTTTCAGGGGTCTTCTTGACACATGGCAGCACCTGCGTCTTTGGTGCACAACTGTGGGAATCCGGGCTGTTCTCCTTCCTCTTCTGTCTGCAGACATCTCTCTCCAGTTCATTCCTTCCAGCTCAGGTTGGCATGAGGCCGACCAGCAAGACCACTGCCCGAGCAGATGCCCAAATGTGAGCTCCGTGCAGGCCAGACCATTGTTTTGCCACTGATATCGTCCAAACACCTAGTACGGTGCCTGGCACATCGTAGGGACTCACTAAACACTGCATTTGTTGGGAAAATGAATGAATGAATGAATGAATGAATGAGATACCAGTTTTCTCTTAGACGCATCCCCGATTTTTACTAGTAATAGCTGACCCTCCCCTTCCTGTGGCTCACCGGTAACAGATCCAAAGCCAAAGTTCCCAGGAGCTCTGCTTCCCAAGGCTCCAGTGCAGGAGGGTTTGGAGGGAATGGGTCTGGTTGTGGTGAGCCAGGCTTGCCAGTTCTGAGGCGGCCTGGGGCAGGGCTGTAGGCATGGTGTCCAGCCCCAGCATTTGGAAGTTTTCTTGAGTTAGAAACAAAGAACACTTAACCCCTGTTGTTATGGGCCCCAAGGCCAATTCCAGGGCATCAGGAAAAGTCCCTCGAAACAGCAAGTTTCACTTGTGAAGCTACTAGCGCAGCTCTGAACTGTAGCAGATACTCGGTGAACACCCTCCTCTCAGGGTGACTGTGGCCGAATCCTGGCCGGGAAGATCCGCGCCCAGAGTCACGACGTGTCGCACTGAAATGTGGCTTCTACCAACCAAGCTTAGAGAACCCAGGAACCCCTCGTGATAGGAAGCCCGAAGCCTTGCTTGCTCTTGGTTTCCTGAGTTTTTATGTATGAGTGAGATAGGCTTTAAAACCCTCCTTTAGGGGCGCCTGGGTGGCTCAGTCGGTTAAGCGTCTGCCTTCGGCTCAGGTCACAATCCCAGGGTGCTGGGATCGAGGCCCCCCATCCCCAGGAGGGATCCCAGAGCAGGGAGCCCGCTTCTCCCTCTCCCTCGGCCTCTGCCCCTTCCCCCTGCTGTGCTCTCTCTCTCTCCGACAAATAAATAAATAAAATCCTCCTTTATTGTACAGACTCACAATCAAACCTTTGAAAGTAATGATGAAAGCCACCCTTCTTCCCCCCACTCACCTGCTGCATCTTTTAACACGGCAGCACCGAGGCGGTAGTGTTGGGCCGTGAAGGGGTCAGACCTGAGTGGGAATCCCAGATTTGCCGTTTCCAGGTGTGTGGCCTCGGGCAACTGCCAGCCTCTCTCCGCCCGCCTTCTCACCTCAGGACAGGGATGATAACAGTACACACCTCACCGCGGAGTGGAGAGGCTTTGAGAAGACCATCTGTGTGCAGTGCATGGTGCAGTGTTGGCCACAGAGTAAACTCCTTGACCCAGCATTTCATTCCTGGGAAGGTATCGTAGAAAAAAATAATAAAGCATCTATTTATAACTAAACACATAGAGATATATTTACAAGTGTACTCATTCGTCTTTGCTTTAGAGTAGTAACAAGTGGTTCGGTTCCTTTTCGGTGCTTTGGTCTCCTTATCAGGCTCTTTCCAGGTCTTGGCCAGCCCCAGAGTCAGCTGGTAAGAGGGTTTGGCTTTGGAGATGGAAGAAAGGTAGGAAGAGCTACCTAAACTCTCGGAGCCCCAGGATGTTCCCTATATCTCTTAAGTTGTCAATGGAGGCATCGCAGGGCCAGTGAAAATTATCTATCCATCCTTGCTTCTAGCCACCAGTAGCCCTCCTAGTTGTTAGGAAGGGAATACAAATGGTTGTTTATAGGCAGCCAAACCTGATGCTACCATAATAGAGCCCTAGGAGGCAGAGCAGCTGTGCGCACCAGGAGAAGACTGGGGTCGGGAGTGTGGGAGGAGAGGTGATGGAGGACTACCATTGCCTGGCCAGCATCTGAGGAGACAAGGGAAACAGGAGGGCTTTGGCATACAGTAGACCTGTGTTTGCATACCAGCCTTGCCAAGAGTTAGCAAACTATTTCATGAAGTTTCGTTTTCTTATCTTTAAAATGGAAAAGCATTCCAGGGAGCTATTGCAAGAATTAAATGAGATGAGAGAGTGTACGTGAAGCATCGAACCCATGGCAGATAATAAAAGTGGGTTCCGGTGTACCTGGCTGGCTCTGTCAGTACAGCATGTGACTCCTGATCTCGGGGTTCTAAGTTCAAGCCCCACGTTGGGTGTAGAGATTACTTAAAAATAAAATCTTTTTTTTAAAAAAATAGTGAATTCCACCTTCAAGTATTTTGTCTTGTTGTTTCTTTAAGAAATCCGTGTGCTCTACAATGTGTGTTGATTTTGGATTCAGAGGAAATGATCAATGTGACATCTTTAAAATTATTTTATGTCCCAGATATGAATGGTCTGATGTGTATAGTTGGCATAATTTTCATGACCTTAGTGGGGTTTTATTTATTTATTAATTTATTTATTTATTTTTAAAGATTTTATTTATTTATTTGAGAGAGAGAGAATGAGAGATAGAAAGCACGAGAGGGAAGAGGGTCAGAGGGAGAAGCAGACTCCCTGCTGAGTAGGAAGCCCGATGTGGGACTCGATCCCGGGACTCCAGGATCATGACCTGAGCTGAAGGCAGCCGCCCAACCAACTGAGCCACCCAGGCGCCACTTACCCTTGTATTAACCTTTTTGATTAAAGACGCTCTTGTTGACTGATCCAGCAAGTTGGTTGAATAGTGAAGAAGTAGATCAGTAAGGCCATGAGCAACATTTTAAAAATGTGATTACATGAAATGAGGTGGCTAGTCCTCTGATAGCACTTGTGTTTATCATCACGGTGAGCTGTGTTCACATCTATTGCGTGACTGACAGAGGCCTTTGAAGTTTGCTCAAAATACAACTAAAAAGGCTGGTCAGGGAAGGGATGGGGGAGGAAAGCCTGCTTTTACCCAACTGTCCCATGCAGATAAGCACCAGGGTAGAGAACGAGTAAAGGATGGTCCTCGAAGCCTTGGATCTTCTCTTTCATTCACTTCCTTCTGCTCAGAGGAGTTGCTAAGGTAATTTACAGTTTGAAGAGCTGTGATCACCCTACCTGAAGCACTAAAAGCTCATGGTCATGCTTCCAGTTTATCACAGGCCGTAAATGCTCACAAGTTGTAATGGACTAAACGAGCCATTGCCCAAGATTTTAACCCAGATGATAGTGCCACGGAGGCAAAGCCTTTTTTTTTTTTTTTTTAAAGATGAGTGAATGTGTAGCTTACTGGATATTTTTAGAGCTCATCTTTTTACTTTATGCTTTTGAATTTGATTCAGCCAGATCCAAGTTTGGCTTTCCTGTTTGCAGAAAGGTGCCCCTTGCCTTCCCTTTCCTTCCCATCTCACTACTGCCTCTACCCCAGTGGGGCTCAGCGTGTGCGGTTTGACTGATCTTGCAGTTAGAACAGAAAGGAAAATGATGTTAGCATTTGCATTTGATCAAGGGTTAGGCTTCTACTTTCGACACAAGTCAGCAGCCACAGAAAGCAGCCTTGTTGGAAAGAGTGCAGGGAAAACATACCCGCTGAGTTTAGAATGATTACCAGATTCCAGCGTATTGCCTTCTAGTGAAATCTAAGTTTTGTGTTAGAGTCATAGAAATTATTCAAAAATCAATCCTCTTAGCAAAATGAGTGGATTTATCGATGCCAGAGAACAGATTTATTTAAAAACTGAAGAGTTCTGCTCTAAAAAAAAAATTAAAGGAAGATTGCCTCAAGACATTACGGTATTCTAAAACTTCTGAGCCCTTGGTCATGTCAGGGTTTTTTGTGGGTTTTGGTTTTTTTGCCCTTATAGTTTGTTTGTTTATTTATAGCTTTTCCATTCTGACCACCTACATCTACTCTCTAAATGCCATAGAAAGGAAAAGAGCTAGAAAGCATCACCAATTTTGCCTCTTGACTGTCTATCTTTTGAACAGGTTGGAAACCTAGTTTTTGTTGGCTTTTTTGGTGTAGGGTTTTCTTTCTTTCCACATAACTGACAGCAGTCACCTATCCCCTTGCCCTCGTGGGCTGCGGACCCACAGGATTGGTATCACCTGGGAGCAGGAGAGAAACACAGAATCTCAGCCCCAGCCCAGACCTGCTGAATCAGAATCCGCTGTATTACAGGTTCCCCAGAGGATTCCTTTTCACAGTCGAATCTGAGAACGGCTCATGCTGCGTTTTGGTCTCCTTGGCAGGTTTTTAGTTTGAAGGGGTGTTCCTTGGGAGCAAAAAAGAAGCAGAGGGTTTACCGAAGGGACATACATGGACCTGAGCTGGAATCCAAAAGGAAGATCCGAGGCAGCGCTAGGAGCAAGCTACCCCCTGCTTCTGCTGCCTCCTCACCTTGACTTGGCCCATCATGGCTCCCCCAGTCCTTTCCTCCATCATTATATCCAAGAGCTAGAATCTGGCCCAGTATGGTGTTTTTTTTCCAGGCACCCATAAGTCACCGTACTGGACTCTTGGATCAGCTGGGGGCAGGGACAGGCAAGTGGTCTGCATAAAGGCTGCCCCTCAACGGGCAGGCAGGGAGAGAGCCCTGAGACGGGCTCCTGGCCACCTATAAATCTCATCACAGTTTATAAGAACCCTGCATGAAATTCTGAATGCACTTGGGGAAAGGCACTTCCCAAAGCCAATGTCAGTTTGAGGCAAGGAAATAGAAAATGTTTCTAAATCCATTTATTACCAGACCTATTCCGGGGTAGGAAAGAGGGAAAGATGAACGTGGAGAATTGAACATTCATTTTGAGATGTTCTGTGGGCCAGTTACTTTAGAGACTTACCATGTCAAGATACAGAACTATGTACGTGGGAGACTGGGGAGAGACAGTCCCACTGGCTGACATTTGCTGGGTGACCATTCAGGGCACCCCCTTACTTCTCTTCAAAGAGACTAATAGCATAGCTGAGTTTATGAAGCCTGGGAGAAATTGTTAGAGAAAAGCTTAGTGTTTAAAAATTATTATGGAAGGATTTTAAATCTTTAAGAATTCTAAGAATTTGAGTATTTCTAGAAAAATTGTAAATCCCAGAGCAGATATCTCAGCCATCAGGGGACCAAAAACTAACCCTCTGATGCTGCAACAAGGGAATCTGACATGATGGAAGCCCCATGGCCTCGTTTTACAGCATGGCCCAGAGTCTGTTATAGCGTGGAAATGGGGATGATCTGGTTTGCCGGACTTCTCTCTGCCGGTCAGGCCCCTCTTTCCCTGCCTTCTCCCTCCTGGCTCAGCCCGGGTTATGGCGGCAGGGGGGCTGATCCCCACCTCCTCCGCACTCTGCCCTGCGGCCTACCCCCCACAGGCTGCTACTTTGGCTTTCCTGGAGCACAGCTCCACTCAGGCCCCCGCCCCCCCCCCCACGACCTGCTCATGCTGCGAGGGCGCCGGGTCCCACTGCCCCTACCTGACCAAACCCCCGTGTGTCCCAAGGGCCTCGCACCCGAGGCCCCACCTTTCCCGCCTCTGCTTCCCATCTCCTCTGATGGTCACGTGCCCCTGTCCAAGTGCGCCCCTGGTCTGCCCCTGTGGGACCCCTCCTCATTCTCCCGCATGGTGGGGGTTCATCCTCCTCTCAGCAACTGTGCCGCTCACGTGCCATTCTCCCTGTTGTTTCTGTGGTTTTCTTTTCTTTTTAACCCAAAGTTGCCATTCCTTTCACACTGGGTCTGAAGTCCCTTGACGATGGGGACTTGAAAACCTCCCTCCAAGAGTGGCAGCGCAGAAAATCAGAGGGCACGTAGACTTCGCACTCTGACTTCTGTCAGAATTCGCATACCTGGTGGACTTCCTGGCTGTGGTCTGTGTGGCCTTGAACGAGTCACTCGTCTGTCCCCGCCGCACTTCTACTTTTGTAAAAGAACACAGATGTCAAGACAGGCTTGGCGTCCTGGCTTACGTCTTCTGCCGCACTTCACCAACTCCCGAGTGCCTCTCGAGCCTTCAGCTGCAGCTCTGGTGGTTACGGCAGGTGCTCGGTAAGTGCCGAGGCCAGTGCGGCTGTGGTGGTTAGGGCAGGTGCTCGGTAAATGCGAGGCCCAGTGCGGCTCTGGTGGTTAGGGCAGGTGCTCGGTAAGTGCCGAGGCCAGTGCGGCTCTGGTGGTTAGGGCAGGTGCTCGGTAAGTGCCGAGGCCAGTGCGGCTCTGGTGGTTAGGGCAGGTGCTCGGTAAATGCGAGGCCCAGTGCGGCTCTGGTGGTTAGGGCAGGTGCTCGGTAAATGCCAAGTCCAGTACAGCGGCAGGACAGGGATGCTGGAGGCTTCAGTCTCAGCCAACCACATTAACATGCTCATTCATCAAGGCTTTTATAAGAGCTGCTAACAGGCCAGAGAATTGCTGGGTTTGAGTTTCACCTCCTCCCCCTAACCAGGTCACCTTCTGGAGGAAGTGCTAATGAGCAGTGAAATGACCAAAAGGTGGGCTGTAAGGGAGGAAGCAGCTGGGAGCATTGCTAGATCATCAGCTCTTGAATAAGGGAGGCCTCCAGCGCTCAGCCCTGCTTGGCCACCAGGAGAATAAGTGTGCAGGGCCCAGAGAGGCAGCACTGGTTCCGGACGAGCTCTGGAAAGAAGCCCAAATAGGCCTCTCTCTGGCCACAAGCGCCCAGCCCCCTGCCTCTACCAGGGGCATCCCCATGTTGTAATAGCTGCTCTTTCTCTTCTTGGGCAGGTTCTATTTTTACTGATCACCTTCTTGGCAGACACATGAAGCCACACAATGTTCCTGGCAAGTGCCGGCCTCAGAGTGCCATCAGCCGTGGAAGAGCTCGAGCCTTGGGTTCCAGGGCCAGTGGCCGGAGCTGGCCGACCCAGGACTGGCAGGTTCCCCAGATACCTAGAAGCCAATGAGCCAGCTGTGAGTGTGGGGAGGAGCGGAAGCAGATGCTGTCTCATGGGAGCCCCCAGCCCCACCCCCCCATTGGCCAAGGGGTGCGGGACCTGGCTGGCAGCCCCGTGGGCTCTAGCCGTCGTCTGCCAACACCCTCACCCCAGGGGCGAGTGCTCAGCCCTTCACGCTGCTGCACGTGAGAACCACGTGGGGAGTTTTTTTTGGAAAATGCTTAAACCGCCCCCCTCAAAATGCTTAAGTGCAGACGCCATCACCAGGGCTTCTGACCAAGTTGGTGTGGGGAGTCTGTTAAAGCTTGCCTAGGTGGTTCTAGGGCCTCCTGACTGGAGCCCCGCGAACAAAGGACGCCGCATGACAGGAAGCAGACCGAGGCAGGGAGCCCCCCTGCCACGGAGTAGCTGCTGGTTTCAGGCAGCGGGCCCACCTCCCAGCTCCAGCATTTCTGCAGTTGGCAGAGGAGAGGCGATGCTGCTGCCGGCCTTCGAAAGTTGTTGTGGGGTTCACTGAGGTGGTGTGTCTGCAGCACTTGGCACTTGGTAACGTATTCCTTTCATGTGTATTTGTAGCCCTACCTTTTACAAATCATAAGGGGTTTTTGTGTATGTGTGATTTAAGTCAAGATATTTATAATTCAAAAATTTTAAGAAAAAATTTGAGATTTTTTTTATAGTTCCCGAAGGGGCGTAGGTTATCTCTCAGAGTAACACCTAGAAGGGTTTGCTGATGAGCTTTCAGATGGGGAAAAGTGTGTACCTGGAGGCTGACACATGTTCAGCCTTGAATTTGTTGTCTGCTCACAGGAGCCCTTGACTTTGAGGCATGTACAATTCTTTAATTTTGTGCTTAGAATATGTCATTGGATGGGTGTCCGAGTTACCCAGAAGGGGTGAAATTCACCCAAAAGGCACAGTAGCTCATTGGAAATCCCAGGACCTTTGGGGTTCTGGTGGGGGAGCACGAATTCTGGCTGTGAGGCAGGACTGACTTCTGAGGGAGCCAGATGCTCTAGCCAGTGTTACAGCTGCCTCGCTCTCACCTGGGGGGTTTGTTAAAACAGATCGTGGGGTCCCACCCCTAAGTTTCCAATGGAAAGGATCTGGGTTGAGGCTAAGAATTTGCATTTCTAGCTCATCCTCTGGTGATGCTCAGGTCTGGCGACCACACTCTAGGCCCACTGCTGTCCCATGAACTGGGGAGGAAATGCAGGGACTAGGCAAGCTGCCTTGGGAGCAGTTGCAGAGTCTGTGCCCCAGAGCAAGGGGCCGTCCCAACATGCGGTCAGCTGTTGGAGTTTGTGGGTAGTTCCCAGGTGTGGTTCCCATCCCTATTTCCGAGGCTTCCTGGGAATTAGATAACCTAATCCTCAATAATAATTAATAGCTCATTTGTAGCAAGCTCATAACATGTCATGCACAGGCTCCTTTACCTAATGTGATCCTCACAGGAGTCCTAGTGGCATCACCACATCTGTTCTGCAGAGGCTCAGAGAAGTGTTATAACTTTCCCAGTGTCCTACAACCTGTAAGTGGTGAAGCCAGAATCTGAACCCAGGATATCCAGAACTATGAAGGGTCTGGGGTTTTACTCTACTTGCAGTCTAACAAATGAGCCTACTACAATTTCACGGATGTTGGCCACAGACATGATACTCCTGGGTCAGAGACAAAGGATGGTTTATTTCTTGTAGAATAGCAGTAGCCAGAGCATCAACAAGTCTCCTGAACCTTAGTTCCCACAGGGCAACATGAAGAGAGCCAGCTGACACTTTTACAAATGTAATGGGTTGAGTTACAGGAAAGGAACCCTGAGATTAGGGGACCTGAATCTTTTGCAGTGGGCAGAGAGCATGCCTGAGCTCCTCTATGGAAGGAGACACTCCATCTTCTAAGGCTATACGCTATACAGAATCCCTAAAAAGATAGTACGGAACAGTGTCATTCAGCGTCTTGTTTTGCTAGATGTGCAGAAACACAAAGGACCCATGGAGAATTGTCTCCTAACAGGTCTGTGCTTGTAATACTCTACACCAGGGTCAGTTAACTACAGCCCATTGGCCTGCATGCAGCCTGTTTTCCTACTGCCAGTGAGCTAAGAATGCTGTTTACATTTTAAAGGGCTGTGAACACACACACACACACACACACACACACAAGAATAAGCAAAAGAAACTTCATGTGGCCTGCAAAACCCTACTATCTGGCCCCTTCACTGGCCCTTTACCTAGGCCAACCCCTGTCCTATCTCTACTGCTTCTATAGCCCTGGCTAGACTAATGCCAAGAAGTAGGTGAACCTAACTTATTCTGGCATTTTTGTAAACATTAGGTTTTCTACGGCTTGTGTGTTGCCGGTTGGATTCCTAAGGAAGCAGACTCCGAGGTGAGTTTATGTGTAGAATATTCATTAAGGGTTGCCTTTGGTATTGACACCTGTGGAAGATGAGGAGGGGAGTCTAGTGGACAGAGGGAGGAGCCAAGCTGTGATTCAGGCCCAGCAAGACTCAGTCCATTCCACAGGGAGCTCTGGACCTACAATATGTCCTCAGAGTGTTCCCAAGTTGGGCTAAGATTTCCAGACCTTTATACTTCTGCATCAATTGGTTATAGGATATTGGCCACCTGGGTAGGGGCCAAACCTTGGGTGAGGTGGCTCTCTGGAGCTGAGGCAATCCCAGGGAGGAAGAGACAGTGTGGTCTGTACTGAGGCAAAACTGAATGCTGTCTGCCCAACACTCCCAACAGCTGGGACAATAGACCTTTTGTTGAAGGGGCCTTTGGGAGGTGTCCATTACTATGTCCATGACCTAGTACAAACATTTCAGGGCCATGACAGTGGGATCTACTATGTTATAAACTTCTTAGGTAGGAGTGATTTTTAAAAATTTCTTTACCCTCTTGGGGTGCTAGGTGGCTCAGTTGGTTAAGCATCTGCCTTCAGCTCAGGTCATGATCTCGGGGTCCTGGGATTGAGCCCTGAGTCAGCTCCCTGCTCAGGGGGAGCCTGCTTCTCCCTCTCCTTCTGCCCCTCCCTCAGCTCATGCTCCCTCTTACTCTGCTCTTTCTCAAATAAATACATAAAATCTTGAAAAAAAAAATCTCTTTATGCCCTGAACTACTTAGCATAGTGTCCTGCAAGTAGTAAGTATCTAGTGAGCATATAGTCAATGAGAGAATTAATGGATGGATGGATGGATGGGATGAATAAATTATGTAAGTTTAAGCACAAGACCTTGTCTTCTAGTTTTTTGGTCTTCCTGTCATGGTTCTTTCCTGCTCTCCTTTCCCTCCCCCAACCCAATCCATTTTAACTCTAAAAATCACCTAGTGATAAAATGCTAAGAATAGTGATGTTCAAAAATATGTGTGCAATGAATGAAAAAAATGAATCAATTACCAAACAGAATTTTATTTTATTTTATTTCTTCCAAACAGAATTTTAAATCTAACTTAAAATTCTGAACACTCTGATGTATCTTCTTATAATTTTCTTTTTTATGAAACTCTTCTAAAGCCTCTACTTAAAAAATGTTTAATCTTTGTTAGAAACTAATTCTTACTTGTAAGGAAAAAGAAGACAAGGTATATAGGGATGCCTGGCTGGCTCAGTCAGAGTGTGTGACTCTTGATCTTGGGGTTGTGAGTTCAAGCCCCACGTTGGGCATAGAGATTACTTAAAAAAATAAAATGTAAAAAAATCCAAAAAACAAAGTGTATAAAGTAAAAAACTTAAGTCCTACCTTCTTAATTTTATTAACAGCGTGTTGTATGTCCTTTTAGATTTTTAATATGTATATACTGTTATCTAGTTATATGTAAATGTGTTGTTTGTCTAAAATGGTATCATAAACATAGATTATTTTTTCCTAAAAAAGCATATGACAGACATCTTGAGGTTACTATATTAAAGACTGCTGGCATTTCAGAAAATGCCCTAGATATATCCTATAACGTCCACCCCAAGAATTCATTACAGGTGATTTAAATTGAGTTCAATTTCTAAAGTTCATTCTCCCCGATCCTTTATTTTGATTCCTATCCCCTGGGTTTGGCAGGTGAATTAGGCCGGAGAAAGAGATACGAGGAACTTGCCTGAGGGAGAGAGTGTAGTAGTGTTAAAATCCTGTGTGAGTCAAGGTGGGGAGATGGTGCGTTCAAGAACACTTGGAGTCTGGCAGGTCTTCCGCTCTTAGAAAGATCGGGGAGGAGGGTGACAGGACTAGAACGGAGCCATCTGCCAGACTTAAAAACCCCCACTTCTCCAGAAGTTCTGTGGCCCTTATCAACCAATCGGGTGTCCAAATGTCACTAGCTCATGCAGACTTGATGAGGCACAGAAAGCCACTGCTCTGACACTTCTCTAAGAAGCCAGAGCCCAAGAAGCTCTGTGCCCTGAGGAATAGGACCCCGAGGGCCTTGACTCTGCCACAGTCACCTCCTCCCAGCATCCATGTCTGTCCATCAGGCGCCCTGGAGATGGAAGCCCGGCTCTAGAATGCCACCCCATTCTCACTCCTTCCAGAGGCTGTTCTTAAAATCAGCTCAAACAGGAAAATAATAACTGTGATGGACTTGACCTTTGAAAAAGAAACATTAGATCCTCTTTCTGGTAGCTGGGAAATGCAGCACTAGCAACAAAACCGTGTAAGTCACTGACAGAAAAGGGGCCCATAGCTGCAACTCTCACCAATACAAATGAGAGGCAGGCAAAGGCAAATTAAAATATTATCTTGTGGATGCTTCAGCTTTATTTCCCAGAGATTTACTGTGTGGAATTGTAGACTGTGTTTTCCTTCTTCTCCTCAGCCCCACTGCATTAGAATTGGAAGAGTGGATGTGGCTCACTGCAGGCTTTCATCCCTTGGCCAGAATTAGACCTCAGGGAGGAAGAGACAGTGTGGTCTGTACTCAGGGAGACATCAGGACTCCATCTCATCTGGGGCCTTGGTTTGCCAGACAATATCACAGAGCAGTTTCTGATGAGTAAAGTGGGGGAAAGTGGGTGAATCACAAAAGAAAGAATCCTTGAACATTTATCTACCACTAAATCCATCAAGGCAGAAGTAATTTTCTGCAGTTTTTGTTGGTAGTTGTTTTGAGATAGCCTTGCAGGACACAGGGAGGCAAAAATCGGAATCTAAAGCTTCCCCAGGTGAGGGAGCACAGTCAGCCTTCCATAATTTGGGTGATACCCCTAAAAATCTGTATCCTGGAAGTAAAGATAACCAGAAGTAAACAGTCTCAAAGGGTCTGAAACCCAGCTTCAAATCCTCTCATCCCTGGATTTGGATTTAAGAGGATCCCAGATGCCTGATGTCCCTAGTTAACATTCAGAAACAAAGATAAATCCTTTTTGAAGGAATAACATCATCTTAAACTTCAAATTTTTCTACAGTTTTTCTTAGCCAGTTTCAGGCACTCAATCAAAAATAACCAGGCACTTGAGGGAAGAAAATACACAAATACAAATCAAAAGAAACAACATACCTACAGGGAATCCAGACCATGGAGATATTAATAAAGACTTTAAGGTAATAATGTTTGACATGTTCAAAGATATGAAAGATAAAAGTGAGATATGGGGCAGAGAAAAATCAAAAGAAAATTAGAACTGAAAATTTCAGTAACAGAATTGAAGAACTCATCGGGTGGGCTTAATAGAAAATTAGACACAGCTGAATAGAAAATTAGTGAACTCAGGGCACCTGTGTGGCTCAGTCCTTTAAGTGTGTGCCTTCAGCTCAGGTCATGATCTCAGCGTCCTGGGATGGACCCCCATGTGGGGCTCCCTGCTCAGTGGGGAGTCTGTTCTCCCTCTCCCTCTGCTCCTCCCTTCTGCTCATTCTCTCTCTCTCAGATATAGATAAAATCTTAAAAAAAAAAAAGAAAATTAGTGAACTCAATTGTACTTCTAGGTATTTATCCAAAGGATTCAAAAATAGTGATTCAAAGGGATGCGTACACTCCAATGTTTATAGCAGCAATGTCCACAATAGCCAAAATATGGAAAGAGCCCAGATTTCCATTGACAGATGAATGGATAAAGAAGATGTGGTGTGTATATACATATATATATATATATATATATATATATACATATATATATATTCCACACAATGGAATATTACTCAGTTATCAAAAAGAATGAACTCTTGCCA
This sequence comes from Callorhinus ursinus, assembly GCF_003265705.2. Classification (NCBI taxonomy): domain Eukaryota; kingdom Metazoa; phylum Chordata; class Mammalia; order Carnivora; family Otariidae; genus Callorhinus; species Callorhinus ursinus. The sequence continues at coordinate 43,151,189 of NW_027397074.1, read as the reverse complement.
TTGTGATGTGGATGGAGCTAGAGGGTATTATGCTAAGTGAAAATAAGTCAGTCACAGAAAGACAGATACCATATGATTTCACTCAAATGTGGAATTTAAGAAACAAAACAGATGAACATAGGAAGGGAAGGAAAAATATAGTAAGATAAAAACAGGGAGGCAAACCATAAGAGACTCTTTTTTTTTAAAGATTTTATTTATTTATTATTTGAGAGAGAGCATAAGGAGGGGGGGAGGGGCAGAGGGAGAGGGAGAAGCAGATTTCCTGCTGAGCAGGGAGCCCAACTTGGAACTCAGTCCCAGGGCTCCAGGATCATGAACTGAGCCGAAGATAGATGCTTAATGGACTAAGCCACCCCCGTGCCCCAAGAGACTCTTAACTATAGGAAACAAACTGAGGGTTGCTGGTGGGGAGGTGGGTGGGGGGATGGGGTAATTGGGTGATGGGCATTAAGGAGGGCACTTGATGTAGTGAGCACTGGGTGTTGTATGCAACTGATGAATCACTAAATTCTACCCCTGAAACTAATAATACACTATATGTTAACTAACTTGAATTTAAATAACAATTTTTTTAAAAAATTAGTGAACAGACAGTTCACAAAAAAATATTTGGAATGATATTTTGAATGAGGAAATAAAAAAACAAACTGGAAGAATAAGAGACACATTCTGTGAGAAGGTCTAACAAAATGCGTAATTGGAATCTTGAAAGTCGAGGAGAGAAACTGGGCAGAAGCAGTATTAAAAGGATAGTAGCTGGGAACTTGAAAAAACTGCTGAAAGATATGAAGCTACAGATTCAAGAATCATTACAAACTCCAAGCAGGACTAATAAAAACAAAACAAAACCCAGGCACATTAGAGTACAACTATTCAAAACATTTTCATAGAATTGACCAAAAAAAAAAAATATGACTGCCAACTTAGAATCCTAATCTCAGTGAAAATATCCTGAGATAAAATGAAGGTGGAATAAAAACTTGTCAGCCAAAAATTGATGGATATGTCACCTGCAGACATGTACTAACAGAAATACTAAAGAGTGTTCTTTACAGAGAAGGAAAATGATCACAGATGGAAATAAGAGATGAAGAAAGGAATAAAGAACAGTGGAAATAAGAAATAATGCAAGGGAATTGTAAATATGTAGGGAACATAAATATTGATTATGATAATGCTTTGTGGAATTTATAATATGTGTAGAATTTAAATGCATGGCAACAGCATTGCATAAATTCAGGAAAGGGGGGAGGAGGGGTAAATTAATGTACTAAGGTTTTTGTATTATCAAAAGAGGGTAAAAATACAAAGCAACATTAGCTTTGATAAATCAAAGATGTGTATTGTGGTCTGTAGGGTAATGACTGTAGGAATCGTAAGAGTGCTCCTGTCATAAATGTGATCACCTCCATGTGTGCACACACACAGAGAGAAGGGAGGGTCCATCAAAATGTTAATTGTTGTTGCATGTGGATGAAAGCAATCTGGGTAATTTTTACTTATCTGTATTTAAAAAAATTTTCATTTAACATTTAGAGAAGGGAGCATCAAGGAAGCTCTGCCTTTTAATTTTATGACTTGTCTATTTCCTTTTCGAGCTCTTCTGAACTACAGCTAGATGATTAAAAATAAATTTGCCATTAATTTGAAGCCCGTTTTTTAAAAATATAACAATATAACCTGAATAGCTCTCCCTGTCATTAAATATTATTATATAGTATTTGTAATGGCTGTAGAATAGTCCATTGTATAACTGCTCTGTAATTTATTTTCCTTTTGTTGGACATTTGGATGGTTTCCAATTTTTAGAAGTAAAAAATACCTCTAATAAGCAGTCCTTCATACATGATTTTTTCCCCTGAAGATATATTCCTAGAGGTATAATTGGTGGGTCAAAGGGCTGACAAAATAGTAAGGTTTTTGATTCATATTACCCAAGTGCCTTCCACTAAGGCTGTATCTAGTTGCTTTTTAATGGACCAGTATAAGAGTATTTGGGAAATACAAAAATAGTTTTAAAAGTGTGCACACAGTCTGTGTCTGTGACAGCTTGGAGTTTGCTGTCCATGCTGCTGTGGTCACACCTGGAGAATTAGACCCAATGGTGCAGGATTGTGTGGAATTCATAGAAAAGAAGTAATCTTATGAGTTCATGTTAGGGAAAGCTTCATGGAGGAGGTAAGGCTGGAGGGAGGCCTCAAAAGCAGATTACTGCCTGGTTCAGAGGTCAAGGAAACAGCTGATGTGAGGCAGAGACAGACTGGCCCCGGCAGGAGGTGTCTCAGAGTGGCTGGCGGGAGAAGGTGCTACCTGCTGCCACGTAGAGCAGGAGCAAGGAGGCGTTAGGCTGGCCACAGACCGGGCAGCCAACCCCTGCTGGACTGGGTAAAACGGGTAGCAGCATCCGGGCTCTGGAGCAAGGCAAAGGCTTGATGAAGGAGACACATCGGTGTCCTCATTTGACCCCCACACTTGGTGATTCCTCAGAAATGGACAGAAATTGGGGTTTTTCTCCTTTTCGTTAAATTAAGGGGGGGAAAAAAACCCAGCTCTGCCAATTTGCTAGATATTCTTGGAAGGATAATAAAGATGAAACTTTCTTCCTCTCTCAGCAGAATGGAATTAGACTCACCTTGTTAGATTGTGCTGCTACCAATTAGAGAGAGAGAGAAGAGAAACTCGGAGGAAACATTCTCCACTTTTCAGCTGCTCTTATTTAATCCGTGTAAATTCCCCCAGGACCTTAAACTAAATCGACCACCAAATATTGAAAAATAAAAACAAACTGTTAATTAAAGGGATTGCAAGGCATGCCTTTCCTTTGGCTTAGGAAAGGAGGCGGGGCAGGGGGGAGCGGGAAGTGGAGATGTTGGATGGGAACCCCTTCAAAGGTGAGGAAGAAAGAAGTTTAGGGCGCCTTTCCTTCTCTCCGGGGATTTCAAAGCAAAGATTTGTAAAGACTCCAGGATACCGGGCCAGCACTGGCTCTTGTGAAAGCAGGTAGGGGGCCTCCTTACGGCCTGGTGGAAGCAGGCGGTCTCCCTGCTGAAGGTGCCCTGGAGCCAGAGCGCAGCCGGCGGCCCGGGGAGGGGACCCAGGGACGTGGAGGAGCGGCGCGTCCCAAGCCGGAGCGGACGCCAGGTGACTCCTGCCAGGGCAGACCCCCGCCCCCCAGCCCCCTCCAGGAGCAGGCTAGTTAGCCCGTTACCCAAACACACAGCCACAGTCTGCCCGGAAGAAGGCCTTAGCACTGGGGCAGGTCACCCGCGAGCGCAGCTTCTACAGCAGCAGGGGTGGGGGGGGTGGGGGGGGTGGGGGGTGGGGGGAGGGTGCGAGGAAAAGGTGCCATCATGGGACAGCGGGGCCTCTGCCTGCCTGCCTGCGCCCGGGTACCTCCTGTGGCCGGGGATTGTGTCCCTCATCTGTGCCTCCCTGCGGGGCTTGGACTGCGGTGGGGGGGTTGTCACTGAATTCAAAAGCAGGACTTGGGGGGTCAAGAAGTGGAATCTTGGATTTTTAACTTCTGAGTTTCTATTGTTCTTTAACTAATAAAAGGATCTGAGGTTTATGAGTGAAAGAGTCACACTACCCAGGTGACTTTAGGTGATTTGCTTTTTCTCTTCAAACCTGTCTCCTCTGTAAAATGGGGCTAAGAATAGAGTACACCTCTGAGGATGCTGTGTTAGGTGACACGATGCCCTTCACCACCTAGCAGGGGCCTGGCACACAGTGCTGGCAAAATTAGGTCTCATTCACACTCCTGAGTCCCCGAGAACTGTTGCCTGGATGGACCTCAGTGGTAGTCAGGGGCCAAGTAAAAATTACAAGCTTCTTATTAAAAGAAAAAAAAATCTTCCTTTTAAAAAAACCTTGAAGGCACATGTGTTCCTTCTGGGAAAATACGCCATATCTGAATCCAAGCATGAAGTGGGGTTCAGAGGTAGGGGGACAGGCAGGCAATCATCGGTAGGCCTCCGAGGCCGTGTGAGTATCAACCAGATGAAACCAGGCCCCAAATAAATGTGAGGAGCTAGATTTTATCAACTATTTAGTGCCCTGCTGCTCTAGTTCAGGTCTTTGTTTCCCTGATTTTCTCTGGCTCAAACATGTGTACTTTTGTGGTAATCTTGACCTGTATGGGAAGCTGGAAAATAATTATGTGGCACCAGGTTGGAATACATTTATATATCCACAGGATTTCAGTCAAGGGAACTCTTCACTCCACCAAGCTCCATACACTAGAATTTTAACTTCACCTGAAGTGAAGGGTCTAATCCCTGTCCTGTAGATGACCAGCCTTCAATGTGGATACTGGCCCGGTGCCATAGGGTTGCTGACTCCGTCCATCAGAGGGGTGGAAGAGGAAGGGGGTCCAGGGCTGGGGCTTCATCAAGGGGATCACCAAGAGCCCCGGTCATGTGCAGATGGGCCAGCAGTAAGGAGGCAGTGTGGTTGTGGAGGCCGTGGAGGCCCATAGGCAGGCTGGCCATTTCGGCTTGGCTCTGGGGCCTTAAATTGCACTAGGCGGCAACCAGATGGTGGAGCGCAGAGCCTCCTGCAGGGGTGGCTTCGTCCCCTTCAGAGAGAACAGGGAGGGCTGGGGGGGGGAGGGCGCTGTGGAGAGTGATCCATGCTTCTGAGGGTCACCCAGAAACTTCTCCTGCTCTCCGCTCAAGGCCTTCACTTTCCAAACATTTGCCAGTCTTCCCGCATCCCTCTGTCTGTCCCCTTTCTCTCTCTGCATCTTGAACATAGTCCGATTTTGCTAAAAATATGTTAGTAACTGACATCCTGGAAAAGAATGAGTGACACAAGTCATAGCTTGATGCTCTGTCTCTTAAAATTCACGTCCAGTTTTCCAGGTGGCAGGAGTGAGAATGTTCTTTGATACTGGTGGTTGGCCAAGGCACCCAGAGAGAGGCCCTGGCTGAGCAAAACCAAGGTGATGTCCACCCTGTCAGCTCACCTTCATGGAGGTCATCCCTCCCAGTTTCCGCCACAGGTCCACAAATCTTACCTATATAATTATTAGAAATATGACCTCTACGTGTTAAAGTTTTAGTCATGTGCTCACATTATTCCTTCGGCCCCAAAACGCATCATTAAATTGTATATAGCATGTCTCCTTTGCTGTGTGTTTATTGTATTGGGTTTTTAGTTAATTAATTTTACTGAGTAATACATGCACACAGTTAGAGACGAAAAATGTCCAGGTGAGTGGACATGAAGAGCAGGCTCCCTTCCTCCAGCCCCTGCCACCTACCCCAGGGCCTTTGTTTCCCCTGAACAAGGAGCAACCACACTTCCTGGTTTTTCTACATCCTCTCAGAGTTAGGCTACATACATACCAGCATGGATGTATGTATGTTTGCGCGCGCGCGCGCGTGTGTGTGTGTGTGTGTGTGTGTGTGTGTAGTATCCCTTTCAAAGCAGAAGACGTGGTACACTGTAAACATTGTGCGTACTGATTTTTTTCACTCAACAGTATATCTTGGAGCTTGTTGCATATCAGAATAATCTACCCCCTTCCGTGCCGTAATTTAACCAATCCCCTGCTGATGGACAATTGTGTTGTTCCTAACCTTTTGCAATTATGAACAAACTGCAGAGAATATCCTTGTGCATATGTCTTTGGGTAAAATACATGTATCTGTGATTGTACCTACAGGTTAAAATCCTCGTGTTAGATTGCTGATACTAAAGACGTATGTTCTTTTTTTTTAATTAATTTATTTTTTTATGTAGTGTTCCATGATACATTGTTTGCGTATAACACCCAGTGCTCCACGCAGAACGTGCCCTCTTTAATACCCATCACCAGGCTAACCCATCCCCCCACCCCCTCCCCTCTAGAACCCTCAGTTTGTTTCTCAGAGTTCCCAGTCTGTCATGGGTCGTCTCCCCCTCTGATGTCCCCCCCTTCATTTTTCCCTTCCTGCTATCTTCTTCTTCTTCTTTTTTTTAAACATATAATGTATTATTTGTTTCTGAGGTACAGGTCTGTGATTCATCAGTCTTAACACAATTCACAGCGCTCACCATAGCACATACCCTCCCCAATAAGACGTATGTTCTTAAAAAAAAATGACATAAGTTCTTTCTTCCCCCCTCCCTCCCCCCTCCC